>NC_143249.1:103367372-103976198 GCF_984573655.1 Nuphar pumila
CCAACAGGGTAGTTTTTCTCTCTCTGAATGTCACACGTTTTCGCAGCCTAGAGCGGTTTTGTCCGCACTTATACACGACGGAAAAGGAGCGAGCTCTTAAATTTGCTCGAGGTCTGAAGCCGGTACTACGAACGAAAGTGTACACACGCGCACCTACGACAGTCAATGAGGCTTTAGAGACGGCCTCCTTACTTGAGTGTGACTGGACCGAATCGCAAAAGACTCCCGCACCACGTCAGTAGCAGCAGAATCCTGGCCAAAAGAGTTGGCTAAGGAAGAGACAATTCCAGAGGAACCAGGGTGGAAGGAAGTTCCATCCTCAGTCAAAGAAGCAGCGTAACAACAACAACAGCAGCAGCAACACTCGCCAGATTCAGTACCAGAACCGTAGACCCCAGTACCAGCAACGCCAGCAACCGCAGTAGAAGCAGCTTACCACGGCCAGTTGTCTAAAATGTACCACAGACCATCCAGGGCGACCCTGCTCGCGAGACACAAGAGGATGCTTATATTGTGGAAAGATGGGTCATTATATCCGAGATTGCAGGAAGAAACAGGCGGACGACCAGCGCAGGAACACACCGAGCACTTCCCAGCCGGCGCAGCAGCGACAACCCTCGACACAGCAGCAGCAGTCGTATCCACCGAAGCCAGCGAACCAGAAGGTCATTGCCGGTCGAGCATGTGCGGCAACAGTTGAGCAAGTGACCAAGGCAGAGTTGGTCCAAGGTACGATCTTAGTAGCCGGACATGAAGCATTTACTTTGTTTGATTGTGGTGCTACTCATTCGTTCATAGTAGCTAGATTTGCTCGTACCTTACCTTTGGCAGTCGAGCCTTTGAATTTCCCATTGGAGGTTCACACTTTAACTGGAGAGCAGTCTTTTTGTGACTCGTATATTCCGAACATCGTGGTGTCAGTGGCAGGGCAGAACCTGTCAGCTGACGTTATCCTATTAGACATGACAGAGTACGATGTCATTTTGGGCATGGATTGGCTTTTTGAGTACCATGCTCAAGTATTTTGTCGGGAAGGCAAGGTCATTCTTTTTCGGCCTGATCGTCCTGTTTTGGAGATCAAGCTTCATCGACCTCTGCGCGATAGCCGCATGATTTCTTCTTTCAAGGCTCAGAAGTATCTACAAAATGGGGGTATTGCATTCTTAGTCAGTATTGCCCTAGTTGAACCCGAGATGGTTTTGATCGATGACTTGGACGTGGTCCGAGATTTTACTGATGTGTTTTCAAGGGAACTGTCTGGGTTACCTCCGAGGCGAGAGATTGAATTCGGTATCGAGTTGATGCCGGGAATGACACCGATTTCCAAGGCACCATACCGTATGGCTCCAGCGGAACTTGAAGAGTTAAAGCGTCAGTTGGAAGAACTTCTCGATCAGGGTTTTATTCGACCTAGTGCTTCACCGTGGAGAGCACCAGTGTTGTTCGTACGGAAAAAGGATGGATCCTTGAGGTTGTGCATCGATTATCGGATGCTCAGCCAAGCGACAATTAAGAACAAGTATCTGTTACCGAGGATCGAAGAGCTTTTTGATCAGTTGCAGAAGGCGAATGTTTTCTCGAAGATTGATCTCAGATCGGGTTACCATCAGCTTCGTATCCGAGAGGATGATATTGCGAAGATAGCGTTCCGGACAAGATATGGGTTATACGAGTTCGTGGTGATGCCTTTTGGCCTCATGAATGCTCCAACAGCGTTCATGGATTTAATGAACCGGATCTTTCGTCCATTTGTGGACTCATTTGTGATAGTATTTATCGACGACATCTTGGTCTATTCGGAGAGTCCGGAGCAGCATCGAGAGCATTTGCGGATTGTGTTGAGTACTCTTCGTGAGCATCAGTTGTTTGCCAAATTCTCTAAGTGTGAATTTTGGCTCGAGCGCGTCATGTTTCTTGGCCATGTGATATCAAAGGACGGAGTATCCGTCGATCCAGCGAAAGTCGAAGCAGTTTTGGGCTGGAAGCAGCCCTAGAATGTGTCTAAGATTCATAGTTTTCTTGGATTGGCCGGTTATTGTCGATGCTTTATCCAAGACTTTTCGAGGATCGCATTACCTTTGACAAAGCTGTTACGTAAAGGTGTTAAGTTCATGTGGAACAGTGCCTGTGAGGACAGTTTCCAGATCCTGAAGTTGAAGTTGACGACCTCGTTGGTGTTAGCTTTACCCTCTGGCAGAGGTGGCTTTATGGTGTACACAGACGCCTCTGGTACCAGTTTAGGTTGCGTGCTTATGCAGCATGACAGAGTGATTGTCTGTGCCTCCAGACAGTTGAAGACTCACGAGCAAAATTATCCGACGCACGATTTAGAGTTGTCAGCAGTCGTGTTTGCTTTGAAATCGTGGTGACATTACCTATATGGGGAATCGTTCGAGGTCTTTGCAGACCACAAGAGCCTCAAGTACCTATTCTCCCAGAAGAAGCTGAACATGAGGTAGTGACGATGGCTTGAGTTCATCAAGGACTACAATTTCACTTTGTCTTACCATCCTGGTAAGGCGAATGTTGTGGCGGATGCGCTTAGCAGCAAAGCGAGTGGTGTTTTGGCTAGTCTTGTGTGGAGCCAGAAGCTTATTGAAGATTTCGTAGCCTGGAAACCTTTTTCTGTTGGTGATGGTTCGATCAAATTGTCTGGTCTGACCATTCGATCCAAGTTTTTGCCGAAGATTGTAGAGGCTTAGAAGCTTGACGACCAGCATGGCAAGTTTCTAGCCTTGGCTGAGCAAGCAGATTCTTCTTTCAGAGTGTCTGAAGATGGCAGTGTTCGTATGAGAGATCACCTTTGGGTTCTGAGCAACCCGGAGCTGAAGAGAGAAATTATTGACGAAGCTCATATGTCAAGATACAGGATTCATCCTGGAGGAACAAAGATGTTCAACGACTTACAACGAAAGTATTGGTGGCATGGCATGAAGCGCGAGATAGCGGCTTACGTTGCAAGGTGTTTGACTTGTCAGCAAGTCAAAGCGGAACATCAGCGTCCCGGTGGTACCTTACAGAGGATTGAGATTCCTCAGTGGAAATGGGAGAATGTTACGATGGATTTTGTGGTAGGTTTACACTGACTAGGCGTAAACACGATGCGATTTGGGTAGTCGTGGACAGACTCACCAAGTCTACCCATTTCCTGTCGATCAGGATCAGTTAGTCTCTTGAGAGTTTAGCTGACTTGTACATTAGAGAGATCGTTTGACTTCATGGTGTGCCGAGATCTATCATTTCCAATCGTGATCCCTGATTTACATCGCGACTGTGGGGTCAGTTGCAATCTGCTTTGAGGACGAAGTTGAAGTTTAGTACATCCTTTCATCCTCACACGAATGGACAGTCCGAGCGAACGATTCAAACGTTGGAAGATATGTTGCGATCTTGTATACTTGATTGGAAGGGTGAATGGGATTCGCACCTATGTTTGGTAGAGTTCGCGTATAACAACAGTTACCACGCTAGTATCGGGATGGCCCTGTACGAAGCGTTGTATGGTAGACCTTGTCGGTCGCCATCTTTTTGGAACGACGTCAGCGATATATCGAGCAAAGCGCCGATTGTTCTTCAGCACTACACGCAGCAAGTGCAGAAGATTTAGGAACGTTTGAAGGCAGTGCAAGATAGGCAGAAGAGTTACGCCGATAAGAGACATCGCGAATTGTCTTTTGATGTTGGAGACATGGTTTTTGTCAGAGTTTCGCCGACGAAGAGCGTGTTTCATTTTAGAAAGAAAGGGAAGTTGAGTCCGAGGTACGTTGGACCGTTTGAGATCGTGGCAAGGATTGGTGAAGTGGCATATCGTGTAGAGTTGCCTCCACAATATGCCCACATTCACAATATTTTTCACGTGTCGATGCTCAGGAAGTACATTCCTGACCCGTTGCATGTCATTCATTACGAAGATGTGGACGTGCAGGAAGATCTGACCTTGTCGAAAAGGCCTATTGAGATTATTGATCGACAAGATCATGTTTTGCGTACCAAGACTATTCCGCTAGTTAAGGTACGTTGGCAGCACCATGGCATTGAAGAATGCACATGGGAACCAGACGCGAGCATGAGAGAGACTTATCCGGAACTTTTTGTAACCTCCTAAGGGTGATTTCGCGGACGAAATCCTTTTTAAGGAAGGGAGGATGTAAGATCCACGATTTTCATTTTGATGTATATTGTGTAATTATGTGGAAATCGATGAATTTTTTATGTTTTGGCAATTTCTGAAGATTTGCTTATTTTGAGAATCAGGTAAAATCGCGTAACTTTATGCAAAAAGAACGATAGAATGAATCAACCTCCAAAACTTTTAGGGTAAGTTTGGAATAGGATTGTAGTGGTACACCCCGAATTTGAGACCCGAATGACGAAAAAACTTCGTCAGTGCATGTGAATTATGAGTCTTGACTTAATTTTGGACCCGAAACTTAGAATGCTTAATTTTAACAAACGAGAGGTGATTTTCTCAAGAGGCATCAACCATTCTACGTTAATTAGGGTTATAAAGAGAATAAAATAAATTGTTGGAATTAAATTATTAATTTAATGCATTAAATAGGCGTTATTTCTGGATATGTGTAATATGCGGGTTTTGGTTTTGGATCCGGAGCACCTAGTGGATCCAAAACCCATGGACGACCCCTATAGTGGACGTCCATGTCCTTGGTTGATCAGTTGGTCAAGGCTGACCAGCTGGATGGTAGTTTTGAAATATTTCTTGCATGGCTTTAAAGTTTAGGCCCTCATTGGCCATGTATTTTTCCAACACCCTCATGATGAAGCCTAGGCTCCATCATGAGGGGTGCCATTTTCAAAAGGGAACCATGGGGCTAGCGCCCCATGGCAAGTTTGTAATGTTTTCAAAAGAATTCAAATCCTTAAAACCCATTGGGCACGTTGGGTGGCAGCCAAGGGTGCCCCCTTGTAATTTGTTGAAACTTTAAGGCTCTTCAAAAATGGCGTTTTTGAAATTTCTGCAAAACTTTTTGGAAGGCTTGACATGCATTGGTGGTTTGGGGGCGTGGAGCTCCCCAACCGTCCATCTTGGAGGGATTAAATCCCAGCCGTCCAACCCTAAGCCAACATCTATAAAACCTTTACAAAAAAACAGGTCCCCCTTGTTTGGGCGACTTTTTCTTCTTCACTCTCTCTCTCTCTTCTCTCTCCCAAAACTTCCTCCCTTTTCTCAAACTCCCTCACTCCAGCCGTGGGCTTCTCCTTGGCGTGGAATAGCTGCAGCACTTCTACATCTTCCATCTCCTTTTACAATTGTAAGACCCACAATTTTTCAGAAAATATCTGAATAAATTCATTAAGCATTTACCGGTAAAAATAGCATTTTTTCTCAGAATGCGAAACGAATCAATTCCTGCGAGCCAGTTATACTTAGGATATTCGTCGAATCGCGAATATATGCTCAAACACTCTAGAAGCCATAACTTCCTATCTGAACGAAATCAAAGGATTCCTGCGAGCCAACTTTCTTAGTTACATCAATACGAAGATAATGGCCTACTCAGAAATTTTCGGAAAAAAATGCTGAAAACTCAACTTTTTTGCGGGACCCGCAAAAATATTGGTGGGACCCACAGAAATATTTCTCAGAAAATATTCTAGAATATTCTAGAACATTCCAGGACCTTCCAGCACCTTCCAGGGAATATTCCTTCTGGATAAGATCAAACAGTCAGATGGATAAGATCAAAAGTAATTTTTGAAAAAGCCATGGACTAAAATGGAAATTCTGAAACTTGGGGATCAAGTTTCAGAATCTATAAATAGGGGATGACCCCTCCTTTAGAAAATCGCCAAACCCTCTCTCTCTCCTCCTTTTCCAAACCTCTCCTACCTAGCCTAGCCCACCTGAGCCCACCTGAGCCTGCCTGACTTAGCCTGAGCCTGCCTGACTCAGCCTGAGCCTGCCTGATCTGGTCTTAGCCTGCCTGACCTAGGTCTGAACCTACTTGACCTAAGTTTGAACCTAGTTGACTTGACTTGAACCTGGTTTGGTTCAAAGTCAAAGTCCAAGTCCTTTTTCGTCTGAAGTCCGGAGTTGATCCTTTTTCGAAGTCGAGCCTTGTTCGAAGCGTTTGAAGCAATCAGAGTCATTTCTTCCTCAAATTGAAGTAAGTTCGCTTCATTAATCCATCTCTCTCAAGTATTTGATTGTTTGTATATAGCATATACTTTCTGAAGTAGTATCTTGCTTTAGTTCTTGGTTGAGCCCTCTAGGACGCTTCGGTGTTCACGCGCTCTCCTCGTAACTATTGTCAGATATATATGTTCGAATGTGCAGTATATGCGTTCTTCAAAAATAGTATCTCGCCCTAGTTCTTGGTTGAGCCCACTAGGACAGTTCGGTGTTCACTCGCTCGCCTCGTAACTATCGTTGGATACAGATCTAGGTGTATATCTGTTGATTCTGCCGACGCGTCCTATATCGCACAGGCTATGTAATTTACCTTTGCCATCGCGTCGTATGATGCCAAGGCTCCCTGCTTTCTATACTTTCCGATTAATGCACTTCCGATTATGCATTTACTTACGCCGTCGCGTCGAACGATGCCAAGGCTCCTGCTTTCTGCAATGTATTTACTTACGCCGTCGCGTCGAACGATGCCAAGGCTCCTGTTTTGTTATATATGTAGAATATTTCGTTCAGTTACACACCCTGAACAATAGTATATGCATTTCCTTTACGCCGCCGCTGTATAAAGCACAGGCTTCTGCTTATACTACATATATGGCGCGTAAATAAGCGTTCAAATGGAGATCAACTCCAAATCGCCAATGTGATTCCCTTACCGCTCCTCGTTCAAGATTCTGCTTGACGAATGAAGCCCCTATTGGAAAGGCTTCAGTTTTTGGCAAAATTCTCTTTACGTAAAGACTAAGTCAATTACGTATGGCCAGGCTATGGCCCAGGGTTCCTGCAACCTTAATGGATGCAAAGTACGCACAACGGTGCACATCCATTTCCCGAGTTAAGCGTAGCGATTTCCCACCAAAGAGGTGAGATGTCGCTGAAATGGATAAAAGAAAACGCACGCTTTCTCCGTTAAAGAGAGGAAGTGCTGCTGAAGTTCCTGAAGAAGCTAAGAATAGCTCAAAAAGAACGTAGCAGGAGTGCTACCCAGTTCATGGAACGCCTTCTACGATGTAGAAAGGTTCGTCACGCCACTGCCGATAAAGCAGAGGAGGTACTGACGGAATGGTTGGCAAAAGAGCTGCCAGAACCAGTTAAGTGGCACAACGATGCCCTTTGTTGGAACGATGTTAGAATGACTCGTCTCTCTGACACCTGCAAGGGCACCATACTTGTATGAGCCATTGCGCCAAAGTAGGGGTAGCGCCTTGATGAGGTCCTGAGCTCGTTGCGTAAAAATACGCCGAGTAGCCGATCCGTAGAGATCGAGTCATGTGCATGCTCATTGAGAATTATCAGACAACCAGACTCGTAAGGGCCGCTGAGTCGGAGTGTGTTGTTTCCACCGAAAGAGGTGAAGTGCTCGTCAAGGCTGAAGTGCCGAGAGCAGAGTTAAGCATGCATATGAATAAAACCTTTGTTCCACGGTGAAAACCGTGTGGTTGATTGGGGTCGGGTACATACTTCTCAAAGGCTGCCCCATAGGCATGCAATGTTTGTCAAGTAATTGTAAGACCGGCAGGCCCCTTTCAGAATTTCTCACCGAGGAAGACGGTGATGGCGCAACCTTGAGTGATATACATTTCACCCGAACCTGATAGAGTTCATTGATGGCCTCCGTCACTCAGAGGTATAGAGGTCGTGGTTATCCTTAAATATCTAAGGATTGAACCCAACTACTGCAGTAGCAGAATGCATTGGGATACCTAGTAAGGATCTCTTCTGGTATGCTGTACCGTCCTACTAGGGGGATGGGGTCAACAGGCCTCTAAGGTATCTAAAATACATAGAATAATCAACCCCCAGATCGTCACGTTGTCGCTCAGATATGAGTCCCCTAAGCCCAAGGGGAGGTGCAATTATCGAAACAAAGCATTAGCTTAGGTACAACGATACTTTGAATGTATGCGTGTATGTACGATGTTGAGTGAGTCCTGCATAACCTTTGTGAAGGTGTCATGGTCGGTATACTACTGGACCGATTGGGAAAGAACCCCATTGATATCCGTACGACTATGCAAAGCTCAGAGAGTTGTCCTTAGATTCGTAGGATACGGATGTGCCAAGCATAAAGACTTGAGCTAGACATCCATTCGTGACCCTGAAGAGGTCAAAGCTAAGTCGTAAAGACTTAAGCGGTTATTCTAACTCACATCATTGAAGAGACTTATACGAAGTCATGAAGACTTGCGTGAATGTTCAACTCATAGCCCTGAGGAGGCTCTTGCGATATACGCTATGTCATGGAGGCTTGAGCGTCGTATTACGAACTACGACCCTGAGTGGTCTATGCATTTACTTGAGTTGAATAGATAGGTGTTTGCTTACTTACCAGACCTTCAGTGGTTCTGACCCCGTGTTATGGGGATTTCAGGTGTTGTACCTGCGTGGCGATATGCGGAGTAAGGCGGCATCGAGTTCCAGGGTTTCTCTAGACAGAGTTGTACTGCTTTTATTGAACCTACACTGCTTTTCTAAACAGTAGTGTTGTAATAAACATGTGGTTTTCGATAAAATGGAATACTTTGGTGGTCAATGAGTTGCTTGGCTACATACCTGCAACGTGCTCAAAGTTTTCTAAAACCGACGACTCATTATCGTCTTATTTCGCTGCTAAAAGCTTTTCTAAGTTCCGCTGCAAAGAAAAAAAAAAGAAATTCATGAAAATTTTAACTTAGCTTTGTTTTGGAAATCCGGGGCGTTACAGAATTGGAATCAGAGCAAGAGTCTAAGAAACCTGGTTCGAGATCCGTCTTGTCCACCATATCGCACTGTAAGTATATTTTACACTTCTTGTTCTGATCTGGGTGCATCTTTGTATAGATGACAACTCACGACTCACGAGGCTACTGCTATCATTGCGGGATTATGCACGATGAGTGGGTGTGCCCATATGAGGTACAAGACTGCCAGTTTTGTGGCGAAGAGGGGCATTCCGCCAATGAATGCCAAAGGAAATATACCGCCGATATGGGTCGGCGGGGATCGCTTGGTCTTAGGGACAAGACCTCGCGTGTTAGTGGATCACACCATACAAGTGTTGGGAGTAGTCACACCCCATTGACTTCAGATGAGCTACCATCTCTGGTAGAATTTGACTTGAACTTCCTTGAGGGATTCGGTCAATCGCAAGGCTATCAACAGGCATCATGTATGCCTAGCTTGCACAGTCAGGATGAGGGATGCAATAACTCCTTCTATAATCCCATTATGATTTCGGATTCTTCGAATCATAGTGCCATTATATAGGGGAACGGAGCGGCTTCACAAACGCCGAGCCTGAATGGCCAAGGAGAGGGATACAACCTATATCATCCCATTATGGTCTCGGATTCCCCGAGCTATGATGCCACTGAATGGGAAAGTGGACCGGCATCACTGATCTATCCACAAGAGTCGCTTGAGAGTACGGAAGTGCCGCCCAAGCCAAAACTAGTTGTGCCTGCACCAAGGCAATGTGGAAGCAAACGATACTTCGGATTGTTTGGGTCAAGAAAGAAACCCAGTTCCTAGAAGAGACTGGTAGTGTTTTTGAGTCAATAGACTCATGTATATAGTTTCTTAACGCCTAAAAGTCTGCCAGTGCGGCATGACGTTTTGTTTAAGGCGATACTTGTGTAAATGTGATGTATATTAAGTAAATGAAACTTTGCTTCGATATATACATTGAGAAACTAAAACACGTTGCTTGTATGTGATAGATAAATGACTCCTACGATGAGGAGAACCATGCCGAGTGAGGAGTCCCATACTCAAGGATTCCTACTGGAAACGCTCAACAATCTGGTTACTGCCATCCGTGAAACAAGGCCAGAACCAGTCGCACCTCGAAACGAAAACCTTGGGGGAATAACCTATGAAAAATTCCTTAAGCTCGATCCGCCAGTCTTCGCCGGTAGAGCCGATCCTGAACTGGCAGAGAGTTGGGTCGAAGAGACAGAACGTGCCTTCCTGGTACTGGGAGTACCAGAAGAAAAGAAGACCAACTTTGGCACGTACAGGCTGAAAGACAACGCACGGAAGTGGTGGGATACCACTAAGATTATCCAGTTCTCGGAAGTTGAAGTCATTCCTTGGACTGACTTCCGGAGAGCTTTCATGGATAATTACTTCCCGTTATACTCCAGAAACAAGAAAAAAATGGAGTTTCTGGAATTGGAGCAGGGTGGCATGAGTCTGATTGACTATACCACCAAATTTCAAAATCTTGAACGGTACTGCTCCCGGTTATTTGAGACCGACCAAGAAAGGGCCGACAAGTACATCAACGGACTGCGAGAAGGGCTAAGGTCACGGGTTATCACCAGCATGCCCCAAACTTTTCAAACGGCTGTGGCAGCAGCTTCGAAAATACAAGTGGATTGGGAGCGATCAAAAGTGATCATAGCGAAAAGGCCCGTAGTTGATGGTGGGAACAAGAAGAGAACGTTTCCAAGTGTCCAGGGTTCACGACAACCCTTTCAAAAGAAAAGGTTCCAAGGTGGGAATGTTACTCAACAGGTCGTAAGGCCAAGGCAGAACATGGCTCCAAACAATCTGCAGTCCAACCCAAATTGCCCAAAATGCCAGGTAAATCACGCAAGAGGACCATGTCCACGTGACACAGGTGGATGCTTCTACTGTGGCAAAGTGGGCCACATTGCAAGACAGTGCAAGAAGAAGCTTGCTGACGAGCAAAGGAGGAATGCCGGATCTGCCGGACCCTCTCAACAAATACCACAGCGAACACAAGTCCAACGACCCCCACCTAGAGTAGAACAAAGGCCTGCTGCAGGTCGTGTATACGTTGTAACGACTGAACAAGTCGAAACCGGTGACCTCATTGAAGGCACCGTACCTGTTAATGGACATGCAGCTTACGTCTTGTTTGATTATGGTGCTACTCATACCTTTATCTTCGATGATTTTACAGAACAACTCCACGCTTCGGTACAACCGGTGGATAAAATGATCGAAGTATACAACCCGTTGGGTTCACGCACCAAATGTATCCATTGCATCAAGAATTTGGATATAGAGATAGCTGGGCAACACTTGCCTACTGATGCCATCCTAATCGATATGGTACAATACGATGTCATTCTGGGAATGAATTGGTTAGCCCAGAACCATGCCAGGATCTTATGCCGAGAGGGCAGGGTGATTCTATCACGACCGGGAATGCCTAAGATAGAATACCGGATATCCAAGCCAGTTCCACAAAAGCGGCTTATATCAGCTCTTAAGGTTCAGAAATACCTTAGGAAGGGTTGTGTAGCCTTCCTACTTAGCCTTTCAGCTGAAGGCTCAAATATCCAATCCCTTGAGAGTTTGGAAGTGGTTCGGGAATTTCTCGAAGTGTTTCCTGAGGAATTTCCAGGACTTCCACCACTTCGTGAGGTTGAATTTGGAATTCAATCCTTACCTGGAACTGCGCCGATATCCAAAGCCCCATATCGAATGGCGCCTGCTAAACTCAGCGAGTTGAAGTGTCAGTTGGAAGAACTGATGGAACAAGGGTTCATCCGACCAAGTATGTCACCATGGGGAGCCCCGGTGTTGTTTGTAAAGAAGAAGGCTGGATCCCTTCGGTTATGCATCGATTATCGGATGCTTAACCAGGCAACCGTTAAAAATAAGTATCTGTTGCCTCGGATTGAGGAGTTATTCGATCAACTCAGAACAACGAGAGTGTTCTCCAAGATCGACCTCAGGTCTGGGTACCATCAACTCAGAGTTAAGGAAGAGGATATACCTAAGACTACTTTTAGAACGAGATATGGCCATTATGAGTTCGTAGTAATGCCCTTCGGACTCACTAATGCACCTGTTGTCTTTATGGATCTAATGAACCGGATATTTAGACCATATTTGGATAGCTTTGTCATCGTCTTCATCGATGACATTCTCGTATATTCAGAGAATGAGGAACAACACAAGGAGCACTTAAGAATCGTCTTGAAAACTTTTCAAGATAATCAGCTATATGCCAAGTTTTCAAAATGTGAATTCTGGCTAGACAAAGTAATGTTCCTTGGCCATGTGATCTCAAAAGATGGAATCGCAGTAGATCCTGCGAAGGTCGAAGCTGTGATGGACTGGAAGCAACCAGAAAATATCACTGAGGTCCGTAGCTTCCTTGGACTTGCCGGTTATTATCGGAAGTTCATACAAGACTTCTCCTGAATCGTCGTACCCATGATGAAATTACTGAAAAAGGGAGTTAAATTTGAATGGACTGACCAGTGTAAGGAGTGCTTTGAGGTTCTCAAACAGAGGCTTACCACTGCCCCTGTCCTTACCTTACCTTCTGGTCAGGGAGGCTTCGTGGCTTATACCGATGCCTCGGGAACAAGTCTGGGTTGTGTGTTGATGCAGCATGGCAAAGTAATTGCCTATGCGTCACGACAGTTGAGAGTCCATGAGAAAAACTATCCAACCCACGACTTGGAGCTTGCCGCGGTGGTGTTCGCACTTAAAATCTGGCGACACTACCTGTATGGAGAGAAATTTGAGGTCATGTCGGACCATAAAAGCCTAAAATACCTCTTTTCTCAAAAAGAACTCAATATGCGGCAACGACGATGGCTGGAATTCCTCAAAGACTATGAATTCACGCTTTCCTATCACCCTGGAAAGGTGAATGTCGTAGCAGATGCCCTTAGTCGCAAGACTGTTGGCACTCTGGCCAGCCTCATAGGACAATGAAAGCTGATGGAGGATTTCGTCAGTTGGAAGCCATTCCTGGCTAATCCAGGAAAGATTCGATTGTCATGCCTGACGATCCATATCGAGATCCTCGATCGCATCGTAGCCGAACAGTTCAAGGACCCCCAGTACTTGGAATTAAAAGCTCGTGCTGAAAAAGATGATACCTTCTTCCATTTAAAAGAAGATGGAGGAATATGGATGGAAGAAAGGATTTGGGTGCCAAATAACCCTGAGCTCAGAGAGGAAGTACTCTAGGAAGCTCATAGTAGCAAGTACACTATCCACCCTGGAGGTACCAAGATGTTCAGAGATTTACAGAGAAAGTACTGGTGGAGGGGTATGAAACGTGATGTGGCTACGTTTGTCTCAAAGTGTTTGATCTGCCAGCAAGTTAAGATCGAACATCAACGACCTGGTGGAAAGATGCAACAGATCGAGATTCCAGAATGGAAATGGGAAGGCATTACGATGGATTTCATCGTTGGATTGCCTCGATCCAAGAGACAACATGACTCAATATGGGTGATCGTGGACAGACTCACCAAGTTTGCTCACTTCCTGCCAATCAACACTCGATACTCAACTGAACGATTGGCAGAAATCTACATTCGGGAAATTGTTAGACTCCATGGAGTGCCGATTTCGATCATATCTGATCGTGACCCGAAGTTCACCTCTCACTTTTGGGAGCAGCTTCAAAGAACCCTGGGGACGAAACTCAAGTTCAGTACAGCTTTCCATCCCCAAACAGATGGGCAATCAGAACGAACCATACAGACTCTTGAAGATATGCTAAGAGCCTGTATGCTAGAATAGAAGGGTGATTGGGATTCCCACCTAGCGTTGGCTGAATTTGCTTATAATAATAGCCACCATGCTAGTATTGGGATGGCACCATATGAAGCCCTGTATGGACGACCCTGCCGATCACCAATCCATTGGGGCGAAGTGGGTGAGCGAACCTTGGACTCGCCCATTGTCTTGCAGCATTACACTGAGCAGGTCCACATGATCAGAAAGAAACTACTGACTGCTCAGAGTCGACAGAAAAGCTACGCCGATCAGCGACGTAGGGAACTCACTTTTGCGGTTGGAGACAAGGTCTTCGTCAAAGTCTCTCCAACCAAAAGTGTTTTCCGTTTTGGAAAGAAGGGGAAACTCAGCCCCATATTCGTTGGTCTCTTCGAGGTTTTGAGCCGGATAGGAGAGACCGCCTACAGAGTAGCATTGCCACCGCAGTATACATAGATACACAACGTATTTCATGTGTCAATGCTTAGAAAATACGTTCACGACCCTTCCCACGTCATCCAACATGAAGATATTGACATCCAGGAAGATATGACTGTGGAAGAAATACCTGTCGAGATCGTGGACCGTCGAGAACAAGTGCTTAGGTCGAAGGTCATTCCACTTGTTAAAGTGAGATGGCAACATCACGGAGTCGATGATTGCACTTGGGAGCCCGAATCGGATATGCGGGATAAATATCCTGAACTCTTCGCTTTGTACTCTTAACTGAATTTCGCGGACGAAATTCCTTTAAGGGGGTAATGATGTAAGACCCGCAATTTTTCAGAAAATATCTGAATAAATTCATGAGGCATTTACCGGTAAAAATAGCATTTTTTCTCAGAATGCGAAACAAATCAATTCCTGCGAGCCAGTTATACTTAGGATATTCGTCGAATCGCGAATATATGCTCAAACACTCTGGAAGCCATAACTTCCTATCTGAACGAAATCAAAGGATTCCTGCGAGCCAACTTTCTTAGTTACATCAATACGAAGATAATGGCCTACTCAGAAATTTTCAGAAAAAAATGCCGAAAACTCAACTTTTTTGCGGGACCCGCAAAAATATTGGTGGGACCCACAGAAATATTTCTCAGAAAATATTCTAGAATATTCTAGAACATTCCAGGACCTTCCAGCACCTTCCAGGGAATATTCCATGGAATATTCCTTCTGGATAATATCAAACAGTCAGATGGATAAGATCAAAAGTAATTTTTGAAAAAGCCATGGACTAAAATGGAAATTCTGAAACTTGGGGATCAAGTTTCAGAATCTATAAATAGGGGATGACCCCTCCTTTAGAAAATCGCCAAACCCTCTCTCTCTCCTCCTTTTCCAAACCTCTCCTACCTAGCCTAGCCCACCTGACCTGGTCTGAGCCTGCCTGACTTAGCCTGAGCCTGCCTGACTCAGCCTGAGCCTGCCTGATCTGGTCTTAGCCTGCCTGACCTAGGTCTGAACCTACTTGACCTAAGTCTGAACCTAGTTGACTTGACTTGAACCTGGTTTTGTTCAAAGTCAAAGTCCAAGTCCTTTTTCGTCCGAAGTCCGGAGTTGATCCTTTTTCGAAGTCGAGCCTTGTTCGAAGCGTTTGAAGCAATCAGAGTCGTTTCTTCCTCAAATTGAAGTAAGTTCGCTTCATTAATCTATCTCTCTCAAGTATTTGATTGTTTTTATATAGCATATACTTTCTGAAGTAGTATCTTGCTTTAGTTCTTGGTTGAGCCCTCTAGGACGCTTCGGTGTTCACGCGCTCGCCTCGTAACTATTGTCAGATATATATGTTCGAATGCGCAGTATATGCGTTCTTCAAAAATAGTATCTCGCCCTAGTTCTTGGTTGAGCCCTCTAGGACACTTCGGTGTTCACTCGCTCGCCTCGTAACTATCGTTGGATACAGATCTAGGTGTATATCTGCTGATTCTGCCGACGCGTCCTATATCGCACAGGCTATGTAATTTACCTTTGCCATCGCGTCGTATAATGACAAGGCTCCCTGCTCTCTGCACTTTCCGATTAATGCACTTCCGATTATGCATTTACTTACGTCGTTGCGTCGAACGATGCCAAGGCTCCTGCTTTCTGCAATGTATTTACTTACGCCGTCGCGTCGAACGATGCCAAGGCTCCTGTTTTGTTATATACGTAGAATATTTCGTTCAGTTACACACCCTGAACAATAGTATATGCATTTTCTTTATGCCGCCGCTGTATAAAGCACAGGCTTCTGCTTATACTACATATATGGCGCATAAATAAGCGTTCAAATGGAGATCAACTCCAAATCGCCAATGCGATTCCCTTACCGCTCCTCGTTCAAGATTCTGCTTGACGAATGAAGCCCCTATTGGAAAGGCTTCGGTTTTTGGCAAAATGCTCTTTACGTAAAGACTAAGTCAATTACGTATGGCCTGGCTATGGCCTAGGGTTCCTGCAACCTTAATGGATGCAAAGTACGCACAACGGTGCACATCCATTTCCCGAGTTAAGCGTAGCGATTTCCCACCAAAGAGGGGAGATGCCGCTGAAATGGATAAAAAAAAACGCACGCTTTCTCCGTTAAAGAGAGGAAGTGTTGCTGAAGTTCCTGAAGAAGCTAAGAATAGCTCAGAAAGAACGTAGCAGGAGTGCTACCCAGTTCATGGAATGCCTTCTACGATGTAGAAATGTTCGTCACGCCACTGCCGATAAAGCAAAGGAGGTAATGACGGATTGGTTGGCAAAAGAGCTGCCAGAACCAGTTAAGTGGCACAACGATGCCCTTTGTTGAAACGATGTTAGAATGACTTGTCTCCCTAACACCTGCAAGGGCACCATACTTGTAAGAGCCGTTGCGCCAAAGTAGTGGTAGCGCCTTGACGAGGTCCTGAGCTCGTTGCGTAAAAATACGCCGAGTAGCCGATCCGTAGAGATCGAGTCATGTGCATGCTCATTGAGAATTATCAGACAACCAGACTCGTAAGGGCCGCTGAGTCGGAGTGTGTTGTTTCCACCGAAAGAGGTGAAGTGCTCGTTAAGGCCGAAGTGCCGAGAGCAGAGTTAAGCATGCATATGAATAAAACCTTTGTTCCACGGTGAAAACCGTGTGGTTGATTGGGGTCGGGTACATACTTCTCAAAGGTTGCCCTATAGGCATGCAATGTTCGTCAAGTAATTGTAAGACCGGCAGGCTCCTTTCAGAATTTCTCACCGAGGAAGACAGTGATGGCGCAGCCTTGAGTGACATACATTTCACCCGAACCTGATAGAGTTCATTGATGGCCTCCGTCACTCAAAGGTATGGAGGTCGTGGTTATCCTTAAATATCTAAGGATTGAACCCAACTACTGCAGTAGCAGAATGCATTCGGATACCTAGTAAAGATCTCTTCTGGTATGCTTTACCGTCCTACTAGGGGGATGGGGTCAACAGGCCTCTGGGGTTTCTAAAATATATAGAATAATCAACCCCCAGATCGTCGCGTTGTCGCCCAGATATGAGTCCCCTAAGCCCAGGGGGAGGTGCAATTATCGAAACAAAGCATTAGCTTAGGTACAACGATACTTTGAATATATGCGTGTATGTACGATGTTGAGTCAGTCCTGCATAACCTTTGTGAAGGTGTCATGGTCGGTATACTACTGGACCGATTGGGAAAGAACCCCATTGATATCCGTACGACTATGCGAAGCTCGAAGAGTTGTCCTTAGATTCATAGGATACGGATGTGCCAAGCATAAAGACTTGAGCTAGACATCCATTCGTGACCCTGAAGAGGTCAAAGCTAAGTCGTAAAGACTTAAGCGGTTATTCTAACTCACAACATTGAAGAGGCTTATACGAAGTCATGAAGACTTGCGTGAATGTTCAACTCATAGCCCTGAGGAGGCTTTTGCGATATACGCTAAGTCATGGAGACTTGAGCGTCGTATTACGAACTGCGACCCTGCATTTACTTGAGTTGAATAGATAGGTGTTTGCTTACTTACCAGACCTTCAGTGGTTCTGACCCCGTGTTATGGGGATTTCAGGTGTTGTACCTGCGTGGCGATATGCGGAGTAAGGCGGCATCGAGTTCCAGGGTTTCTCTAGACAAAGTTGTACTGCTTTTATTGAACCTACACTGCTTTTTTAAACAGTAGTGTTGTAATAAACATGTGGTTTTCGATAAAATGGAACACTTTGGTGGTCAATGAGTTGCTTGGCCAAATACCTGCAACGTGCTCGGAGTTTTCTAAAACCGACGACTCATTATCGTCTTATTTCGCTGCTAAAAGCTTTTCTAAGTTCCGCTGCAAAGAAAAAAAGAAGAAGAAATTCATGAAAATTTTAACTTAGCTTTGTTTTAGAAATCCAGGGCGTTACAACAATACTAGCTAAGGTGAAGACTCACCTTCTTCGTTGATTACGGATTGGCATGAAGCCAATGGCGCCTTGCATCAATGCATGCAAGTCCAAATGGCGGATTTAGCTAGAACAGTAGTTTAAAATATTGAATCTTCATTGTTTTTCACAAGCTTTTGTCCTGCATGCTTTTGCAATAGATTTCCTTTCGATTCCTACATTGGCATCTTTGCTTTTGTTTCTCCTTTGCATGTTAGTTGTTCATTTTTCCATGATAATGATGCCATGTCATTCATTTTCTTTTGTTTTCTGATTGATTTCATGGCATTCTCATCATAGGGGTGTGTTGGACCGAGCTAGGCTCGTCCAACTTACACCCAACCCGTTAGCCCATTCATTTTTTTTTTCAATGTGCTTTCTTTCTTTTTGGGTTTTCGGCTAAACCCAGTCCCAGCACAATGGGACTGGTGTTGCAGCCTAGCCCTTGGGCGTGGGTCACAACGTGATCACCTCCTTTGAGTTGTGCGAAGGCCAGGCTGTCGGTGGTTGATGTGTTACCCTATTGTTTCCTTTGTTTTTTTTGTTTTTCATTATTTTTACTTTTTTTATTTCTTTCGGTTTTCCCTTTTGGAACCCGGACTGGAGCAGGTTGGGCTGGCTGTAGGTGTGCCCAGCACACCTTTTCTGCTGCTGCGAACTGAGCCCTTGGGCTCTGGTTCACGCTGGCAAGGGTGGCTCAGTCTGGTCCAGTGGACCAGACCCCCATTGTCCATCCATTTCTCTCCAAGAATGGAGTTGGCACTGTGCAGGTGGCCCGCGCGCCCAATAGCAGCAGTTTTCAAAAATATATATATATAATAATAAATATATTATACATTTATAAATGTATTTCTTTACATGTTCGTGCTACACATAGTGCTAGATGGCGTGGGTTAGGGTGCTGGTCTGAACCGAGGGTCCAGACCTACCCTATAGCTGATTGACCAACGTTGGGCGAGAACCTAGCCCAGCCAGTTTTTACTTGGCTGGAGCTGGGCACGCACATCGTGGGTGTTGTGCACCCCTTATCACCTTGTTAGCACCCTGTTAGCTTTCTGTGGGTGCAGGTCTGAACCGTGGTTAAGACCTGAACCCGTTGGCAGCCCAGCTAGCCCCTAATGCTAGCCGCGGCTCCACTTAGTTAGGACCGAGTGCCAGCCAGCTTGTGCTGAACGCCCGGGCCTTTTTCCTCTAGGCTAAGACACTTTGGGCTCGGGTCTGAACTGAAAAGTTCAGACCTTACCCTGCTTAGTAGCCGTTTGGTCCGAAGAACCAGACCCTTCCCCTTTTTGTTCGGCCCCCGTGCCTTCTTTCTTTAGAACCGTAGGTTTACCTTGTTAGGGGCAGGAACCCGCCCAACCGAATCTGTGGGTTAGTCTGGTCCGAACCATGCGTCGGACCAAAACCCTTTAGCGTGCATGACAGTCTGGTCCAAAGGGCCAGACCATCAGTTGAGTTACAACCTCGTTGGCAGCAAGAGTGTAGACCCTTGTTTTGGTACACTCACAGCCTCGTAGAGCCACCATGATGGCCGTCAATAGCTTCCTATCAAAAACCAGTCCGTGGCTACTTCAAGTTGAACCATATTCGGTTCAACTAGTAATTGCCTTGCCCCGCACCCTCCGTGTATTTCAGTTAGGGTTTTGGCATAATTGTATATGCCTTGTGATCGGATTTTTGCAATGGTATTTTTTTAAACACTATTTTATCATTGAAAATGTTTCGGAAAATCACCAATCAAGTAATAAAAACCGACTTTCCACGAATGTGGTGAGTACGGGTCGAATCCACAGGGAACGAGATATACTCATATTAATTCTAAACTTTGCACTTTATTGATATTGAATCTGCTCAATTACAAAAAATATTACAACGAATTCAAAATTGAGCAAGAACAGAAACGAGGCACGCAATGACTTAAGCCTGCGAACACAAGGGCATTTTCGTCAAATCACTTGGTATGACAATCTATCATTGAGACGAGATGCTCTTACTGCAACTTAATATCACCTGCATGATATAAAAGAAAAGTTAGTAAACTATATACTGGAATGGGAACAACTATTTCTAAATTAATTCTAAGATTAATTGCTAACCTAATTCTACGTAAAATAAGAATTTATCAGAGCCAATACCTTAAACTAATTATTCTAATACTGCAACCAACTCTAGATTAATACTAGAAACTTAGTAAACTTCTAAGGATTGAAGTTAGAAGAACTACGTAACTAGAAAAAAGACAATTGTGCCCTTGCGCAACTTTGGACTAACCTAACCTAGACTGCTCAATGAAAATTACTTCTAATGTAATGATGCTAAACAACAACTATATCTAATCTAAACTATTGCAATCTTTCAGCATACTAGAACACAACTACTAGAACTTGAAATCATACTGAATAGCAACATAAAAATCATTGTAGAGACCCATACTATCCATCAAATGCAACAAACACCTAGCATAAAATTGCCTTGGAACAAGGCTAACGTGAGAATCCAGCTAACCTATTAACATCATTCTATTTCCAAAAATCATGTTAGTATATAATCTAAACTCAGCAACTACTCACTTAACTACCAGCAGACATTTTAACAATTAATAAACTAACAATTCAAGTAACAATTACAGATTACCTAACTGTAGCTAACAACTACTGGCCAATAACGCAATTAATTAATAGCTAATAGTTTAACAGCATTGCATCACAAAGTTAATATGAAACCTCAAGAGTTCGGTAGTAAGCAAGTAGCAGCCATGTATCACGTTCAGACTGTTCAGTAAACAGTACTTTGCTTGAGCTGGAAGCTTAATAGAATTTTGATTTGATTCAAAACAGTAAGCATACTTCACTAAACACCGGTAGCATTTCATTAGAAACTTAGAGATCATTCAAACCATGCTAACTGGAATTTCAAACAGATGCATTCAGCAAATTGAACCCCTACAGAGCTTCAGAAATTTGAACTTAGAATGTTCAATCAATTAATCAATTAACCTGATCCATATATCAGCATTGCAGCTAAAAGCCAAAAGCTCAACAGCAATCAACACAAAACAACCATACGGATCTGGAATTTCAAGCAACAATGATGTTCATCAGAATTTCCAACAGCCACCGTATTCCTCTATCGTCAATTAAAAATCAGATAGTTGATTGTCTTTCAATGCCCAATTCAAATCTTCAATCAGCTGTAGATATCAATCTTGATTGAAACCGTTGATCTACAATCAAGCACTGCTCATCCACAAAACAACATCGTGAAATGAATTTCACGGTGATTACAAAATGAAAATATCGGGCATCTTTCAGATAAATGCAAAATTGTTCAGACTTTAAACAGAGGATTCCAGCCAGAAAACAGGTCTCACGGCTTCAAGATTTCTAAGAGTTTATGATACGCACATTGTAATGCTGAATGCAAAGCTAAAGAAAGAAAAAAAAACTAAACAGAAAGCACAAATGAAACCAACGAATGCACAAATTAAATCAAGGAGTTGAAACAGAAACAGAGAATTAGAATGGAGATCGAACTTCAACTTGATTCAAAACTAAAACTAAAACAAAAACAAAGATATGACTGAACGGTGTACCCAAAAAAAAACTCTACGGTGCTGGTTGACACACCAAGTAATACTCTACGGTTGAAACCCACTAAACCCATCAAACAACACAAACACACTCAATCACACGGGTTGTACACTAGAAGAGAAGAAGAGGAAAAGAACGAACCTATTGAGGCCGTTTGATGAGGGTGGAGGTGGAAGAGAGTGGAATTAGCCCAAGAAATGCACCCTGCTGCCTTCAATGATGCTGAAGATGTTCTTCCCTTGCTGCATCCTGCTGGAGTACCTGCAAAATGCCACAAACAACATCAACACCAGCAAGTTGTGAGAAGAAGAGGAAGATATGGCTAACGAGACAAGAGATGGGAAGGGAAGAAGGGGCGGTTTCCGGCATCTGCAAGCATTTTCCCTACAGTAACCGGACTGGATTGAAGGTGGAAGGCGTGGTGGCTAAGGGAGGCGTATGAAGGAACGAGAATCAGGCTGGAGAGAGGTGTGTTTTCTTAAGGCTAAGACAGAATTTTTCTAGGGTTTTGTGCCCTTTTTATAGCTACATCCTCATTTTTCACAATTTCCCAAAGAAGGATTAAAAAAACTTTATTGCTAAGCGCCTTTTCTGAGGGGGTTTTAGTAAATAAAAATCAAAATAGGTTTGGATCTAGATTGGGGTTGGATTTGGTGTATTTTTCCCCAGATCCAAGGCCCAAAATGGGCGTTTGGATCCACTTCTGACCCGCTTCACTCCAAGGTCTGACCCGTTTCACTAAAAATGCGATATCTCTCTCGTTTTAAATCCGATTCGAACGAAATTCGAACCGTAGCTCAATGACATCTATATGCATCTAAGTGTGGGTTCTAAATCTATAAATGATGCATTTATGTAATAAAAATATATTATATTTATGCGTAATTAATGCATCATCAAATACCCCCATGCTAGAATAATTGCTAGTCCCTAGCAATATACCCTACCCTCGCGATGAAGATATGTACTCCCCGAATAAAATGCAAAATTTATTAAACAACTAACTCACTTTCGTAGGAATCACGGTTGCATTTAGCTCATGCAACAAGCCCTTTAAACCCCTGGGTTACCCCAGTGGACGAGTAAGGTCTCGTGAGGGTTTGCAGAGATGCTACCCACAAACATTAGAAATCATGCAGAACTTCTAAATTTTCTTTAAAAATGCTAGGCAATTCCAGAAATCAAATTTAGCAAATATTTCATGTAATTTTTCACTTCTCAGAATCATAATTAGAAATTTATTGCCTCCACGATAAAAATTTTCCTTTCACTCTTCTAAAAATTGCAGTTATCTATGATCGTTTCTCAGAAAATTGTGTATTATCATGCTATTGTTCATTTTTCATCACTTGTGTATTTTTCTGCACAGTCTTTTATTCTACTTCTAAGTAATGATTTTTTTTTTTTTCATTTAAGCTCTCATTTTTTTTTTTCATTGAATTTTCAATTTTTTCACTTTTTTCATTCTTTTCTTTTCTTTTCATTCGCCTGCGTGTGGTCTGCTTTTGTGCCCTGTGCAAGGTTAATGCCTTCTTATACCACTATCTGTATGTTAAAGACACTAACTAGACACAAAAGTGACTTCCTTCATTTACCTTTTCAACACGAGATTCAGACACTTCAACTTGTATCTGGTCTCAGCTTCCGAGGCTCTCAAAGCTTTCCTTCTCCTTTTCGGGTGGAATGCAAATGCTTGAACTAGCTTCTGCACTCATCTTACTCGGGATTGTGAAATCATCCAAACAACCTAACGCAGACTCTTTTCTTTTAAGCTCGAGCTTTTCCTAATATTTTTCATTTACTTAGTAGTTTATTTCAAACTGTGCTTACTTATACTTTGTGATTCCAAATTAGCTTTTCGCATTCAGATACAGTATTTTCTTTGAACTTCACAAAAATACTCGCTCCTTTTAGCTTTGTTCAGAAAAAATTTTCCTCATGGGGCTTCTAAAAGTTTCTAACATGTCTGATTATGTCAACAACCTTCATATATGCTAAAAAAAATTCTGAAATGCCTAATTTATGAGTTTTAGTTACCAAAACATGATAAACAGGATAAAATAGTGTGTATCTACTGAACCCCCCCCTCCATGCTTGAATGACACTGTCCCTAGTGGCATGCAGAGATATAAAATTACAGTGTAGATGCACACTAACAGAACTTGAAATCAAGACAGGAGAGCGGATAGATACGACCTGATATGCGGGGGCCTCTTGAGCTGATTCTAGACTGGATCATGCTCCACCACTAAGCATACGCGGATGCTCAGTTTTCAACTGACCTAATCGATTGTCTGCTCTAAAAGCCATGTCCTGAGCTCAATAACCTATTCTCACACAGTGAATGTCAGATAAGCCTGCATGAATCAAAGCAATTGTAAGCTCATATAAAATCAAATACGAAACAAAAACAAATGCTAACTGAAATTTCTCCTTCTAGGATACATATAATACATTATTTTGCTCAGACCCTATTCTTTTGCGAGATCCAAGACCTCGCACTCACCTGCCTGTAAAGTACCTGAAATGTAGGGCTTCAGTCTTTGCCCATTCACCTTGAATGTGCCTCTGGTACTTGGGTCAAATAATGTCACTGCCCCGTGCGGAAATACTTCCCTAACAATGTAAGGTCCATCCCATCTTGACCTTAATTTACTTGGGAATAGATGTAAACGAGAATTGAATAGCCATACTTTTTGATCTGGCTCAAACACTTTTCTGATGATGTGCTTATCATGAAAGGCCTTAGTGCGAGCTTTGTATAATTTGGCATTTTCGTATGCATCATTCTTGAGCTCTTCTAGCTCAGTGAGTTGCAATGATCGCTCTTTTCCAGCTTGGGTGATATTGAAGTTAAACTTCTTGATTGCCCAGTAAGCCCTGTGTTCCAACTCGACAGGGAGGTGGCACGCTTTCCCGAAAATAAGACGATATGGGGACATGCCAATTGGGGTTTTAAATGCAGTCCTATATGCTTAAAGAGCATCATCTAATCGCTGGGACCAATCCTTGCGGTCCGGGCGGACTGTCTTTTCTAAGATCCGCTTGATTTCTCTATTAGAAACCTCGACCTGTCCACTGGTCTGCGGATGATAAGGAGTGGTAAACCGATGATTGACAGAATATTTTCTCAGAAGAGAAGCCACCTGCACATTCCTGAATTGCTTTCCACCATCACTTATCATCGCACGTGGCACACCAAAACGACTGAAAATATTGTGCTTAATGAACTTAAGCACAACTCTGTGATCGTTGGTCTTGGTTGCCACAGCCTCGACCCACTTGGACACATAATCAACCGCCACTAAGATATATAAATTGCCGAACGATGGTGGGAATGGGCCCATAAAATCTATGCCCCAAACATCAAAAATCTCAACAATTAAGATCGGGAGCAAGGGCATCATGTCCCTCTTGGACATATTCCCAGTCTGCTGACAACGAATGCACTTCCTACAAAACTCATGTGCATCTCTGTAGAGTGTCGGCCAAAAAAAACAAGACTGCAAAACCTTTGCAGCTGTCTTCCTACTACTAAAATGCCCTCCACAAGCTAGTGAATGACAAAAACTGAGGATGGACTCATACTCTTCCTCCGGGACGCACCTTCTAATGATCTGGTCTGCACAATATCTGAACAACTCTGGTTCATCCCAATAGTACTGCCTCACCTGTGATAAGAATCGCTCACGCTCATTTTTATTCCAATGCACAGGAATCTGCCTCGAAACCAGATAGTTCACAATATCTGCGAACCAAGGTAATTGCGATGTTCCGACGGCCATAATTTTCTCATCGGGGAAGGAATCACTGATCGGCCTCTGATCCAGAGTAGACTCCACGATCAGTCTAGAGAGATGGTCTGCTACTACATTTTCACTTCCCTTCTTATCTCGAATCTCGAGATCAAACTCCTGTAGTAGCAGAACCCAGCGAATGAGCCTCGGTTTGGTGTCTTTCTTGCTGAGAAGGTACTTCAATACAGCGTGATCAGAATAGACAACCACCTTCGAACCAAGAAGATAGGACCTAAACTTATCTAAAGCGAATACTACTGCGAGCAGTTCCTTCTCTGTCGTGGTGTAGTTCATCTGAGCATCGGCCAGAGTTCTGCTCGCATAGTATATCACGTAAGGCTTCTTGTCGACCCGTTGTCCTAAAATGGCCCCCATCGCATAGTCGGAAGCATCGCACATGATCTCAAATGGAAGTGTCCAATCTGGAGATCTCAGAATGGGCGCAGTGGTCAAGGACTCTTTGAGTATCTCAAAGGCCTTCATGCAATCATTATCAAACTCAAAGGGCTGATCCTTTGCCAATAACGAGCAGAGCGGTCGAGAGATTTTGCTAAAATCTTTGATGAACCGTCTGTAAAATCCGGCATGCCCTAAGAATGAACGTACTTGCCTAACAGTGGTGGGTGGAGTTAATCGTGAAATTGACTCAACCTTCGCTCGATCAACCTCTATCCCTCTTTTGGACACAATGTGTCCAAGTACAATCCCCTCTTGGACCATAAAATGGCTCTTTTCCCAACTCAATACTAGATTCGTCTCCATACACCTACTCAGTACTCGAGTAAGTTTCTGAAGGCAATCCTCAAAGGAAGAGCCATACACAGAAAAATCATCCATAAAAACTTCCATGACGTCGTCCACCAAGCCAGAGAAGATAGCAATCATGCACCTCTGAAAAGTTGTCGGGGCATTGCAGAGCCCAAACGGCATACGCCTAAACGCGAAGGTGCCATACGGACAGGTAAATGTGGTTTTCTCTTGGTCGTCAGGATGGACAGCTACTTTATTATATCCATAATATCCGTCCAAGAAACAATAGTAGCTCTGTCCGGCGAGTTTTTCCAAAATCTGATCAATGAATGGCAACGAAAAGTGATCCTTCCGTGTTGCCGCATTCAGTTTCCTATAATCAATACAGACTCGCCACCCCATGGTGGTCCTCATCGGAATGCTCTCCCCCTTTTCATTCTCCACAACAGTGAGTTCGGATTTCTTCGGCACGACCTGGATCGGACTGACCCACTGACTATCAGAAATCGGGTATATAATCCCAGAATCCAACCACTTGACCACTTCATTTTTCACCACTTCCTTCATATTGGGGTTTAATCTCCTTTGCGTGTCACGCACCGGTTTTGATTCGTCAGTACAATGAATCTGATGCATGCAAAATGAAGGATCAATCCCTTTCAAATCTGCGACCCCCCAACCAATCGCTGCCTTATGCTCTCGCAAGATGTCTAGCAGTCTCTGTTCCTGCTCCTCTGTGAGCTTTGACGAGATGATCACAGGCAGAGTCTCACCAACTCCGAGATATGCATACTTGAGTGAATCCGGCAAGGGTTTCAACTCAAGTTGTGGGGGAGACTCTATCGATAATTTGGCTGGGGTCTCAGCAAGTGGTGGGAGAGGCTCAATGCTCCTTCTCCAAATATGGGATCCTGACGATGCTAACGACACATCTACACTATCTCTATAACTATCATCTACTGTATAATACATATCAAGGGACTCCTCTATCATGTACAACTCTGGATGTGCCTCAACTAAATCCTGAGCTATATCAACCTGGAAGCACTCCGTATCTCCCACTGGACCCATCGCGGCATTGAAGATGTTCAGCCTGACCTTTCGGTTGCCGAACGACAAGTCCATGGCTCCGGTTCTGCAGTTGATGCAGGCATTGGCAGTCGCCAAAAATGGTCTGCCCAAAATGATCGGAGTCTGGTGCTGGCTATCAATTCCCTCCATGTCAAGGATAATGAAATCGACCGGAAAGTAGAACTCATCCACTTTCACTAGCACATCTTCCAAGATACCTCTCGGCACTTTGACGGAGCGATCGGCTAGTTGGAGTGTAATCAGGGTCGTTCTCATTTCTCCTAGCCCAATTGAATCATAGAAATATCCGGGCAGAATGTTCACACTTGCTCCAAGGTCGAGCAAGGCACGTTCTATCCTGATGTTTCCTATGGTGCAAGATATAATCGGGGCTCCAGGGTCCTTGAGCTTGGGTGGAGTCTGGTGCTGAAGCACTGAACTCACATGCTCAGTCAGATGGACCTCGGTAGGAACTCTTCCTCTAGATTTCCTCTTCTGAGTACAAGGTTCCTTGAGAAATTTGGCATAAGCCGGCACCTGCTGGATGGCATCTAGCAATGGCAGGTTGATCTGTACATGTTTGAAGATCTCAAGCATATCCTGAACCTTGGTGCTTTGCTTTCCTCTGCCAATGGGAGATTCTAACGCCTTTGGATAGGGTGGCTTGGGGATGTACATCAGGGGGTCCTCCTCTTTGTGAGAAGGCTCACCTCTATCCTGCTTCTGAACTGGGGCTGAGGACTGAGCCGCAGAAGATGGTATGATCGGTTCTGGCTCCTCTGTCCTTGCTTTACTCTCGAAGTGATACTCACGTCCGCTCCGAAGGGCCATAACAGCTTTGGCTTGTTGTTGTGAATCTGTAATGTACAAGCTTCCTGTAATTGGTTTCTTGCCCTTCGGGTTCATTACGGCCTGACTCGGCAAACTGCCCTCAGGTCTCCGACTTATTGCTTCTGCTAACTGCCCCATTTGCGATTCTAACTTCGCAATGGATTGAGTATGAGAACTCAAGATCTGGCTGCACTTCTCGAAGGCATTCTGATTAGAGGTTTTCACCTCCTGGAATGCCTGGAGAAGTCTCTCCTCGAAAGAAGTCTGTTGTGCAGGCTCTTGTGAGGGCTGGGAAGAATAAGGAGGAATGATCTGAGGAAAACTCGGCCTCTGAAGTGTCTGAGTGAATGGTGGCGGCTGAGCAAGATGAGAGGGGGGAAACTGGGTGGAAGTCTGGGGATTCTTCCACGAGAAGTTAGGATGATTATGCCACCCCGGGTTATATGTAGATGAATACGGGTTATTCTGGGGTCTGGTGTAACCCTGAGCGACCTGAACTTGCTCTTGCACAAATTCAGGATACTGAGCTGCTGAAGGGCACTCAGTGACAACGTGTGCCGGACTGGCACATAATGCACACACTGGCTGAGGTTGTGATGGGCTTGAGAGAAGTTGGTCCAACTTCTGAGAAATCATATCCACTTTGCTTTGCAGCTCAGTAGACGGACCAATCTCCAAGACACCACCCCGCTTGGGTCCACTGGGTGTGGCTTTCTTAGAGCGAGAGGTAGAGGCATGGTGCAAAGAGTTCTCAGAAAGAGTATCAAATAGATGCCAAGCCTCATCCTCACTTTTTAACATAAAAGTCCCCCCACATGAAGCATCGATCATCTGACGATTCCGGTCAGACAATCCATCGTAAAAACTTTGCACCAACTGCCATCTGGGCACTTGATGGTGGGGACATTTCCTAAGGAGTTCTTTCATCCTTTCCCACGTCTCATGAAATTGCTCGCCATCCATTTCAGAGAAACTGGTGATGGCTCGCCGGAATTGGTTCGTCCGACCGATAGGAAAGTATTTCTTCAGGAACTCCTGCTGAAGTTGATCCCATGACCCTATTATTATCGTATCCAAGGATTTTAGCCAATACTTGGCTTTATCCTTCAATGAGAATGGGAAGATGGTCAATTTCATGGCATCATCCCCGAAATTTTGAATTTTCACTGTAGAACATATTTCAAGGAACTCGTCAAGGTGCCTATAGGGATCCTCGTGACTAAGGCCGTAGAAAGATGGAAGCATCTGAATCACACTGGCCTTAATCTCGTAGTGTGGCGCCCCAATAGTTGGTCTGCGAATACACGACGCCTGGGTGTACTCCGTGGGGAGGAAGTACTCCCTGAGAGGGCGCACCGGAGCTTCGGGTTCTAAGTCCCCCATTTCGGATCGGTTCCGAGAAGAACGTATAATTCTCTCTGGATCCTCAACGAACGGTTGGAGCGGGACACCCAAATTCCTGCGCCCTTGCATACACTGGGACTAAGTCCAGATGTGTGCAAAGTAACCTAACTAACTATGCGACCTGACTACGTAAATGAAAAGAAAGCAGTAAACAACGAAGAAAAGCAAGGAATTAAAACTAAATGCAATTAAACTATGCTAATCATGCTAAAAGGGAAATTCAACTTCAAAATTAAATCTATTCTAAATATACTTAAGTACAGAAATGGGAATTCAAGCTATGTTATCTAGAACTCACCTGTCTAAGCGCTCCAGAAGGATGAAAATTTATGAATCCTAGAGAAATAACCGTGAATCCTATATGTACTTACTATGTGAATCCTATATTTACTAACTAATCCTATTGACTAGAAAAATAAACTGCAGTTAATCTAACTAACTAAACAGATATCAACAAATTACAAAATTAGAATTAACAAAGTATAATCGCCGTTCCCCGGCAACGGCGCCAAAAACTTGATCGGATTTTTGCAATGGTATTTTTTTAAACACTATTTTATCATTGAAAACGTTTCGGAAAATCACCAATCAAGTAATAAAAACCGACTTTCCACGAATGTGGTGAGTACGGGTCGAATCCACAGGGAACGAGATATACTCAGATTAATTCTAAACTTTGCACTTTATTGATATTGAATCTGCTCAATTACAAAAAATATTACAACGAATTCAAAATTGAGCAAGAACAGAAACGAGGCACGCAATGACTTAAGCCTGCGAACACAAGGGCATTTTCGTCAAATCACTTGGTATGACAATCTATCATTGAGACGAGATGCTCTTACTGCAACTTAATATCACCTGCATGATATAAAAGAAAAGTTAGTAAACTATATACTGGAATGGGAACAACTATTTCTAAATTAATTCTAAGATTAATTGCTAACCTAATTCTACGTAAAATAAGAATTTATCAGAGCCAATACCTTAAACTAATTATTCTAATACTGCAACCAACTCTAGATTAATACTAGAAACTTAGTAAACTTCTAAGGATTGAAGTTAGAAGAACTACGTAACTAGAAAAAAGACAATTGTGCCCTTGCGCAACTTTGGACTAACCTAACCTAGACTGCTCAATGAAAATTACTTCTAATGTAATGATGCTAAACAACAACTATATCTAATCTAAACTATTGCAATCTTTCAGCATACTAGAACACAACTACTAGAACTTGAAATCATACTGAATAGCAACATAAAAATCATTGTAGAGACCCATACTATCCATCAAATGCAACAAACACCTAGCATAAAATTGCCTTGGAACAAGGCTAACGTGAGAATCCAGCTAACCTATTAACATCATTCTATTTCCAAAAATCATGTTAGTATATAATCTAAACTCAGCAACTACTCACTTAACTACCAGCAGACATTTTAACAATTAATAAACTAACAATTCAAGTAACAATTACAGATTACCTAACTGTAGCTAACAACTACTGGCCAATAACGCAATTAATTTATAGCTAATAGTTTAACAGCATTGCATCACAAAGTTAATATGAAACCTCAAGAGTTCGGTAGTAAGCAAGTAGCAGCCATGTATCACGTTCAGACTGTTCAGTAAACAGTACTTTGCTTTAGCTGGAAGCTTAATAGAATTTTGATTTGATTCAAAACAGTAAGCATACTTCACTAAACACCGGTAGCATTTCATTAGAAACTTAGAGATCATTCAAACCATGCTAACTGGAATTTCAAACAGATGCATTCAGCAAATTGAACCCCTACAGAGCTTCAGAAATTTGAACTTAGAATGTTCAATCAATTAATCAATTAACCTGATCCATATATCAGCATTGCAGCTAAAAGCCAAAAGCTCAACAGCAATCAACACAAAACAACCATACAGATCTGGAATTTCAAGCAACAATGATGTTCATCAGAATTTCCAACAACCACCGTATTCCTCTATCGTCAATTAAAAATCAGATAGCTGATTGTCTTTCAATGCCCAATTCAAATCTTCAATCAGCTGTAGATATGAATCTTGATTGAAATCGTTGATCTACAATCAAGCACTGCTCATCCACAAAACAACATCATAAATGAATTTCACGGTGATTACAAAATGAAAATATTGGGCATCTTTCAGATAAATGCAAAATTGTTCAGACTTTAAACAGAGGATTCCAGCCAGAATACAGGTCTCACGGCTTCAAGATTTCTAAGAGTTTATGATACGCACATTGTAATGCTGAATGCAAAGCTAAAGAAAGAAAAAAAAAACTAAACAGAAAGCACAAATGAAACCAACGAATGCACAAATTAAATCAAGGAGTTGAAACAGAAACAAAGAATTAGAATGGAGATCGAACTTCAACTTGATTCAAAACTAAAACTAAAACAAAAACAAAGATATGACTGAACGGTGTACCCAAAAAAAAACTCTACGGTGCTGGTTGACACACCAAGTAATACTCTAGGGTTGAAACCCACTAAACCCATCAAACAACACAAACACACTCAATCACACGGGTTGTACACTAGAAGAGAAGAAGAGGAAAAGAACGAACCTATTGAGGCCGTTCGACGAGGGTGGAGGTGGAAGAGAGTGGAATTAGCCCAAGAAATGCACCCTGCTGCCTTCAATGATGCTGAAGATGTTCTTCCCTTGCTGCATCCTGCTGGAGTACTTGCAAAATGCCACAAACAACATCAACACCAGCAAGTTGTGAGAAGAAGAGAAAGATATGGCTAACGAGACAAGAGATGGGAAGGGAAGAAGGGGCAGTTTCCGGCATCTGCAAGCATTTTCCCTACAGTAACCGGACTGGATTGAAGGTGGAAGGCATGGTGGCTAAGGGAGGCGTATGAAGGAACGAGAATCAGGCTGGAGAGAGGCGTGTTTTCTTAAGGCTAAGACAGAATTTTTCTAGGGTTTTGTGCCCTTTTTATAGCTACATCCTCATTTTTCACAATTTCCCAAAGAAGGATTAAAAAAACTTTATTGCTAAGCGCCTTTTCTGAGGGGGTTTTAGTAAATAAAAATCAAAATAGGTTTGGATCTAGATTGGGGTTGGATTTGGTGTATTTTTCCTCAGATCCAAGGCCCAAAATGGGCGTTTGGATCCACTTCTGACCCGCTTCACACCAAGGTCTGACCCGTTTCACTAAAAATACGATATCTCTCTCGTTTTAAATTTGATTCGAACGAAATTCGAACCGTAGCTCAATGACATCTATATGCATCTAAGTGTGGGTTCTAAATCTATAAATGATGCATTTATGTAATAAAAATATATTATATTTATGCGTAATTAATGCATCATCACCTTGGGTTTCAAAGAGTTCGATATATATATATATATATATATATATATATATATATATATATATATATATATATATGTATATATTTATATATGTATATATATGAGTATGGGTTTAAGTATATATATGTATTTTAGTATGAATATATATATATATATATATATATATATATATATATATATATATATATATATACATATGTATACTTGTGCATTTACATACATACATATGAGGACATGTCTTTAAGTGGAATTGAACCATGTGAATATATATATATATATAGAGAGATATATGTATATGTACGTCAAAGCACACATAATGATCGATTCGGTATGACCGAATGGACTTGCGACACTCCTGTGTCCCGTCCAGGTGGTATTTCCCCAGATGATGTTACGCTCCTAATTAAATGTAGAACTCCATAGAGTTGTCCTGTTCGGTTTGGCAATGTTCTTGTTTTTGGGTCCGCAGGTGCGGCACCCCGAACCGTGGTTATGCCAATGTAAAACCCATTAGATGGGTTATTTCAGATTCGCCTTCGACACGTAAGTGTGTCGCATTGCATAAGGAAAATCTTTATGCTTTAAACCACATCCGACAGGTTAGGAAAGTACGTAGTTTAACATTTTTGTAAAGCCACGAACATAGAGACTTCATTGATTTAGGATCATATGTGTTGTTCAAAAACTTCGGGTTTCGAGTCTGCAGGTGCGGCACCCCATATCGTGGAAATAGCTAATGTTATTCCCATAAGATGGAATATCCGAGATTTCGCTACAAACACATAAGTGTGTTGAACCATGTGTAATGGTTTTTTGGGTTGCAATTGCATCTTCTCTGCAAGAGCGACGATCCACCTTAAAATAGCCAATGTTAGTCCCATTAGACGAGATGTTGGTTAAATTCATTTTCAAACCCTTGATAATGCGAATGTAATTCCCATATGTATGAGAATGTTGATAAATGCAGTCGTAACACTGAAATATGCAATATGGTGCATTTTAATATTATGCAATGCCTCTGATAACTTTATTGTGCAAATGATAGAAAGCTCATGTTACGTTTACACTTTGCACTTAGCACATCCTGAGACTGTTACTGAGTAGAGCGTACCTTGAGAAGGTACCTGGTTTGAGGCATTGGTACGCGCACCACATGCACTTACTTCAATAAAATGAAAGGATTAAAGATTGAACACCATAGGGTATAAATACTGGTATGACTTGTTGTGGGCTCAGTTGGAGTCCTCGGGCAGTGGCCCTTGTGTTGTGTAAGGACTCTTGTGTGATATACCCTAAACAGAAATAAATAATATGGTGTTTTGACTGATTTCACAAGCAGTGTGCTCTGTTAGCCGTGTGAGGCTGAGCACGTGAATGGGCAGGCCAAGTCCTCGTTTTGCGTACCCCATGGGGACCACGAGGCAAATTCCTCGTTGTGAGGTATGATTGAACATGAGCCTTAAGAAAGATAAACCTGCTTTGCCCCATTCACAACATGGTTCACCTTGGGAGAGGGTGGATGGTACAACCCTGAGTGACTTGTCGTTACTACGACACGTGTTTTGACAGGAGCTGTAGCATCCTTTGGCCTCCAGTCACTCAGAGTCAGGGAGGTCGAGGTTGCCTTTTTAGGGACTCACTACTGCAGTAGTATGGATTGCAATCTTTGCGTATGGGAGTGTTTTCTCCTAGCCGTGTGTTGCTCGCATGAGGTTGACTCGGTCTGTAGCTTCCCCGGTTACCACACTAGACTTTTAATAACAGACGTTGGGTGCATGTCTCACAGAATGCAAGGTTTCCTTCATGTACCTGAAGGAGTAATCAAAAGAACTTAAGAACTAACCAAACAGCTGACTTACAGTAGATGTTGCTTTACTTGTGTTGTAGACTGTACTTCAGTTGTTACGTAGTTACTCTACTTGCTGACAGCTCTTGTTACTGCTTGAGTACTGGTTACAGTCACTTCAGTGTTACTTTAGTTACTTGCTGCTCAGTTCACTTTACAGTTCAGTTCGTTGCTTTATTTACTTGTTTTCCCTGTTGCTATAGCTTGTTGACTAGTACTTATCACTTTACACTTACCTAACACAGGCACTTACACTTGTTAGCTTTTCCTGCTTTTCCTGTGTACATGATATATATATCTACTTGTGGTTGTTTCTTCACCACCTTGCAAGAGGATTGACCCTGTTTTATGGGGATGTAGGTGACCAACAGGTATAGTGCGAATGCGATGATACGTAGTGGAGGCTCGGAGGACCCACACACTTGACCTGCAGTTCCTGTACCTGGTGGTTTTTTGTTGTTGTTGGGATATATTCCCTGTTTTGTACTTTTTGTACTTACATTTTGTAAACTCTTTAAACTGTTGGGGGTGTTTCCCCTTTTCCACTTCATAGTTACACTTTTGTACACACTGTTGGTTACACTGTTTCCACTTGTTACACTTACCTATGGTGGCCGCCCAGACTTGTGGCTTTGTTATTTTCTCACGCCTGCTTTCTGCTAGTTTCCTACTTAAACCTTTCAAAAAAAAAAAATCACTGAAAATCCCAAGTTTTCCAAGGTCGGGGTTTGGGGCGCCACATCTAAGGCTGTCAAAAAAATTTCACAGTAATTCAATCATGAATATAAGTGTTCTAAGGATGTCCGCATTTTTTTATATTGATTCAATCAGGCATATATGTGTTCTAAGGCTGTCAAAAAAAATTCATAGTGATTCAATCGAGCAGATATATGTTCTAAGGTTGTAAAAAAAAATTTATAGTGATTCAATCATGCATATATGTGTTCTAATGCTCTAAAAAAAAATTTGTAGTAATTCAATCATGCATATATGTGTTCTAAGGCTGGCCAAAAAAAATCATATTGATTCAATCGTGCATATATGTGTTCTAAGGCAAAAAAAAAAAATCATAGTGATCCAATCATGCATATACATGTTCTAAGGCTGTCAAAAATTTTTCATAGTGATTCAATCATGCATATATGTGTTCTAAGGCTGTCAAAAAAATTTCATAGTGATTCAATCTTGCAGATATGTGTTCTAAGGTTGTCAAAAAAAATTTATAGTGATTCAATCTTGCATATGTGTTCTAAGGCTGGCCAAAAATATTTATAGTTATTCAATTATGCATATATGTGTTTTAAGGCTGCAAAAAAAATTCATAGTGATCCAATCACACATATATATGTTCTAAGGCTGGTAAAAAAAATTTATAGTGATTCAATCATGCATATATGTGTTATAAGGTTGTCAAAAAAAATTCATAGTGATTAAATCTTTCTTATATGTGTTCTAAGGATGTCAAAAAAATTTGTAGTGATTCTAAGACTGGCCAAAAACATTTATAGTGATTTAATCATGCATATATGTGTTCTAAGGCTGCAAAAATACTTCATAGGGATTCAATCATGCATACATGCGTTCTAAGGCTGTCAAAAAAATCTCATACTGATTCAATCATGCAGATATGTGTTCTTTGGTTGTCAATAAAATTTCATAGTGATTCAATCATGTATATATGTGTTCTAAGACTGTCAAAAAAAATCCATAGTGATTCAATCATACACATATGTGTTCTAAGGCTACCAAAAAACTTTTGAACTGATTCAATATTGCATATATGTGTTCTAATGTGGTCAAATTTTTTTCATAGTGATTCAATCATCCATATATGTGTTTTAAGGTTGTTAAAAAAAATTCATAGTGATTCAATCATGTATATGTGTGTTATAAGGCTGTAAAAAAAAATTCATAGTGATTCAATCATGCTTATATGTCTTCTAATGCTGTCAAAAAAAAATCATACTGATTCAATCATGCATATGTCTGTTCTACTGCTCTAAAAAAAATTTATAGTGATTCAATCATCCATATATGTGTTCTAAGGCTGTAAAAAAAAATCCATAGTGATTCAATCATACATATATGTGTTCTAAGGCTACCAAAAAACTTTTGAACTGATTCAATATTGCATATATGTGTTCTAACGTGGTCAAAATTTTTTAATAGTGATTCAATCATGCATATATGTGTTTTAAGGTTGTTAAAAAAAATCATAGTGATTCAATCATGTATATGTGTGTTATAAGGCTGTCAAAAAAAATTCATAGTGATTCAATCATGCTTATATGTCTTCTAATGCTGTCAAAAAAAAATCATACTGATTCAATCATGCATATGTCTGTTCTACTGCTCTAAAAAAAATTTATAGTGATTCAATCAAGCATATATGTGTTTTAAGGCTGTCAAAAAAAATTTATAGTGATTCAATCAGGCATATATAAGTTCTAAGACTGTAACAAAGTTTTCATAGTGACTGAATCATGCATATATGTGTTCTCAAGTTGTGAAAAATATTTCATGGTGATTCAATCATGGATATGTGTGTTCTAAGGCAGTCAATAAGATTTCATAGTGATTCAATCAAGCTTATATGTGTTCTAAGGCTGTCAAACAAAATTCATAGTGATTGAATCTTGCATATATGTGTTCTAAGGCTGTAAAAAAAAATCACAGTGATTGAATCTTGTATATATGTGTTCTAAGGTTGTGAAAAATATTTTATAGTGATTAAATCATGCATATATGTGTTCATACGCTGTCAAAAAGATTTCATAGTGATTCAATTATCTAAATATGTGGTATAAGTATGTCAAAAAAAATTCATATTGATTCAATCAAGCATATATGTGTTCTAAGGCTTTCAAAAAAAATTTATAGGGATTTAATAATGCATATATGTGTTCTAATACTCTAAAAAAAATTGTAGTGATTCAATCATGCAGATATGTGTTCTAAGCTTGTCACAAAAAAATTGTAGTGATTCAATCATTTATATGTGTTCTAATGCTCTAAAAAAAATTGGCAGTGATTCTAATACTGGCCAAAAAAATTCATAGTAATTCAATCATGCATATATGTGTAAAAAAGGTTGCAAAAAGAATTCAAAGTGATTCAACCATGCAGATATGTGTTCTAAGGCTGTCAAAAAAATCTCTTAGTGGTTCAATCATGTATATATGTTTTCAATGGCTGTCAAAAAAAAATCATAGTGATTCAATATTTCATATTTGTGTTATAAGGCTGCAAAAAATTTTTATAGCCATTCAATCAAGTATATATGTGTTCTAGGGCTATATAAATTTTTTTATAGTGATTCAATCATGCATATATGTGTGCTAAGGCTATCAAAAAAATTTCTTAGTGATTCAATCATGCATATATGAGTTCTAAGGCTGTCAAAAAAAATTCATAGTGATTCTTCCAGGAATATATGTGTTCTAAGGTTGTCAAAAAAAATTATAGTGATTTAATCATGCATATATTTGTAATAATGCTCTAAAAAAAATTTATAGTGATTCAATTTGGCATATATGTGTTCTAAGGTGGGCCAAAAAATTTCATGGTGATTCAATCATGCATATATGTGTTCTAAGGCTGCAAAAAAAATCCATAGTGATCCAATCATGCATATATATATATTCTAAGGCTGTCAAAAACAAATCATAGTGATTCAAACATGCAGATATGTGTTCTAAGATAGTCAAAAAAAATTTATTGTGATTCAATCTTGCATATATGTGTTCTAATGCCCTAAAAAAAATTTGTAGCGATTCAATCCTGCATACATGTCTTCTAAGGCTGTCAAAAAATTTTCATAGTGATTCAATCATGCATATATGTGTTCTTAGGTTGCAAAATAATTTCATAGTGATTCAATCATGCATATATGTGTTCTAAGGCTGTCAAAAAATTTTTATAGTGATTGAGTCATGCTTATATGTGCTCTAAGGTTGTCAAAAAAAACTTATAGTGATTCAATCATGCATATATGTGTTTTACTGGTCTCCAAAAAAATTTTGTAGTGATTCAATCATGCATATATGTGTTCTAAGGCTGTCAAAAAAAATTCATAGTGATTCATTCAGGCATATATATGTTCTAAGTCTGTAATAAAGTTCTCATAGTGATTGAATCATGCATATATGTGTACTAAGGTTGTGAAAAATATTTCATAGTGATTCAATCATGCATATATGTGTTTTGTGGCAGTCAATAAGATTTTATATTGATTCAATCATTCATATATGTATACTAAGTCTGTAAAATAAAATTTATAGTGATTCAATCGTGCTTATATATGTTCTAAGGCTGTAAAAAAAAAATCATAGTGATTCAATCATGCATATATGAGTTCTACTGCTCTAAAAAAACTTTGTAGTGATTCAATCAAACATATATATGTTCTAAGGCTGTCAAAAAAAATTCATAGTGGTTTAATCAGGCATATATATAATCTAAGGCTGTAAAAAGGTTTTTATAGTGATTGAATCTTGCATATATGTGTTCTAAGTTTGTGCAAAATATTTCATAGTGATTCAATCATGCATATATGTGTTCTAAGGCAGTCAATAAGATTTCATAGTGACTCAATCTTGCATATATGTGTTCTAAGGCTGTCAAAAAAACTTCATAGTGATTCAATCATGCATATATGTGTTCTAAGGATGTCAAAAATATTTCATAGTGATTCAATCATGAATATATGTGTTCATAGGCTATCAAAAAGATTTTATAGTGATTCAATCAAGAAAATATGTGGTCTAAGGGTATCAAAAAAATTTCATATTGATTCAATCACGAATATATATGTTCTAAGGCTGTTAAAAAAATTTCATAGTGATTCAATCATGCATATATGTGTTATAAGGTTGTCAAAAAAATTTCATAGTGATTCAATCATGCATATATGTGTTCTAAGGCTGAAAAATACTTCATAGTGATTCAATCATGCATATATGTATTCTAAGGCTGTCAAAAAAATCTCATAGTGATTCAAACTTGCATACATGTGTTCTTTGGTCGTCAAAAATTTTTTATAGTGATTCAATCATGTATATATGTGTTCTAAGGCTGTCAAAAAAATTCCATAGTGATTCAATCATGCATATATGTGTTCTAACATTGTCAAAAAAAAATCATAGTGATTTAATCATCCATATATGTGTTCTAAGGTTGTAAAAAAAAAATCGTAGTGATTCAATCATGTATATGTGTGTTATAAGGCTGTCAAAATAATTTCATAGTGATTTAATCATGCTTATATGTGTCCTAAGGCTGTCAAAAAAAAATCATAGTGATTCAATCATGCATATATGTGTTCTACTGCTCTAAAAAAATTTTGTAGTGATTCAATCATGCATATACGTGTTCTAAGGCTGTCGAAAAAAATTTATATGGATTCAATCAGGCATATATATGTTCAAAGACTGTAGCAAAGTTTTCATAGTGATTGAATCATGCATATATGTGTTCTAAGGTTGTAAAAAATATTTCATAGTGATTCAATCATGGATATGTGTGTTCAAATGCAGTCAATAAGATTTCATAGTGATTCAATCATGCATATATGTGTTCTAAGGCTGTCAAAAAAAATTCACGGTGATTCAATCATGCATATATGTGTTATAAGGAAGTAAAAAAAAGTTTCATAGTGATTGAATCATGCATATATATGTTCTAAGGTGGTGAAAAATATTTTTTAGTGATTAAATCATGCATATATGTGTTCATAGGCTGTCAAAAAGATTTCAGAGTGATTCAATCATGAAAATATGTGGTATAAGGCTGTCAAAAAAAATTCATAGTGATTCATTCAGGCATATATATGTTCTAAGTCTGTAATAAAGTTCTCATAGTGATTGAATCATGCATATATGTGTACTAAGGTTGTGAAAAATATTTCATAGTGATTCAATCATGCATATATGTGTTTTGTGGCAGTCAATAAGATTTTATATTGATTCAATCATTCATATATGTATACTAAGTCTGTAAAATAAAATTTATAGTGATTCAATCGTGCTTATATATGTTCTAAGGCTGTAAAAAAAAAATCATAGTGATTCAATCATGCATATATGAGTTCTACTGCTCTAAAAAAACTTTGTAGTGATTCAATCAAACATATATATGTTCTAAGGCTGTCAAAAAAAATTCATAGTGGTTTAATCAGGCATATATATAATCTAAGGCTGTAAAAAAGTTTTTATAGTGATTGAATCTTGCATATATGTGTTCTAAGTTTGTGCAAAATATTTCATAGTGATTCAATCATGCATATATGTGTTCTAAGGCAGTCAATAAGATTTCATAGTGACTCAATCTTGCATATATGTGTTCTAAGGCTATCAAAAAAACTTCATAGTGATTCAATCATGCATATATATGTTCTAAGGATGTCAAAAATATTTCATAGTGATTCAATCATGAATATATGTGTTCATAGGCTATCAAAAAGATTTTATAGTGATTCAATCAAGAAAATATGTGGTCTAAGGGTATCAAAAAAATTTCATATTGATTCAATCACGAATATATATGTTCTAAGGCTGTTAAAAAAATTTCATAGTGATTCAATCATGCATATATGTGTTATAAGGTTGTCAAAAAAATTTCATAGTGATTCAATCATGCATATATGTGTTCTAAGGCTGAAAAATACTTCATAGTGATTCAATCATGCATATATGTATTTATAGGCTGTCAAAAAAATCTCATAGTGATTCAAACTTGCATACATGTGTTCTTTGGTCGTCAAAAATTTTTTATAGTGATTCAATCATGTATATATGTGTTCTAAGGCTGTCAAAAAAATTCCATAGTGATTCAATCATGCATATATGTGTTCTAACATTGTCAAAAAAAAATCATAGTGATTTAATCATCCATATATGTGTTCTAAGGTTGTAAAAAAAAAATCGTAGTGATTCAATCATGTATATGTGTGTTATAAGGCTGTCAAAATAATTTCATAGTGATTTAATCATGCTTATATGTGTCCTAAGGCTGTCAAAAAAAAATCATAGTGATTCAATCATGCATATATGTGTTCTACTGCTCTAAAAAAATTTTGTAGTGATTCAATCATGCATATACGTGTTCTAAGGCTGTCGAAAAAAATTTATATGGATTCAATCAGGCATATATATGTTCAAAGACTGTAGCAAAGTTTTCATAGTGATTGAATCATGCATATATGTGTTCTAAGGTTGTAAAAAATATTTCATAGTGATTCAATCATGGATATGTGTGTTCAAATGCAGTCAATAAGATTTCATAGTGATTCAATCATGCATATATGTGTTCTAAGGCTGTCAAAAAAAATTCACGGTGATTCAATCATGCATATATGTGTTATAAGGAAGTAAAAAAAAGTTTCATAGTGATTGAATCATGCATATATATGTTCTAAGGTGGTGAAAAATATTTTTTAGTGATTAAATCATGCATATATGTGTTCATAGGCTGTCAAAAAGATTTCAGAGTGATTCAATCATGAAAATATGTGGTATAAGGCTGTCAAAAAAAATTCATATTGATTCAATCAAGCATATATGTGTTCTAAGGCTGTCAAAAAAAAAATTATAGTGATTTAATAATGCATATATGTGCTCTAATGCTCTCAAAAAAAAATTGTAGTGATTCAATCATGCAAATATGTGTTCTAAGCTTGTCACAAAAAAATTGTAGTGATTCAATCATTTATATATGTGTTCTAATTCTTTCAAAAAAATTTATAGTGATTCTAAGATTGGCCAAAATATTTCATAGTGATTCGATCATGCATATATGTGTTCTAAGGCTGCAAAAGGAATTCATAGTGATTCAATCAAGCATATATGTGTTCTAAGGCGGTCAAAAAAAATCTCATAGTGATTCAATCATGCATATATGTGTTCTATGGTTGTCAAAAAAGATTCATAGTGATTCAATCCTTCATATATGTGTTATAAGGCTGCAAAAAAATTTCATAGCCATTCAATCATGCATATATGTGTTCTAGGGCTATCAATTTTTTTTTATAGTGATTCAAACATGCATATATGTGTTCTAAGGCTATCAAAAAAATTTCATAGTGATTCAATCATGCATATATGAGCTCTAAGGCTGTCAAAAAAAATTCATAGTGACTCATTCAGGCATATATGTGTTATAAGGTTGTCAAAAAAAAATATAGTGATTTAATCATGCATATATTTGTAATAATGCTCTAAAAAAAATTTGTAGTGATTTAATCCGGCATATATGTCTTCTAAGGCTGCAAAAAAATTCCACAGTGATCCAATCATGCATATATATATTCTAAGGCAATAAAAAAAAATCATAGTGATTCAATCATGCAGATATGTATTCTAAGGTAGTCAAAAAAAAATTATAGTGATTCAATATTGCATATATGTGTTCTAATGCCCTAAAAAAAATTTGTAGTGATTCAATCATGCATATATGTGTTCTAAGGCTGTCAAAATTTTTTCATAGTGATTCAATCATGCATATATGTGTTCTTAGGTTGCAAAATAGTTTATAGTGATTCAATCATGCATATATGTGTTCATAGGCTGTCAAAAAGATTTTATAGTGATTCAATCAAGCAAATATGTGGTCTAAGGATATCCAAAAAATTTCATATTGATTCAATCATGCATATAAATGTTCTAAGTTTGTTAAAGAAATTTCATAGTGATTCAATCATGCATATATGTGTTATAAGGTTGTGAAAAAAATTTCATAGTGATTAAATCATGCTTCTATGTGTTCTAAGGATGTCAAAATTTTTTATAGAGATTCAATCATGCATATATGTGTTCTAAGGCTGCAAAAATACTTCATAGTGATTCAATCATGTATATATGTGTTCTAAGGTTGTCCAAACAATCTCATAGTGATTCAATCATGCATATATGTGTTCTATGGCTGTCAAAAAAATTTTATAGTGATTTAATCATACTTATATGTGTTCTAAGGCTGTAAAAAAAAATTCATAGTGATTCAATCATGCATATATGTGTTCTAAGGCTGCCAAAAAAAATTCATAGTGATTTAAGCAGGCATATATTTGTTCTAAGGCTGTAAAAAAGTTCTCATAGTGATTGAGTCATGCATATATGAGAAATAAGGTTGTGAAAAATATTTCATAGTGATTCAATCATGCATATATGTGTTCTATGGCAGTCAATAAGATTTCATAGTGATTCAGTCATGCATTTATGTGCTCTATGGCTGTCAAAAAATTTTTATAGTGATTCAATCATGCTTATATGTGTTCTAAGGCTGTCAAAAAAAATTCATAGTGATTCAATCATGCATATATGAGTTGTACTACTCTCAAAAAAATTTATCGTGATTCAATCATACATATATGTGTTCTAAGGCTGTAAAAAAAAATTCAAAGTGGTTCAATCAGGCATATATATGTTCTAAGCCTGTAAAAAAGTTTTCATAGTGATCTAATCAAGCATATATGTGTTCTAAGGTTGTGCAAAATATTTCATAGTGATTCAATCTTGCATATATGTGTTCTAAGGCAGTCAATAAGATTTCATAGTGACTCAATCATGCAGATATGTGTTCTAAGGCTGTCAAAAAAAGCTCATAGTGATTCAATCATGCATATATGTGTTCTAAGGATGTCAAAAATATTACATAGTGATTCAATCATATATGTTCTAAGGCTGTCAAAAAAAATTTATATTGATTCAATCACGCATATATGTGTTCTAAGGCTCTTAAAAAAAATTCTCAGTGATTCAAACATGAATATATGTGTTCTAAGGCTGTCAAAATTTTTTTATAGTGATTCAATCAGGCATATATGTGTTCTAAGGCTGTCAAATAAATTTCATAGTGATTCAATCATGCAGATATATGTTCTAAGGTTGTTAAAAAAAATTTATAGTGATTCAATGATGCATATATGTGTTCTAATGCTCTCAAAAAAAATTTGTAGTGATTCAATCATGCATATATGTGTTCTAAGGCTGTCCAAAAAATTTCATAGTGATTCAATCATGCATATATGTGTTCTAAGGCTGAAAAAAAATTCATAGTGATCAAATAATGCATATATATGTTCTAAGGCTGTCAAAAAAATTTCATAGTGATTCAATCATGCATATATGTGTTATAAGGCTGTCAAAAAAATTTTGTAGTGATTAAATCATGCTTATATGTGTTGTAAGTATGTCAAAAAAAATTCATAGTGATTCAATCATGCATATATGCGTTCTAGAGCTTTCAAAAAAATTTCAAAGTGATTCAATCTTGCATATACGTCTTCCCGGGCTGTCAAATAAATTTCATAGTGAATCAATCATGCAGATATGTGTTCTAAGGTTTTAAAAAAAAATCATAGTGATTCAATCATGCATATATGTGTTCTAGTGCAATAAAAACAATTTCATAGTGATTCAATCATGCATATATCTGTTATAAGCTGTGCAAAAAATTTCATAGTGATTCAATCATGCATATAAGTGTTTTGAGGCTGTTAAAAAAATTCCTAGTGATTCAATCTTGCATAAATGTGTCCTAAGGTAGTAAAAAAAAAATCATCGTCATTCAAACATGCATATCTGTGTTCTAAGGCTGTAAAATTGTTTTTACACTGTATGTATTCTAAGGCTGTCAAAAAAAATTCACAAAGATTTAATCATGCATCTATGTGTTCTATGGCAGTCAATAAGATTTCATAGTGATTCAATCATGCATATATGTGTTCTAAGAATGTCAAAACTATTTCATAGTGATTCAATCATGCATATATGTGTTCATAGGCTGTCAAGAAGATTTTATAGTGATTCAATCATGCAAGTATGTGGTCTAAGGCTGTCAAAAAAATTCTTATTGATTCAATCACGCATATATACGCTCTAAGGCTGTCAAAAAAAATTCACAGTGATACAATCATGAATGTATGTGTTCTAAGGCTGTCAAAAAAAATTCCTAGTGATTCAATCATGCATATATGTGTTCTAAGAAAGTAAAAAAAATCATAGTGATTCAATCATGCAAATATATGTTCTAAGGTTGTCAAAAAAAATTTATACTGACTCAATGATGCATATATGTGTTCTAATGCTTTAAAAAAAATTTGTAGTGATTCAATCATGCATATATGTGTTCTAAGGCTGGCCAAAAAATTTAATAGTGATTCAATCATGCATATTTGTATTCTAATGCTGTCAAAAAATTTTCATAGTGATTTAAACATGCATATATGTGTTATAAGGCTGTCAAACAAATTTTATAGTGATTAAATCATGCATATATGTGTTCTAGGGCTGTCAAAAAAAATTTCATAGTGATTCAATCATGCATATTTATGTTCTAAGGCTGTTAAAACCATTTGATAGTCATTCAATCAAGCATGTATGTGTTCTAAGGCGGTCAAAAAAATTTCATAGTGATTCAATCATTCATATATGTGTTCTATGGCTCTCAAAAAAATTATATAGTGATTCAATCTTGCATATATGTGTTCTAAGGCTGGCCAAAAAATTTCATAGTGATTCAATCATGCATATATGTGTTCTAAGGCAGAAAAAAAAATTAATAGTGATCCAATCATGCATATATATGTTCTAAGGCTGTCAAAAAAATTTCATTGTGATCCAATCATGCATATATATGTTCTAAGCCGGTCAAAAAAATTTCATAGTGATTCAATCAAGCATATATGTGTTATACGGCTGTCAAAAAAAATTCATAGTGATTAAATCATGCTTATATGTGTTCTAAGTATGTCAAAAAAAATTCATAGTGATTCAATCATGCACATATGCGTTCTAGGGCTGTCAATAAAATTTCAAAGTGATTCAATCTTGCATATACGTCTTCTAAGGCAGTCAAATAAATTTCGTAGTGATTCAATCATGCGGATATGTGTTCAAAGGTTTTCAAAAAAAAAATCATAGTGATTCAATCATGCATATATGTGTTCTAGGGCAATAAAAACAATTTCATTGTGATTTAATCATGCATATATGTTTTATAAGGATGTCCAAAAATTTTCTTAGTGATTCAATGATGCATATATGTGTTCTAAGGCTGCCAAAAAAATTCCTAGTGATTCAATCATGCATATATGTGTCCTTAGGTAGTCAAAAAAAATTCATAGTGATTCAAACATGCATATATATGTTCTAAGGCTGTCAAATTTTTTTTATAGTGATTCAATCTTGCATATATATGTCCTAAGGCTGTCAAAAGAAATTCACAAAGAATTAATCATGCATATATGTGTTCTAAGGCAGTCAATAAGATTTCATAGTGATTCAATCATGCATATATGTATTCTAAGGCTGTCAAAAAAACTTCATAGTCATTCAATCATGCATATATGTGTTCTAAGGCAGTAAGAAAAAAATCATGCATATATGTCTTCTAAGGATGTCAAAAGTATTTCATAGTGATTCAATCATGCATATATGTGTACATAGGCTATTAAAAAGATTTTATAGTGATTCAATCATGCAAATATGTGGTCTAAGGCTGTCAAAAAAAGTTTATATTGATTCAATCAAGCATGTATGTGTTTTAAGGCTGTCAAACAAATTTCACAGTGAATCAATCATGAATGTATGTGTTCTAAGGCTGTCAAAAAAAATTCCTAGTGATTCAATCATGCATATATGTGTCCTGAGGTAGTAAAAAAAAAATCATAGTGATTCAATCATGCAGATATATCTTCTAAGGTTGTCAAAAATTTTTTATAGTGATTCAATGATGCATATATGTGTTCTAATGCTCTCAAAAAAAATTTGTAGTGATTCAATCATGTATATATTTTTTCTAAGGCTGGACAAAAATTTTCATAGCGATTCAATCATGCAAATATGTGTTCTAAGGCTGTCAAAAAATTTTCATAGTGATTCAATCATGCATATATGTGTTATAAGGCTGTCAAAAAAATTTCATAGTGATTAAATCATGCTTATATGGGTTCTAGGGCTATAAAAAAAAATTCATAGTGATTCAAACATGCATATATATGTTCTAAGGCAGTCAAAAAATTTTCATAGTGATTCAATCATGCTTATATGTGTTCTAGGGCTGTCAAAAAATTTTAGAGTGATCCAATCATGCATATATATGTTCTAAGGCAGCCAAAAAATTTTCATAGTGATTCAATCATGCATATATGCGTTATAAGGCTGTCAAACAAATTTCCTTGTGATTAAATCATGCTTATATGTGTTCTAGGGCTGTCAAAAAAATTTCAAAGTGATTCAGTCTTGCATATACGTCTTCTAAGGCTGTCAAATAAATTTCATATTGATTCAATCATTCAGATATGTGTTCTAAGGTTTTCAAAAAAAAATCATAGTGATTCAATGATGCATATAAGTGTTCTAGGGCAATAAAAAAAATTCATAGTGATTCAATAATGCATATATGTGTTATAAGGTTGTCCAAAACAATTCATAGTTATTCAATCATGCATATATGTGTTTTAAGGCTGTCAAAAAAAAATTTTAGTGATTCAATCATGCAAATATGTGTCCTACGGTAGTAAAAAAAAAATCATAGTGATTCAAACATGCATATATGTGTTCTAAGGCTGTCAACTTTTTTTATAGTGATTCAATCTTGCATATATGTGTCGTAAGGTTGTCAAAAAAATTTCACAAAGATTTAATCATGCATATATGTGTTCTAAGGCTGTAAAAAAAAATCATAGTGATTCAATCATGCATTTTTGTATTCTAAGGCTGTCAAAAAGATTTCTTAGTGAATCAATCAGGCGAATATGTGTTCTAAGGCTATAAAAAAATTTCATAGTGATTCATTCATGCTGATATGTGTTCTAAGGTTGTTAAAAAAATTTATAGTGATTCAATCATGAGGATATGTGTTCTAAGGTTGTCAAAAAAAATTTACAGTGATTCAATCATACATGTATGTGTTTTAATGCTCTCAAAAAAAATTTATAGTGATTCAATCATGCATATATGTGTTTTAAGGCTGCCATAAAATTTTCAATGTGATTCAATCATGCATATATGTGGTCTAACGCTGCAAAAATTTTTTATAGTGATTTAAACATGTGTATATGTGTTCTAAGGTTGTCAAAAAAAAGTCATAGTGATTCAATCATGCAGATATGTGTTCTAAGGTTGTAAAAAAAGAATCTATAGTTATTCAATCTAGCATATATGTGTTCAAAGGTTCTAAAAAAAATTTGTAGTGATTCAATCATGCATGTTTGTGTTCTAAGGCTGACAAAAAAAATTTATAGTGATTCATCTTGCATATATGTGTTCTAAGCCTACAAAAAAAATTTATAGTGATTCAATCATGCCTATATATGTTCTAAGGCTGTCAAAAAAATTTCATAGTGATTCAATCTTCCAAATATGAGTTTTAAAATTGTCAAAAAAAATTATGGCGAGTCAATCATGCATATGTCTATTCTAATGCTCTAAAAAAAAATTTGTTGTGATTCAGTCAAGCATATATGTGTTATAAGGCTGTCAAAAAAATTTCATAGTGATTCAATCATGCATATATGTGTTATTAGGCTGCAAAATAATTTTTTAGTGATTCAATCATGCATATATGTGTTCTAAGGTTGTCAAAAAAAAATCATAGTGATTCATTCATGCTTATACATGTTCTAAGGCTGTCAAAAAAAATCTATAGTGATTCAATCATGCATATATGTGCTCCAGGGCATTCAAAAAAAATTTCTACTGATTCAATCAATCATATATGTGTTCTAAGTCTGTCAAAAAAATCTCATAGTGATTCAATAATGCATATATATGTTCTATGGTTGTCAAAAAAAATTCATAGTTATTTATTCATTCATATATGTGTTCTAAGGCTGTCAAAAAAAATTCATAGTGATTCAATCATGCATATATGTGTTCTAAGGCAGTCAAAAAAAATCCATAGTGATTCAATCATGCATATATGTGTTATAAGGCTATCAAAAAAATCTCATAGTGATTCAATCATGCATATATTTGTTCTATGGTAGTGATTCAATCATGCATATATGTGTTCTAAGAACGTCAAAAAAAAATCATAGTGATTCAATCATGCATATATATGTTCTAAGGCTATCAAAAAAATCGCATAGTGATTCAATCATGCATATATGTGTTCTAAGGCTGTCAAAAAACTTTTATAGTGATTCAATGACGCATATATGTGTTCTAATGCTCTAAAAAAAATTTGTAGTGATTAAATCATGCATATATGTGTTCCAAGGCTAGCCAAAAAAATTCATAGTGATTCAATCATGCATATATGTGTTCTAAGGCTGGAAAAAGGTTTCATAGTGATCCAATCATGCATATATATGTTCTAAGGCTGTCCAAAAAAATTTATAGTGATTAAATCATGCTTATATGTGTTCTAAGGCTGTCAAAAAAATTTCATAGTGCTTCAAGCATGCATATATGTGTTCTAAGGCTGTCAAAAAAAAAATTGTATTTATTCAATCATATGTATATGTGTTCTAAGGGTTTAAAAAAACTTCATAGTGATTCAAACATGCATATATTTGTTCTAGGAATATCAAAAAAATTTCATAGTGATTCAATCATGCATATATGTGTTCTATGGCTATAAAAAAAAATTAATAGTGATTCAATCATGCATGTATATGTTCTACGGCTGTAAAAAAATTTCATAGGGATTGAATAATGCATATATGTGTTCAAAGGTTGTGAAAAATATTTCATAGTGATTGAATCATGCATATATGTGTTTTACGGCTATCAAAAAGATTTCATAGTGATCAATCATGCGTATATGTGTTCTAAGGCTGTCAAAAAAAGTTCATATTGATTCAATCATACATATATGTGTTTAAAGGCTATAAAAAAAATCATAGTGATTCAATCATGCAGAAATGTGTTATAAGGTTGTCAAATTTTTTTTATAATGATTTAATGATGCATATATGTGTTCTAATGCTCTTAAAAAAAGTTTGTAGTGATTCAATCACACAAATATGTGTTCTAAGGGTGGCCAAAAAATTTCATAGTGGTTCAATCATGCATATATGTGTTCCAAGGATGCAAAAAAAATTGATAGTGACCCAATCATGCATTTATATGTTCTAAGACTATCAAAAAAAATTTATAGTGTTTGAATCGTGCATATATGTATTATAAGCTTGTCAAAAAAAAATTATTGTGATTAAATCATGCTTATATGTGTTCTACGGCGTTCAAAAAAAAATTGATAGCGATTCACTGATGCAGATAAGTTTTTTAAGGCTACCAAAAAAAATTTGTAGTGATTAAATCATGCATATATGTGTTCTAAGGTTGTAAAAAAAAAATTATATTTATTCAATCATACATATATGTGTCCTAAGCTTGTCAAAAAAACCTCATAGTGATTCAATCATGCATATATGTGTTCTACGATTGTCAAAAAAAATTCATAGTGATTCTGTAAAACCCGTAAAATTTTAATAATTATCAAAATAAATAAATATTACCATTCTTGGAAATAAATACAATAAAGTGATATAGAGTCGATCCAAATGGATCTTGTATACAAATTGGATCATATGGATCCAGGATTTTGGATTCGGATACGATGTATGGATTCAAATCTTGGATGGATCTGAAACCCGATTAAAATCCAAATTTTAGTTTTCAATTACAACTAAATTCGCAAAGCACTTTTCTAAAGTTTCATCTCTTGCGAATATGGCCCTCGTTATGACCATATCCGATTGATATACGCTTTTCAGTAATTCACATGAAATAACAAGTTTTTTTCCTCGTTTGAGTCCCAAATTCGGGGGTTTACTAGTCATATATATTATGACTTTGATTTATAATTCTCGGGACTTGATTCCTCATAAACAGTGCTCACGCCACTTTGTACGTCTTACGTAATTTCGAACATCGCTCATCATTGAAGTAGTTTTAGTCGCAGAGAAGTGCAACCAAGTAAGAGTTGGCGCACTGGTATGGTTGGTTGCCTCAACAGGAAGAGAACGTGAGTCAAATCCCCGTGTACGCCAAAAATTTTGTTAAAAGCGGCTATTTTGTAGATTTCATCAAAAGAGGATAAAAGGATTACGATTGCAAGAGTATGCAACGAAACAAGAGGTGGCGCACTGGTGGGGCTCGTTACCCCTTAGGGAGGAGAACCTATGTTCAAATCCTCCTGTGCACCGTTATCTTTTTATTAAAGACAATTTTTGAAAAAAAAAAAATCAAATGGTGTAATAACTCCTCCATTAAGATGACCTTAATGGGGGAGGTCTCAAAACAAGAAAAAAAAATGAATTTGGCAAATTCGTGTGCTTTTTAACCTAAATGAAGTTCATTTAAGGACTTAAATGGAGAAATCGTGGGATCATAACAAGGGGACGGCTGGGTGTTTTTCCAAAGAGGAAACCCAACAGTTTCTTCCTTTGGAAAGGCCCTTCCACTAATTTGACAATTAAGAGGAGTTTTTAAAATAGTAAAGAGGAAGGCTCCTTGAAATGGGCAGGGGGACGTTTCAAAAAAACAAGGTATTAACGTCTCCCACGATTTTAGAATTGGGAGAAGGAGGTTGGTTACTAAGACAAAACGAAATAAATACCTAAGACATCATTTTTTGGCAAAATCCACCAGACTCCTATAAGTGGTTAAATAAAATTTTGTTGCAAAAATATGCAACAAAATTGTGTATGGCACACTGGTGGGGCTTGTTACCTCTTACAGAAGAGGACCCCAGTTCAAATCCTCTGGTGTGCCAAGAATATTTTTTCTAGAAATACTTTATAACCAACAGTTTTTTTTAGTAACTCCTCATTAAAGTGACTTAAATGAGGAAAAGCGTTTTTCAAGGAGAGAGGGGGCTGGGCGAATTTCCCAAAAAGGAAACCCAAACATTTTTTTTTTTTGGGAAATTCCCACTAATTTTGACAAGGAAGGGGGGAGCTTTACAAGGGGCATTGAATGGGAAGGACAATTTCAAGAAAAAAAAAACGGATGGAGAAGGGACTTTACAAAAAATTCATTTTTTGGATTCATCTTCATCCCTCTTCATGTTTTTTTCATCCCAGTCGTGTGACCATTTTCATCCTCCCTCTTTCATATCTTTTCCTATTCCAGCCATTGACACCATTATCTCTCTCTCTCTTAACGTTTTTGGCTCTTCCACCGTGGTGGTCGACCATCGTTGCTGGACATGTCGACCTCCCCTGCTGATCGTGTGGATTCCATTATCGAAGTGTTGTGCCGCTCCAACGAAGGAAGGTAGGGGTGCAACCGTGCTGTTGCGAGACTTCAAAGAGGTAAGAGCATTATATCTTTATGTGTGCGCACTGTGACATGGAACACACGTATCCAATATACTATATGTATATATGTACAAAATACATATATCCTATCGTGTGTTTCATCCATGACGTGTGTTTTAGCCATGGAGGATGTGGGATCTAGTTGGTCTTTAGTATGTGAATAATAAAATTGCATATATGGCAGTTAGAACTCATGTCATGGGGAATCGATCAACGCTAATTGAATGGATCAGAGAAAATCCCCAAGTAGCAAGATTGTGTTAATGGATACGTATCATAATATGGAAAAATAATAAATAAATAAACAAATAAATACATAGATGTGTAATGCTAGTTCGACGTTTTTGCCATTATTAATCAGATATCCAAAGACGTTGAGAGATGTTTGGATTTCTCTTCTCGACAGCATGTAGAAAAAAAAATCTGGATGCATAGGCCGTCTAAATGCTGAATGTTTTGTCAAATTTTTGTGGCATTTAATACCCAAATGAGTGATATGAGAAAGGAACAATTACACACATTTTAAATTGAATATATATATATATATATAGACGGTAATATAGACTAACTGTTGGTCTCCGGGTTGGCTTTGGATTAAAATCTATGATCGGTGTGCTTGGAGATTGAAATATTCTGGGAGGTGGATAATAGAAATATTTCTGATTTACATATTGGGCTTAGAAAACATTTTGTAGTATGTTCGAAGTTCGAATCTGTGTGCGTGGCTTCAGAAAATATGTTTGAACTTATGTTCTGCATGGTTTTTTTTGTTTAGGCAAGTGTTCGGTAATATGTTCACTAGAGAAATTTTCTGATCTGCGTTAGCAAAATGACAACATTGTATATTTTCTATATGGGTATTGACAGAAATTGGTTTATGTTAAGCATGATGACAGTATGGTTGTTGTGTTAAGTTCCAGGTTAGTTTTGTTTTTTTTTGACAAAAAGCTCTTTCAGTTCGTTGATTTCTACAGTTTATTCATTGACAGTCTTGAATTGCTATATTAAGAGTATGGATAGAAAATTATCTATGTTCAGTTCAATGACAACATATTGTTGTATTAAGTTCAATGACAGATTGGAATTTCAATATTAAATGTGAAATTGATTTCTGTTTTATATTCAATGATATAGTGATTTTCTGTGTTAAGTACATGACAGAAACCATTTTCTAAGTTATGTTCATTTACGGTACTCAAGGTCTACGTGTATAGTTTACATGTTTTGTTTCTGTATAATGTTCAATAGCACAAATACAGTAATCAGCATGCCTTATAGGAGATAACTCCTTAAAATATTCCTAAAGACAAAACCATAACATGTGTATCTTACCTTTAATATTTTTTCTATATACCGCTCATACGAACATTTTAATACTGTATGGATGTTTTAGTGACAGCGGAGCGATGTCAATCGCCACTATTACTTTTATGAAGATGTACCACAATATTGATGCTTAATGATTCTTGAGTGTAAATTACCCATGATTTTAGTAGAATAAACTCATACTCGAGTTTGCTGTTCGGGTGAACCACGATACCATGTAAACACGGTTGTGTCCTTATATGTGATTAAAAGAAATGTGTAGTAATGAGTTTTGGAGGCACATGGGATTGTCGCGTGATGTTACTCACATTAACCTAAGTCAATAGGCTGGTTGTGCGCCAACTCCCACCATGAAGGAACATTGATGGCAACAAATATGTTTTGGTTTCAAGCCCCTAAGGTGGGATGTGGGATGTCGGATCATTCTTATGAACCGATAAATAAAACAACAAAGTATTTAGAGTCTTAGAACCAAGTTTGATGTGTTGTAATGGGCTTATATTCCCTAATTATTACATGCATACATTTACAAAGAATAGAGCAAAAGGCCAAACATGATATTATAGTTGCATATTAACCACATGTAAATATTTGTGCTTGTGAATTTGATGAATTTCATGAAATGAATTGGGCACCCTAACCAATGATTTGGTGCAGTATGCTATATATCAAATGTGACACACAACCTCTATCTTATGAAATCACTGGTTGAGATATGCAATGTTATTATACGTCCAGGTGTTCAGCTCATGTATGAGCTTACGATTTTGAGAAAACATTATGGTGTCTAAAAATCGTGCACTTGGTCTGATTGTATGTGTTGTGATAGACAATCTGTTATAAAACATCAAAATGTATACATACACATATGCCACTCCGTTACATTTAGAATTTCGTAAATTTCATTTATAAACATCACCCTATATCATAGGCAAACAATATAGAAATTTTATATCACTCATTATATTAATAAACATCTTACAACGACAAAAGCAAACTTGTTATTTCATTGATGATTGTTCTACACCTATGTATCCAAATCTCTTATAGTAGTTTTGTCAAAAAAAAGAAAAAAAGAAAAAAAGGGGAATTCGCCTGGTCTATACACATGTATTACATTGGCAATTCACTATAGCATACATACCACTAGTTGGTCGAAAACTCCTCATGGTCCACATACTTTGGTCACGACAAAGCCACCATAGTACGAATGTTTAAATAGTATGCTGAATTTCATATAATGGAATCACGATTTCATGTTATGACATGTTTACGTGCTAGTGATCTATGTGTGTTTTGCAAAAGTTTGCATGATATTTTCACGCCATGATCATATGAGAGATTAAAATCTAGTTCCAACTTCGTAGGAAGATAAGGCTGCCATACGAGCACTTAAGAACTGATAAAGTTGGATAATGTTATGTTGCGGCGTAACTAGTGGGGGGGGGGGGGGGTACGAAACGTACACCCGAGCTCATAACTAAAACTTTAAATTTGTTGAATGTATAAGTACTCGACTCAAAGTTGAGCCAAAATTCTAAGAAATTATGATTGTTGTCTATTGGGCATATAATGGGTAATGTGCATACATTGAGATCACCCCGAGTGTGGGTTGGGATGTTGAAAATCTCCTGTGGTGCAATGACTCGCACTATGAAATAAACAAGAATAAATATATATATATGCACATCTAAAACAAATATGGGGATTCTGAGTATACCTGAAAGACGGTATATGTTATTGGTTTCCCGGGATACTGGGTATACCTGACAATGGTATATGTTACTGGTTTCTCAGGGCTCTGGGTACACCTGAAAGACGGTATATGTTACCGGACCCATGGTCTACCTTGGAGAGGGTAGGTGGTACAAGCTTCATGGACATTCTTGTTTTTGTGAGAGCTAGGCGTCTCACCCGGTCCCCAGTCCTCGAAGTTAGGGGGGCAGGACTACCAATGTATCCTAGGTGGTAGATCCAAGTCTTCTGCAGAAGTACATGGTGCATCCTAATTCTAAGTTCTAGCCATTGGGGAGTACTCTCTCGGTCGTGAACCGTCCCCTTTGGATATCCGTACGGCTAGTCACACAGGTTATAAAATAATAGACCCTCGTGTGGTCTTGGTTTGCTACGATGTTGAATGCCTGTGTGTACCCACAGGGTAATTAACAAGATGAAACATAAAGTTAGTGTATTAAGAAAGATCTTCAAGTAGATGCATACTACTCAATGTTGAAATTGTTGGAGTAAGTTGTGACTCCTGCAGGGCATGATTCAAATTGACTTTCCTTTACATGAAAATTGTGATAACTTATGAATGATGTGTTGAACATTGATGTTTGTGCTTTATGCACACTTTACATGAAATGCTTTAGTTAAGTCAGGTGTACATCCACATTAGTTTCAAAGTTGTTATTACTTATATGAATATGGTTTATGTATATGATGGATCGTGTATTGATGTTGATGAAATATATCATAAAATGCTTGACTTTAGTGACCTGTACATTTATCAATTGTTAAATGGTAATTAGTTCTATCTAAACTTGTTGCACATATACTTGTACACATGACACTGTGCACATTCATATGGATAGTATGATTCTTACTCAGACGTGGTAGTCTGACCCTTTTCTGAATTAATGTTTTTCAAGAAACTGAATGACGAGCAATTGCGGTCGTTGCTGCGGACAGTGCCACGTGACCATATCTTCTTTGGAGGTCCTGAGGAATTCTGACTTGTAATAAATCATCAAGTTGTAATTTAAAACTTGTAGTATTTCAATGCAAGAGTTTATTTTACTTAATCCCTTGAGTTTGTGCTATTACTTGTAACCCGCCCAAATAATTTGACTAAGGATTTAATAAAGCTTTTCCGCTGTTGTTTAGAAAAAAAAAATTATTCCAAAATTTTAAAGTTAAATATTTGGGGCGTTACAGATTCAATCATTCATATAAGTGTTCTAAGGCTGCAAAAAAAATTCATAGCGATTCAATCATGCATATAGGTCTTCTAATGCTAACAAAAAAATTTCGTAGTGATTCAATCGTGCATATGTGTTCTAAGGCTGTCAGAAAAATTTCATAGTGATTCAATCTTTCATATATGTATTCCAAGGATGTCAACAAAATTTCATAGTGATTCAATCATATATGTGTTGTAAGGTTGTCAAAAAAATTTCATAGTGATTCAATCATGCAGATATGTGTTTTAGGGTTGTCAAAAATTTTTATAGTGATTCAATCATGCATATATTTGTTATAATGCTCTCAAGAAAAATTCTAATGATTCAATCACGCATATATGTATTCTAAGGTTGTCAAACCAGTTTCATAGTGATTTAATCATGCATATATGTGTTCTACGGCTGTAAAAAAAAATTCATAGTGATTCAATCATCCATATATGTGTTGTAAGGCTATCAAAACAATTTTATAGTGATTCAATCATGCATATATGTGTTCTAAGCCTATCAAAAAAAAGTTATAGTGATTAAATCATGCACATAAGTGTTCTAAGGGTGTCAAAAAAATATATGTGTTCTAAGGCAGTAAAAAAAAATTCATAGTGATTCAATAATGCAGATATGTGTTCTAAGGTTGTCAAATTTTTTTTATAGTGATTCAATCAGCCATGTAAATATTGTAATGCTCTCCAAAAATATTTGTAGTGATTCAATCATCATATATGTGTTCTAAGGCTGTCAAAAAAATTTCATAGTGACTCAATCATGCATATATGTGTTCTAAGGCTGCAAAAAAATTTCATAGTGATTCAATCATGCATATATGTGTTCCAGGGTTGTTAAAAAAAATTTATAGTGATTCAATCATGCATATATGTGTTCTAAGGTTGTCAAAAAAAATTTGATAGTGATTCAATCATGCATATATGTGTTCTAAGGCAGTGAAAAAATTTCATAGTCATTCAATCATGCATATATCTGTTCTAAGCCTCTCAAAAAAATTTCATAGTGATTTAATCATGCATATATGTGTTCTCAGGCTACAAAAAAAAATTCAATCTTGCAAATATGTGTTCTAAGGCTGTCAAAATTTTTTTATAGTGATTCAATCAAGCATATATGTGTTCTAAGGGTGTCAAGAAAATTTTATAGCGATTAAATAATGCCTATATGTGTTCTAAAGCAGTCAAAAAAATTTCGTAGTGATTCAATCTTACATATATGTGTTCTATGGTTGTGAAAAAAAAATCATAGTGATTCAATCATTCATATTTGTGTTCTAAGGTTGTGCAAAAAAAATCATAGTGATTCAATCAAGCATATATGTGTTCTATAGTTGTTAAAAAAATTTCATAGTGATTCAATCATTCATATATGTGTTCTAAGGTGGTCAAAAAAAATTCATAGTGATTCAATCATGCGTATATGTGTTCTAAGGCTGTTAAAAAAAATCCATAGTGATTCAATCATGCATATATATGTTCTAAGGCTGTCAAAAAAATTTCATTGTGATTCAATTATGCATATATGTGTTGTAAGGCTGTCAAAAAACGTTTATATTGATTCAATCATGCATATATGAGTTCTAAGGCTATCAAAAAAATTTCATAGTGATTAAATCATGCATATATGTGTTCAAAGGCTGTTAAAAAATTTCATAGTGATTCAAGCAATCATATATGTGTTCTAAGGCTGTCAAAAAAAATTCATAGTGATTCAATCATGGATATATGTGTTCTAAGGCTGTCAAAAAAATTTCATTGTGATTCAATCAAGCAGATATATGTTCTAAGTAATCATGCATATATGTGTTCTAATGGTCTCAAAAAAAATTTCTAGTGATTAAAGCATGCATATATGTGTTCTAAGGCTGTCAAAACAATTTCATAGTGATTCAATCATGCATATATGTGTTCCATGGTTGTTAAAAAAAATTTATAGTGATTCAATCATGCATATATGTGTTCTAAGGTTGTCAAAAAAATTTTGATAGTGATTCAATGATGCATATATGTGTTCTAAGGCAATTAAAAAATTTTATAGTCATTCAATCATGCATATATCTGTTCTAAGCCTCTCAAAAAAATTTCATAGTGATTTAATCATGCATATATGTGTTCTTAGGCTATAAAAAAAAATCAATCTTGCATATATGTGTTCTAAGGCTGTCAAAATTTTTTTATAGTGATTCAATCAAGCATATATGTGTTCTAAGGGTGTCAAAAAAATTTTATAGCGATTAAATAATGCCTATATGTGTTCTAAAGCAGTCAAAATTTTTTTGTAGTGAATCAATCTTACATATATGCGTTCTATGGTTGTTAAAAAAAAATCATAGTGATTCAATCATTCATATTTGTGTTCTAAGGTTGTGCAAAAAAATTCATAGTGATTCAATCAAGCATATATGTGTTCTATAGTTGTTCAAAAAATTTCTTAGTGAGTCAATCATTCATATATGTGTTCTAAGGTTGTCAAAAAAATTTAATAGTGATTCAATCATGCATATATGTGTTCTAAGGCTGTTAAAAAAAATCCATAGTGATTCAATCATGCATATATATGTTCTAAGGCTGTCAAAAAAATATTTATTGTGATTCAATCTTGCATATATGTGTTCTTAGGCTGAAAAAAAAAATCATAGTGATTCAATTATGCATATATGTGTTGTAAGGCTATCAAAAAAAGTTTATAGTGATTCAATCATGCATATATGTGTTCTAAGGCTGTCAAAAAAAATTCATAGTGATTAAATCATGCATATATGTGTTCAAAGGCTGTCAAAAAATTTCATAGTGATTCAAGCAATCATATATGTGTTCTAAGGCTGTCAAAAAAAATTCATAGTGATTCAATCATGCATATATGTGTTCTAAGGCTGTCAAAAAAATTTCATTGTGATTCAATCAAGCAGATATATGTTCTAAGGTTGTCAAAAAAAAAATTATAGTGATTTAATCATGCATATATGTGTTCTAATGCTCTCAAAAAAAATTTCTAGTGATTAAAGCATGCATATATGTGTTCTAAGGCTGTCAAAACATTTTCATAGTGATTCAATCATGCGTATATGTGTTCTAAGGCTGTGAAAAAATTTCATAGTGATTTAAGCATGCATATATATGTCCTAAGGCTATCAAAAAAATTTCATAGTAATTCAATCATGCATATATGTGTTCTAAGCTTGTAAAAAAAAAATCATCGTGATTAAATCATGCTTATAAGCGCTCTGAGGGTGTCAAAACATTTTATAGTGATTTAATAATTCATATATGTGTTCTAAGGCTGTCAAAAACATTTCATAGTGATTGTATAATGCAGATATGTGTTCTAAGGTTGTCAAAAAAAATTTATAGTGATTAAATCATGCTCATAAGTGTTCTAAGGGTGTCAATAAAAATTCATAGTGATTCAATCAAGCATATATGTGTTCTAAGGCTGTCACAAACATTTCATAGTGATTCAATCATGCACATATGTGTTCTAAGGCCGCAAAAAAAATTCATACTGATACAATCATGCGTATATATGTTCTATGGTTGTTAAAAAAAATTCATAGTGATTCTATCATTCATATGTGTTCTAAGGTTGTCCAAAAAATTTGATAGTGATTCAATCATGCATATATGTGTTCTAAGGCGGTCAAAAAAATTCCATAGTGATTCAATCATGTATATATGTATTCTAAGGCTGTCAAAAAAAATTCATAGTGATTCAATCATGAATATATGTGTTCTAAGGCTTTCAAAAAAGTTTCATAGTGATTCAATCATGCATATATGTGTTCTTAGGCTGCAAAAATTTTTTATAGTTAATCAATCGTGCATATATGTGTTCTAAGGTAGTCAAAAAAATTTAATATCCGTTAAATCATGCTTATATGTGTTCTATGGCTGTCAAAAAAAAATTAATAGTGATTCAATCATGCATATATGTGTTCAAAGGCTGTCAAATAAAATTATAGTGATTCAATCATGCATATATGTGTTTTTAGGCTGGAAAAAAATATCATAGTGATTGAATCATGCATTAATGAGTTTAAAGGCTGCCAAAAAATGTTCATAGTGATTCAATCATGCATATATGTGTTCTAAGGCTGTAAAAAAATTTCAATGCAATTAAATCATGCTTATATGTGTTCTAAGGCTGTCAAAATTTTTTTATAGTGATTCAATCACGCATATATTTCACTTAAGGTGGTCCAAAATTTTTTTTAGTGTTTCAATCATATGTATATGTGTTCTAAGGCTGTCAAAAAAATTTTGTATTGATTCAATCATCCATATATGTGTTCTAAGGCTGTCAAAAAAATCTCATAGTGATCCAATCATGCATATATGTGTTCTATGGTTATTAAAAAAATTTCAGACTGACTCAATCACTCATAAATATGTTCTAAGGCTACCAAAAAATTTTCATAGTGATTTAATCATTAATATCTGTGTTCTAAGCTTGTCAAAAATATTTCATAGTGATTCAGTGATGCATATATGTGTTCTAAGCCTGTCAAAAAAAATTTATAGTGATTCAAGCATGCATATATGTGTTCTAAGGTTATCAAAAAAGAATTTATAGAGATTCAATCATGCATATATGTCTTCGAAGGCTGTCAAAAAATTTTTATAGTGATTTAATCATGCAGATATGTGTTCTAAGGCTGTCAAAAAAAATTATAGTGATTCAATCATGCATATATGTGTTCTAAGGATGTCAAAATTTTTTTATAGTCATTCAATCATTAATATATGTGTTCTAAGGTTGTTAAAAAAAATTGTATAGATTCAATCAAGCATATATATGTCCTGAGGCTGTCAAAAAAATCTCATAGTGATTCAATCATGCATATATGTGTTCTAAGGCTATCAAAAAAAAATTATAGAGATTCAAGCATGCATATATGTGTTCCAAGGTGGTAAAAAAAATTTATATTGATTCAATCATGCATATATGTGTTCGAAGGCTGTCAAAAAAATAATATAGTTATTTAGTCATGCAGATATGTGTTTTAAGGTTGTTCAAAAAAAATTACAGTGATTCAATCATGCATATATGTCTTCATATGCTGTCAAAAAAAATTTCTAGTGATTCAATCACGCATATATATGTTCTAAGGCTGTCAAAATATTTTCATAGTGATTGAATCAAGCATATATGTGTTCTAATGTTGTCAAAAAAATTTATAGTGATTCAATCATGCATATATGTGTTCTACAGTTGTCAAAAAAATTTATAGTGATTCAATCATGCATATATGTGTTCTAATGCTGTAAAAAAAATTCTAATGTTTCAATCATGCAAATATGTATTCTAAGGCTGTCGAACCAGTTTCATAGTGATTCAAACATGCATATTTGTTTTCTAAGGCTCTAAAAAAAAATTATAGTGATTCAATCATCCATATATGTGTTCTAAGGCTTTCAAAATAATTTCATAGTGATTCAATCATGCATATATCTGTTCTAAGCCTCTCAAAAAAACTTTATAGTGATTAAATCATGCCCATAAGTGTTTTAAGGTTGTCAAAAAAACTCATAGTGATTCAATCATGCATATATGTGTTTTAAAGTTGTCAAAAAAACTTCATAGTGATTCAATCATGCATATAAGTGTTCTAATGCTCTCTAAAAAAAATCTAGTGATTCAATCATGCATATATGTGATCTAAGGCTGTCAAAAAAAAATCATAGTGATACAATCAAGCATATATGTGTTCTAAGGCTGTAAAAAAAATTCATAGTGATATAACCATGCATATATGTGTTCTATGGTTGTTAAAAAAAAATTATAGTGATTCAATCATTCATATATGAGTTCTAAGGGTGTCAAAAAAATTTCATAGTGATTCAATCATGCATATATGTGTTCTAAGGCTGCCAAAAAAAATTCATAGTGATTTAATCATGCATATATGTGTTCTAAGGCTCTCAAAAAAAATTCTTAGTAATTCAATCCTGCATATATGTGTTCTTAAGCTGCAAAAAAAATTCATAGCAATTCAATCTTGCATATATGTATTCTAAGGCTGTCAATATTTTTTTATAGTGATTCAATCATGCATATATGTGTTCTAAGGATGTCAAATTTTTTTTATAGTGATTCAATCATTAATATATGTGTTCTAAGGTTGTTAAAAAAAATTATATAGATTCAATCAAGCATATATATGTCCTGAGGCTGTCAAAAAAATCTCATAGTGATTCAATCATGCATATATGTGTTCTAAGGCTATAAAAAAAAAATTATAGAGATTCAAGCATGCATATATGTGTTCCAAGGTGGTAAAAAAAAATTTATATTGATTCAATCATGCATATATGTGTTCGAAGGCTGTCAAAAAAATAATATAGTTATTTAGTCAAGCAGATATGTGTTTTAAGGTTGTTCAAAAAAAAATTACAGTGATTCAATCATGCATATATGTCTTCATATGCTGTCAAAAAAAATTTCTAGTGATTCAATCACGCATATATATGTTCTAAGGCTGTCAAAATATTTTCATAGTGATTGAATCATGCATATATGTGTTCTAATGTTGTCAAAAAAATTTATAGTGATTCAATCATGCATATATGTGTTCTACGGTTGTCAAAAAAATTTATAGTGATTCAATCATGCATATATGTGTTCTAATGCTGTAAAAAAAATTCTAATGTTTCAATCATGCAAATATGTATTCTAAGGCTGTCGAACCAGTTTCATAGTGATTCAAACATGCATATTTGTTTTCTAAGGCTCTAAAAAAAAATTATAGTGATTCAATCATCCATATATGTGTTCTAAGGCTTTCAAAATAATTTCATAGTGATTCAATCATGCATATATCTGTTCTAAGCCTCTCAAAAAAACTTTATAGTGATTAAATCATGCCCATAAGTGTTTTAAGGTTGTCAAAAAAACTCATAGTGATTCAATCATGCATATATGTGTTTTAAAGTTGTCAAAAAAACTTCATAGTGATTCAATCATGCATATAAGTGTTCTAATGCTCTCTAAAAAAAATCTAGTGATTCAATCATGCATATATGTGTTCTAAGGCTGTCAAAAAAAATTCATAGTGATACAATCAAGCATATATGTGTTCTAAGGCTGTAAAAAAAATTCATAGTGATTTAACCATGCATATATGTGTTCTATGGTTGTTAAAAAAAAATTATAGTGATTCAATCATTCATATATGAGTTCTAAGGGTGTCAAAAAAATTTCATAGTGATTCAATCATGCATATATGTGTTCTAAGGCTGCCAAAAAAAATTCATAGTGATTTAATCATGCATATATGTGTTCTAAGGCTCTCAAAAAAAATTCTTAGTAATTCAATCCTGCATATATGTGTTCTTAAGCTGCAAAAAAAATTCATAGCAATTCAATCTTGCATATATGTATTCTAAGGCTGTCAAATTTTTTTTATAGTGATTCAATCATGCATATATGTGTTCTAAGGTTGTCAAAAAAAATTCATAGTAATTCAATCACGCATATATGTGTTTGATGGCTATCAAAAAAATATTATAGTGGTTACATGCTCATAAGTGTTCTAAGGGTGTCAAAAAAATTTCATAGTGATTCAATCAAGCATATATGTGTTCTAAGGCTGTCAAAAAAAATTCATAGTTATTCAATCATGCATATATGTGTTCTAATGCTCTCAAAATAAAATTCTAGTGATTCAATCATGCATATATGTGTTCTAAGGCTGTCAAAACAATTTCATAGTGATTCAATCATGCATATATGTCTTCTAACTATGTCAAAAAAAATTGATAGTAATTCAGTCATGCATATATGTATTCTAAAGCCAGTAAAAAAAAATCATGGCGATTAAATCATGCTCATAAGTGTTCTAAGGGTGTAAAAAAAAATTCATAATGATTCAATCATGGATATATGTGTTCTAAGGCTGGCAAAAAAATTTCATAGTGATTAAATCATGCATATATGTGGTCTAAGGCCGCAAAAAAATTTATAGTGATTTAATCATGGATATATGTGTTCTATGATTGTTAAAAAAATTTCATAGTGATTCAATCTTGCATATATGTGTTTTAAGGCTATAAAAAAAAATTCGTTATGATTAAATCATGCATATATGTGTTCTAAGGCTATGGGAAAAAATTTATAGTGATTAAATCATTCTTATTTGTGTTCTAAGGCTGTCAAAAAAAATTGTAGTGATTGAATCATGCATTTATGTGTTCTAAGGCAGTCAAAAAAAATTTGTATTGTTTCAATCAAGCATATATATGTCCTGAGGGTGTCCAAAAAATCTCATAGTGATTCAATCATGCATATATGTGTTCCATGGTTGTCAAAAAAATTTCATAGTGATTCAATCATTCATATATGTATTCTATGGCTATAAAAAAAAATCATAATGATTCAAGCATGCATATATGTGTTCTAAGTCTGTAAAAAAAAATTCATAGTGATTCACTCATGCATATATGAGTTCTAAGGCTGTCAAAAAAAAATTATATTGATTCAATCATGCATATATGTGTTCTAAGGATGTCAAATAAAATTCATAGTGATTCATATATGTGTTCTAAGGCTGTCAAAAAACTTTCATAGTGATTCAATCATGAAGGTATGTGTTCTAAGGTTGTGAAATTTTTTTTTAGCGATTCAATCATGCATATATGTGTTCTAATGCCCTGAAAAACAATTCTAATGTTTCAATCATGCATATATGTATTCTAAGGCTGTCAAACCAGTTTCATAGAGATTCAATCATGCATATTTGTGTTATTAGGCTGTAAAAAAAATTCATAGTGATTCAATCATCCATATATGTGTTGTAAGGTTGTCAAAATAATTTCATAGTGATTAAATTATGCATATGTGTGTTCTAAGCCTGTTAAAATTTTTTTATAGTGATTAAATCATGCCCATAAGTGTTCTAAGGGTGTCAAAAAAAATCATAGTGATTCAATCATGCATATATGTGTTCCAAGGCTATCAAAAAAAATTGATAGTGATTCAATAATGCATATATGTGTTCTAAGTCTGCAAAAAAAATTCATATTGATTCAATCATGCATATATGTGTTCTATGGTTTTTAAAAAAAGCTCATTGTGATTCAATCATTTGTATATGTGTTCTAACGTTGTCAGAAAAATTTCATAGTGATTTAATCATGCATATATGTGTTCTAAGGCTGTCAAAAAACGTTTTAGCGATTCAATCATGCATATATGTGTTCTAATGCCCTCAAAAAAATTTCTAATGTTTCTATCATGCATATATGTATTCTAAGGCTGTCAAATCAGTTTCATAGAGATTCAATCATGCATATTTGTGTTATTAGGCTCTAAAAAAAATTCATAGTGATTCAAACATCCATATATGAGTTGTAAGGCTGTCAAAAAAATTTTATAGTGATTAAATCATGCATATGTGTGTTCTAGCTCTGTCAAAAAAAAGTTATAGTGATTAAATCATGCCCATAAGTGTTCTTAGGGTGTCAAAAAAAATTCATAGTGATTCAATCATTCATATATGTGTTCTAAGACTGTAAAAAAAAATTCATAGTGATTCAATAACTCAGATATGTGTTCTAAGGTTGTCAAAAAAAAATTATAGTGATTGAATCATAAATATAAGTGTTCTAATGCTCTCCAAAATTTTTTTTTGTGATTTAATCATGCATATATGTGTACTAAGGTGGTAAAAAAAACTCCATAGTGATTCATTCATGCATATATGTATTCTAAGGCTGTCCAAAAAAATTCATAGTGATTCAATCTTTCATATATGTGTTTTTAAGGCTGTCAAAAAAGTTTCATATTGATTCAATCACACATATATGTCTTCTTAGGCTTTAAAAAAAATTCACATTGAATCAATCTTGCATATATGTGTTCTAAGGTTGTCTAAAATATTTAATAGCGATTCAATCATGCATATATGTATTCTAAGGCAGTCAAAAAAAAATTATATCCATTAAATTATGCTTATAAGTGTATTAAGGCTGTCAAAAAAAAGTCATAGTGATGATTCAATCATGCATATATGTGTTCTAAGGCTGTCAAAAATTTTTTATAGTGATTCAATCATGTATATATGGGTTCTTAGGCTGCAAAAAAAAAATCATAGTGATTCAATCGTGCATATATGTGTTCTAAGGGTGAAAAAAAAGTTCATAGTGATTCAGTCATGCATATATGTTTTCCAAGGCTGTAAAAAAAATTTATAGCGATTAAATCATGCTTATATATGTTTTAAGGTTGTCAAAAACTCTTATAGTGATTCAATCATGCATATATTTGTTTTAAGGTGGTCAAAAAAAATTGTAGTGTTTCAATCATATGTATATGTATTCTAAGGCTGTAAAAAAAAAATTGTATTGATTCAATCATCCATATATGTGTTCTAAGGTTGACAAAAAAATGTCATAGTGATTAAATCAAGCATATATGTATTCTATGGTTGGCAAAAAAATTTCATAGTGATTAAATCATGCATATATGTGGTCTAAGGCCGCAAAAAAATTTATAGTGATTTAATCATGCATATATGTGTTCTATGATTGTTAAAAAAATTTCATAGTGATTCAATCTTGCATATATGTGTTTTAAGGCTATAAAAAAAAATTCGTTATGATTAAATCATGCATATATGTGTTCTAAGGCTATGGGAAAAAATTTATAGTGATTAAATCATTCTTATTTGTGTTCTAAGGCTGTCAAAAAAAATTGTAGTGATTGAATCATGCATTTATGTGTTCTAAGGCAGTCAAAAAAAATTTGTATTGTTTCAATCAAGCATATATATGTCCTGAGGGTGTCCAAAAAATCTCATAGTGATTCAATCATGCATATATGTGTTCCATGGTTGTCAAAAAAATTTCATAGTGATTCAATCATTCATATATGTATTCTATGGCTATAAAAAAAAATCATAATGATTCAAGCATGCATATATGTGTTCTAAGTCTGTAAAAAAAAATTCATAGTGATTCACTCATGCATATATGAGTTCTAAGGCTGTCAAAAAAAAATTATATTGATTCAATCATGCATATATGTGTTCTAAGGATGTCAAATAAAATTCATAGTGATTCATATATGTGTTCTAAGGCTGTCAAAAAACTTTCATAGTGATTCAATCATGAAGGTATGTGTTCTAAGGTTGTGAAATTTTTTTTTAGCGATTCAATCATGCATATATGTGTTCTAATGCCCTGAAAAACAATTCTAATGTTTCAATCATGCATATATGTATTCTAAGGCTGTCAAACCAGTTTCATAGAGATTCAATCATGCATATTTGTGTTATTAGGCTGTAAAAAAAATTCATAGTGATTCAATCATCCATATATGTGTTGTAAGGTTGTCAAAATAATTTCATAGTGATTAAATTATGCATATGTGTGTTCTAAGCCTGTTAAAATTTTTTTATAGTGATTAAATCATGCCCATAAGTGTTCTAAGGGTGTCAAAAAAAATCATAGTGATTCAATCATGCATATATGTGTTCCAAGGCTATCAAAAAAAATTGATAGTGATTCAATAATGCATATATGTGTTCTAAGTCTGCAAAAAAAAATTCATATTGATTCAATCATGCATATATGTGTTCTATGGTTTTTAAAAAAAGCTCATTGTGATTCAATCATTTGTATATGTGTTCTAACGTTGTCAGAAAAATTTCATAGTGATTTAATCATGCATATATGTGTTCTAAGGCTGTCAAAAAACGTTTTAGCGATTCAATCATGCATATATGTGTTCTAATGCCCTCAAAAAAATTTCTAATGTTTCTATCATGCATATATGTATTCTAAGGCTGTCAAATCAGTTTCATAGAGATTCAATCATGCATATTTGTGTTATTAGGCTCTAAAGAAAATTCATAGTGATTCAAACATCCATATATGAGTTGTAAGGCTGTCAAAAAAATTTTATAGTGATTAAATCATGCATATGTGTGTTCTAGCTCTGTCAAAAAAAAGTTATAGTGATTAAATCATGCCCATAAGTGTTCTTAGGGTGTCAAAAAAAATTCATAGTGATTCAATCATTCATATATGTGTTCTAAGACTGTAAAAAAAAATTCATAGTGATTCAATAACTCAGATATGTGTTCTAAGGTTGTCAAAAAAAAATTATAGTGATTGAATCATAAATATAAGTGTTCTAATGCTCTCCAAAATTTTTTTTTGTGATTTAATCATGCATATATGTGTACTAAGGCGGTAAAAAAAACTCCATAGTGATTCATTCATGCATATATGTATTCTAAGGCTGTCCAAAAAAATTCATAGTGATTCAATCTTTCATATATGTGTTTTTAAGGCTGTCAAAAAAGTTTCATATTGATTCAATCACACATATATGTCTTCTTAGGCTTTAAAAAAAATTCACATTGAATCAATCTTGCATATATGTGTTCTAAGGTTGTCTAAAATATTTAATAGCGATTCAATCATGCATATATGTATTCTAAGGCAGTCAAAAAAAAATTATATCCATTAAATTATGCTTATAAGTGTATTAAGGCTGTCAAAAAAAAGTCATAGTGATGATTCAATCATGCATATATGTGTTCTAAGGCTGTCAAAAAATTTTTATAGTGATTCAATCATGTATATATGTGTTCTTAGGCTGCAAAAAAAAATTCATAGTGATTCAATCGTGCATATATGTGTTCTAAGGGTGAAAAAAAAGTTCATAGTGATTCAGTCATGCATATATGTTTTCCAAGGCTGTAAAAAAAAATTATAGCGATTAAATCATGCTTATATATGTTTTAAGGTTGTCAAAAACTCTTATAGTGATTCAATCATGCATATATTTGTTTTAAGGTGGTCAAAAAAAATTGTAGTGTTTCAATCATATGTATATGTATTCTAAGGCTGTAAAAAAAAAATTGTATTGATTCAATCATCCATATATGTGTTCTAAGGTTGACAAAAAAATGTCATAGTGATTAAATCAAGCATATATGTATTCTATGGTTGTCAAAAAAATTTCATAGTGATTCAATCATTAATTTGCGTTCTAAGGCTGTCAAAAATATTTCATAGTGATTCAATCATGCATATATGTGTTCTAAGGCTGTCAAAAATATTTTATAGTGATTCAAGCATGCGTATATGTTTTCTAAGGTTGTCAAAAAAAATTTATAGTGATTCAATCATGCATATGTGTTTGAAGGCTGTCAAAAAATTTTTATAGTGATTCAATCTTGCAGATATGTGTTCTAAGGTTGTCAAAAAAATTTATAGTGATTCAATCATTCCTATATTTGTTCTAAGGTTGTCAAAAATATTTATACTGATTCAATCATGCATATATGTGTTCTAATGCTCTAAAAAAATTCTAATGTTTTAATCACACATATATTTATTTTAAGGCTGCAAACCAGTTTTATAGTGATTCAAACACTCATATTTGTTTTCTAAGGCGCTAAAAAAATTCATATTGATTCAATCATCCATATATGTGTTCTAAGGCTGTCAAAATAATTTCATCGTGATTCAATCATGCATATATTTGTTCTAAGCCTCTCAAAAAAATTTTATATAGATTAAATCATGCCCATAAGTGTTCTAAGGGTCTAAAAAAAAAATCATAGTGATTCAATCATCCATATATGTCTTTTAAGGCTGTCAAAAAAATTTCATCATGATTCAATCACGCATATAAGTGTTCTATGGTTGTTAAAATTTTTTTATAGTGATTTAATCATTCATATATGAGTTCTAAGGTTGTAAAAATTTTTTTATAGTGATTCAATCATGCATATATGTGTTCTAAGGCAGCAAAAAAAAATCCATAGTGATTCAATCATGCATATATGTGTTCTAAGGCTGTCAAAAAAAATTTATAGTGATTCAATCCTTTTTTAATGTGTTCTTAGGCTGCAAAAAAATTTCATAGTGATTCAATCTTGCATATATGTATTCTAAGGCTGTCAAAAAAAAATTATAGTGATTCAAGCATGCATATATGTGTTCTAAGGTTGTCAAAAAAAATTCATAGTAATTCAATCACGCAGATAAGTGTTCTAAGGCAGTCAAAACAATTTCATAGTGATTCAATCATGCATAGATGTGATCTAACTATGTCAAAAAAAATTATAGTAGTTCAATCATGCATATTTGTGTTCTAAAACCTGTAAAAAACATCATGGTGATTAAATCATGCTCATAAGTGTTCTAAGGCTGTAAAAAAAAAATCATAATGATTCAATCATAGATATATGTGTTCTAAGGATGTCAAAAAAATTTCAAAGAGATTCAATCTTGCATATATGTGTTTTAAGGCTATAAAAAAAATCATTGTAATTAAATCATGCATATATGTGTTCTAAGGCAGTGCAAAAAATTTTATAGTCATTAAATCATGCATATTTATGTTCTAAGGCTGTCACAAAAAATTGTTATGATGCAATCATGCATATATGTGTTCTAAGGCTATAAAAAAAATTTGTATTGATTCAATCAAGCATATATATGTCCTAAGGCTGTCAAAAAAATCTCATAGTGATTCAATCATGCATATATGTGTTCCATGGTTGTCAAAAAAATTTCATAGTGATTCAATCATTCATATATGTGTTTTAAGGCTATCAAAAAAAATTCATAATGATTCAAGCATGCATATATGTGTTCTAAGGCTGTCAAAAAAATTTCATAGTGATTCACTCGTGCATATATGAGTTCTAAGGCTATAAAAAAAAATTAATAGTGATTTAATCATGCATATATGTCTTCTAAGGATGTCAAAAAAAAATCATAGTGATTCAATCATGCATACTTGTAAAACCCGCAAAATTTCAATAATTATCAAAATAAATAAATATTACCATTCTTGGAAATAAATACGATTGAGTGATATAGAGTTGATCCAAATAGATCTTGTATCCAAACTGGATCAAATGGATCAAGGATTTTGGATTCGGATACGATGAATGGATTCAGATCTTGGATGGATCTAAAACCCGATTAAAATCCAAATTTTAGTTTTCAATTACAACTAAATTCGCAAAGCACTTTTTTAAAGTTTCATCTCTTGCGAATATCGCCCTCGTTATGACCCATATCCTATCGACATATGCTTTCTAGTAATTCACATGAAATAATGAGGTTTTTTCCTCGTTTGGGTCCCAAACTCGAGGATTTTCTAGTCATATGTATTATGACTTTGATTTATGATTCTCGGGACTTGATTCCTCATAAACAGTGCTCATGCTACTTCATACGTCTTACTTACGCGATTTTGAACATCACTCATCATTGAAGTACTTTTAGTCGCAAAGAAGTGCAACCAAGTAAGAGTTGGCGCACTGGTATGGTTGGTTGCCTCAGCAGGAAGAGAACGTTAGTCGAATTCTTGTGTACGTCAGAAAATTTGTTAAAAGCCGCTATTTTGTAAATTGCGTCAAAAGAGGATAAAAGAATTAAATATGGCCAATAGTGCAACAAGATGAGAAGCAGTGTTGTGGTTAGGTGTATACCTAGTGATAAGGCAACCTGAGTTCAAATCCCATGAACTACACTCACACAGATTTTAGAAAAAAGACGTGTCTCTTTGTCAAAAATGTTATTTTTGGAATTTCCGCCAAAACCTTACTAAAGGTTAAATAAATTAACTTTGCAAGAATATGCAACGAAATTCAAAATAGCATACTAGTGGGGCTTGTTACCCCTTAGAGAAGAGGTCCCCAGTTCGAATCCTTCTGTGATTTTTTTTAGGACGTTTCAACTTAGTATAATAAATATTTTTTTTGAAGTTGGGTGGGGAAAGACGTTTCAACTTCCCCAATAAAGACGGGTTGGGGCAGGCGTACATGGAAGGTGGGTTGGACGTTTTCTCAAATGGGAAGCCCAACCAAGAGCATTGAATAGGGCTCTTGGAATTCAATTGGGGAGGCTGGACGGTTTTTGTAAGGAAGTAAATAAAAAAAAAACGGAAACCCATAAGGGGTTTACAAAAACACGAGTCTCAAAAAGGCACTTTTCCTTTCTCTCCCAATCTTCCCTCTTTTCCCATTCCAACTATTCCTTCCTCCATCCTTCATGTCTTCTTCAGTCCAGCCATTTCTACCACCTTTTTTCTATCTTGGCTTCTCATTGACGATGGGCCGAACAACGCAAGGAGACGTGCATGCCAGGAGGAAGCCTTTCGCAAAACATCTTTGATTTTCACTGAGGTAAGGGCATTCTATCCTTATGCGTATGCCTAGTGACATGTAGCACTCGTATTAAATCCTACAGCCCGAATATATGTAAGAAAATACATATACTTAGTCGTGGGTGTAAACCATGTCGGATCCAAGATCAAACCAATCTTAGGTAGGTGAATGGGGTGTAATGTATGGGTTTAAGCTGTAACACGTCTTGGTATGTGCATCGATCCCTTCTACACAGTGGGATCAGTAACATGAGCCTTGTATCAAATGCTTGCAAAAATACGGTTATCACCGGAAAGGTAGCTCGGATTATTAATTATGAATTATCATTTGGTTTTGTTCGATCTTTTGTTTAATAAACCATTCAGGCCATGTATATTGAACTGCCCTAATATGATCAGAAATTTTGTATACGTGGTTATGATTTCACATCATTGCAGGATATATTATTCTTGTTGTGTAACTCGATTTGCCACAAAACTCATCTGAATGACGTATATAAATATGACTCATTTCATGTTATTGTGCGACATTTAGCATATTGTTTCATTGTTTATGTGAACCGTGAATTTGGTATGTCAACATACATCTATGCATAAGGATTTGTGGTTGGGTTCATTAATATATATATGGCAAATTGGGAGCACGGTTGGGGAGGGCTGCAGGTCCGACAACATTGGAATTCTAATTTTTTTTTTTTATCATAGTTAAAAAAGAAAAAGAGTTCAATCGACTAGATCCAATGCTTATCGGTATAGCCGATTGAAGTTCTACATACTAAAAAGTTGTTGTTTATTGCCTTTGGTCATCTCTAAATTTTATTGACCTTACTTAGTATTCATTAGGTGCATGTCGTGAGGTTAGGATGGGTGCAGTGAAGTAAATCTAATCCATAGAAAAATACATTTTTCAATTTGGGTTATTCTTGTGCTTTATGCACAGCCCATTCAATCAAGGAAATGGTGGTGTCATTACTTCAATACGTCAGCCTATGGGGAGACCTTTTGGGTTAAATTTGCTAAGGGGCTCATATTGAAAATTATATTGAATATCTCTTTGGAATTAAGAGAAAACATGTGTGCCCCAAGGCTTACACTTTTCTATTAATACTACATAGGTGGACGGTTGGTTGGTCTAATTAGATTACCATCCTTTTCTTATTTTGAAACCCATTACATTAGGAAGCTGTCCAACATCCCCTTGTTTAGGAAAGTAGCTGTAATATTCCATCTGTTAGAAAGTATAAATTTCATTACTTTAACTAAGTCTCTTATATAGGGTAACGTATGCTACATAAATATTTAACGTATGTTTTTTTTGGTATTAATTCTTCTTTCCTTAGGTATTGATTTGTCCATTTTACAATTAGTCCTTAGTTAGTGAAGGGTGTTATGTAAGTGAGGATTCAAAGCCCATCCCTCATCTTGCATGACTTAGGTACCAGCATCAATTGGTCTCTAAGGTTTTTGGTAAGTAGTTTTATTCATTCAGATCAAAGTTAGAGGTATTAGTAATATTGGTCAATTAGAGTTAGATTCGTGATCATTCTCTTACAACTACTATCATGAGTAATTCTTTGTCTCATGTTCATTGAGTTTAGTGTTTAGTATAAGCGATAGTTGAGTCCCGATTTTTGTTACTTTTAATTAATCCCAAAATTTCATCCAAGTTAAGTCTTGTTCTCAATTAGGGTAGAATGACCATTCTCGGTAGTTGTTTCGGTATGTTTGCTGTTAAGGTCAACCATTTATGTGGTCGGTGTGAACCTTATAGTCGACCTTCCTAAACAGACCGGGTGGGTCTGGTGTGCACCATTTTATTAGGCCAGAGACATGACCCATTTCACCGGGCAGCGCATGCTGCCTCTGCTGGTGCTGTCAGCACCACTCGTGCCAATGGCACCGCTGGAAAGCCCACGACCTGCACACACATCATCAAACCGGATAGGAAAAAAAAAACAAAATTTAGCATGTGAATAGCCTGCTTACAAAATGTGTTAGTTGGTGGATTTTGCGATTGTGCTAATCAGCTCGACCAACATGTCATGGAACTCTATTGACCCTACTCGGGTGGTGTGCTGCCATGTTTTTGGTTCACAGTCAGTGTAAGTGTTAGGTTGGCTTGAGAGCTGCAAACCGTTACAACACTATGTGTTATCTCTATGGGGGTTGCTGCGGTATTAGCTTGGTTTGGTAGGAATTTTATATCCGATTGATAATTAAATTCGGGTTGTTCACTTAGTTGCACATTAAGTCGGATGTGGTAATGCCTAAACCTGACCCGAGTTAGGTTCAAAAATATATGTATTCATACGGGGATTTTCTATAGAGACCTTCCAATATCTAATATTAGATATAGCATGGCTACTACATGTTGATGAATAGTCGCATACAGATGATGGTTTCAAGAGTATCAAAATACATATAATAAATCCCTTTGAGCAATGAGGGTTTTTATGCAATCTTTAGATAATAAGGGCTTGAATTTGAAAGCCATCAATTTTATATACATACTCATTTTTGTTCGACTACCTAAATTAATATGGGAATTCAAATGGTTGTTGCTATCACCGTGTACACACACACTGGGACATGGTTGTACGTATTAAGAATGTACGTATTGAGGATTTGACAAGATAACAATGATGTAGTCACATCGCCTGTGGTTTTGTATGTGGCTTGTGGTTAAATACATATTTTTATTATAATGGCACTAATAGAGGAAAAACTACAATGGCATAATGTTACAAATTAAAACTGAGCATGTCAAATCCTTGTGATGCCATCTAGGCACCTATGATGCTATGAAAATTGCATATAATTGAATCATGATTTCATGTTAGGACATGTTTACGTGCTAGCAGATCTATGTGTTCTGCAAAAGTTTGCATACATGAGGACATTTTCACGTCATGATCATGTGAAAGCTTAAAATCGAGCTTGTAGCTTTGCAACAAGCTGATAGTGCCATACGAGCACTTATGAATTGTTAAAATTGGTTTATGCCATGTTGCGGCACAACCAGTGAGGTACGATATGTATACCCTAGCAACAAAAACACAACTAAACTAATACACGGTGACATAAATGAAAACTCTAGACTCTGGGTATACCTGAAAGACGGTATATGTTACCAGTTTCTATTTGGGATTCTGAGTATACCTGAAAGAGGGTATATGTTACTGGATTTTTCCCAAAGTGTTGGGTACACCTGAAAGATGGTGTATGTTAGTGGATCCAAACAAAACAAGAATGAAAAATACACACATAAAAATAATAATGAAAAGGGATTCTGGGTATACCTGAAAGACGGTATATGTTACTGGTTTCCCGGGATACTGGATATGCCTGAAAACGGTATATGTTATTGGTTTCCCAGGGCTCTGGGTACACCTGAAAGACGGTGTATGTTACTAGACCCATGGTCTACCTTGGAGAGGGTAGATGGTACAAACTCCGTGGGACATTCTAGTTTTGTGAGAGCGAGGTGTCTCACCCGGTCCCCAGTCCTCGGAGTTAGGTGACCAGGACTACCAATTCATCCTACGTGGTAGATCCAAGTCTTCTGCAGAAGTACAGGGTGCATCCTAATTCTAGTTCTAGCCATTGGAGAGTACTCTCTCGGTCATGAACCATCCCCTTTGGATATCCGTACGGCTAGTCATACGGGTTATATAATAATAAACCCCCGTGTGGTCTCGGTCCACTACGATGTCGAATGCCTGTGCGTACCCACAGGGTAATTAACAAGATGAAATATAAAGTTAGTGCATTAAGAAAAATATTCAAGTAATTGCATACTGCTTGATGTTGAAATTGTTGGAGTAAGATGTGTCTCCTGTAGGGCATGATTCAAATCGGTTTTCTTTCACATGGAAATTGTGATAACTTATGAACGATGTGTTGAACATTGATCTTTGTGCTTTATGCACACATTACATGAAATGCTTTAATTAAGTCAGGTGCACATCTACATTAGTTCTAAAGTGGTTATTACTTATATGAATATGGTTTATGCATATGATAGTTTGTGCTTTGATATTGATGGAAATTAGTCATGAAATACTCGACTTTAGTGACCTGTACATTTATCACTTATTAAATGGTTAATAGTTCTATCTAAACTTGTTGCACATATAGTTGTACACATGACACTGTGCACATTTATATGGATATTATGTTTCTTACTCAGACGTGGCAGTCTGACTCCTTCTGATTTAATATTTTTAGGAAACGGTATGGTGAGCAATTGCGGTCGTCGCTGCGGACAGTGCTATGTGACCATATCTTCTTCGGATGTCCTGAGGAATATGACTTGTAATAAATCATTAAGTTGTAAATGATAACTTGTAGTATTTCAATGCAAGAATTTATTTTACTTAAATGCCTTGAGTCTGTGCTATTACTTGTAACCCGCCCAAATAATTTGATGAAGGATTTAATAAAGCTTTTCTGCTGTTGTTTAGAAAAAAAAATTTATTCCATAATTTTCAAGTTAAATATTTGGGGCGTTACAATTATGGTATCAGAGCAGGACAAGAATATATGGTTCATGGCATTCCAGCGACCCTACAAAAGCTCTGTAAGTGTCTAAGTTTGTTTTCTAGTTTGTAAAAAAATGAATTGTTACATAATTTTTTTTTAGAACCTAGATATATTGCTAGGGACACTATTCGACTTAACGATGTTATTATATAGGTTCTTCGGGAACCAAGACGAATATTTTGATGAAAGGATTCAATGAAATGACTTTAAGTTTAATACCTGAATTGGTTTAATCTAGAATGTTATACCAGATCTTAATTGAATTCGATTCAGAACATAGGGTCTAATGACTCAAAGTTTTGATACACATTCAATACTGAATCATAGTTGACCCAATTGATATATAGAGGTTATATGTATATATACATCACTTTCTAGTAATGAAGGCTATGCCATTAGGGGATTCAAATAGGGAATTTCACTACACTAAATAGGACTCTAAAATGAGATGCAAGGTTTATACTTCAATTGGTTTTGAAGTATCATCTAATATAACACACATAGTTAGATACTCCAATCCATTTGATTGGTCTTTTCAATGAATTTCGTGGACGAAATTCTTTTTAGGGGGAAAGGATGTAAAACCCGCAAAATTTCAATAATTATCAAAATAAATAAATATTACCATTCTTGGAAATAAATACGATAGAGTGATATAGAGTTAATCCAAATGGATCTTGTATCCAAACTGGATCAAATGGATTCAGGATTTTGGATTCGGATACGATGAATGGATTCAGATCTTGGATGGATCTAAAACCTGATTAAAATCCAAATTTTAGTTTTCAATTACAACTAAATTCGCAAAGCACTTTTCTAAAGTTTCATCTCTAGCGAATATCGCCCTCGTTATGACCCATATCCTATCGATATACGCTTTCTAGTAATTCACATGAAATAACAAGGTTTTTTCCTCGTTTGGGTCCCAAACTCGGGGATTTTCTAGTCATATGTATTATGACTTTGATTTATGATTCTCGGGACTTGATTCCTCATAAACAGTGCTCACGCCACTTTGTATGTCTTACTTACGCGATTTTGAACATCACTCATCATTGAAGTACTTTTAGTCGCAAAGAAGTGCAACCAAGTAAGAGTTGGCGCACTGGTATGGTTGGTTGCCTCAGTAGGAAGAGAACGTGAGTCTAATCCCCGTATACGTCAGAAATTTTGTTAAAAGCCGCTATTTTGTAAATTGCGTCAAAAGAGGATAAAAGAATTAAACATGGCCAATAGTCCAACAAGATGAGAAGCAGTGTTGTGGTGAGGTGTATTGCCTAGTGATGAGGCAACCTGAGTTCAATTCCTATGAACTACACTCACACAGATTTTAGAAAAAAGACGTGTTTGTTTGTCAAAAATGTTATTTTTGGAATTTCTGCCAAAACCTTACTAAAAGTTAAATAAATTAACGTTGCAAGAATATGCAACGAAATTCAAAATAGCACACTGGTGGGGCTCGTTAATCCTTACATAAGAGGTCCCCAGTTCGAATCCTCTTGTGATTTTTTTTAGGACGTTTCAACTTACTATATTAAATAATTTTTTTGAAGTTGGGAGGGAAAGACGTTTCAACTTCCCCAATAAAGACGGGTTGGGGGAGGCATACATGGAAGGTGGGCTGGACGTTTTCTCAAATGGGAAGCCCAACCAAGAGCATTGAATAGGGCTCTTGGAATTCTATTGGGGAGGCTGGACAATTTTTGTAAGGAAGTAAATAAAAAAAAATGGAAACCCATAAGGGGTTTACAAAAAACGAGTCTCAAAAAGGCTCTTTTCCTTTCTTTCCCAATCTTCCCTCTTTTCCCATTCCAACTATTCCTTCCTCCATCCTTCATGTCTTCTTCAGTCCAGCCATTTCTACCACCATTTTTCTATCTCGGCTTCTCATTGACGATGGGCCGAACAACGCAAGGAGACTTGCATGCCAGGAGGAAGCCTTTCGCAAAACGTCTTTGATCTTCACTGAGGTAAGGGCATTCTATCCTTATGCGTATGCCTAGTGACATGTAGCACTCGTATTAAATCCTACAACCCGAATATATGTAAGAAAATACATATACTTAGTCGTGGGTGTAAACCATGTGGGATCCAAGATCAAACCGATCTTAGGTAGGTGAATGGGGTGTAATGTATGGGGTTAAGCTGTAACACGTCTTGGTATGTGCATTGATCCCCTCTACACAGTGGGATCAGTAACAGAAGCCTTGTATCGAATGCTTGCAAAAATACGGTTATCACCGGAGGGGTAGCTCGGATTATAAATTATGAATTATCATTTGGTTTTGTTCGATCTTTTGTTTAATAACCATTTAGGCCATGTATATTGAACTGCCCTAATATGATCAGAAATTTGGTATACGTGGTTATGATTTCACATCATTGCAAGATATATCATTCTTGTTGTGTAACTCGATTTGCCACAAAACTCATCTGAATGATGTATATAAATATGACTCATTTCATGTTATTGTGCGACATTTAGCATATTGTTTCATTGTTTATGTGAACCGTGAATTTGGTATGTCAACGTACATCTATGCATAAGGATTTGTGGCTGGGTTCATTAATATATATATATATATATGGCAAATTGGCAGCATGGTTGGGGAGGGCTGCAGGTCCGACAACATTGGAATCTAATTTTTTTTTTATCATAGTTAAAAAAAAAAAAGAGTTCAATCGACTAGATCCAATGCTTATCGGTATAGCCGATTGAAGTTCTACATGCTAAAAAGTTGTTTATTGCCTTTGGTCATCTCTAAATTTTATTGACCTTACTTAGTATTAGTTAGGTGCATGTCGTGAGGTTAGGATGGGTGCAGTGAAGTAAATCTAATCCATAGAAAAGTACATTTTTCAATTTGGGTTATTCTTATGCTTTATGCACAACCCATTCAATCAAGGAAAGGGTGGTGTCATTACTTCAATACGTCAGCCTATGGGGAGACCTTCTGGGTTAAATTTGGTAAGGGGCTCATATTGAAAATTATATTGAATATCTCTTTGGAATTAAGAGAAAACATGTGTGCCCCAAGGCTTACACTTTTCTATTAATACTACATAGGTGGACGGTTGGTTGGTCTAATTAGATTACCATCCTTTTCTTATTTTGAAACCCATTACATTAGGAAGTTGTCCAACATCCCCTTGTTTAGGAAAGTAGCTGTAATATTCCATCTGTTAGAAAGTATAAATTTCATTACCTTAACTAAGTCTCTTATATAGGGTAACGTATGCTACAGAAATATTTAACGTATGTTTTTTTTTTTGTAATGATTCTTCTTTCCTTAGGTATTGATTTGTCCATTTTACAATTAGTCCTTAGTTAGTGAAGGGTGTTATGTAAGTGAGCATTCAAAGCCCATCCCTCATCTTGCATGACTTAGGTACCAGCGTCAATTGGTCTCTAAGGTTTTTGGTAAGTAGTTCTATTCATTCAATTCAAAGTTAGAGGTATTAGTAATATTGGTCAATTAGAGTTAGAATCGTGATCATTCTCTTACAAGTACTATCATGAGTAATTCTTTGTCTCATGTTCATTGAGTTTAGTGTTTAGTATAAGCGATAGTTGAGTCCCGATTTTTGTTACTTTTAATTAAATCCAGAATTTCATCCAAGTTAAGTCTTGTTCTCAATTAGGGTAGAATGACCATTTTCGGTAGTTGTTTCGGTATGTTTGCTGTTAAGGTCAACCATTTATGTGGTCGGTGTGAACCTTATAGTCGACCTTCCTAAACAGACCGGGTGGGTCTGGTGTGCGCCATTTTATTAGGCCAGGGACATGACCCATTTCACCGGGCAGCGCATGCTGCCATTGCTGGTGCTGTCAGCACCACTCGTGTCAATGGCACCGCTGGAAAGCCCACGACCTGCACACACATCATCAAACCAGATAGAAAAAAAAAAAAACAAATTTCAGCATGTGAATAACCTGCTTACAGAATGTGTTAGTTGGTGCATTTTGCGATTGTGCTAATCAACTCGACCAACATGCCATGGGACTCTATCGACCCTACTCAGGTGGTGTGCTTCCATGTTTTTGGTTCACAGTCAGTGTAAGTGTTAGGTTGGCTTGAGAGCTGCAAATCGTTACAACACTATGTGTTATCTCTATGGGGTTGTTGCGGTATTAGCTTGACTTACAAAATATATGTATTTCCTTGGTTTGGTAGGAATTTTATATCCGATTGATAATTAAATTCGGGTTGTTCACTTAGTTGCACATTAAGTCAGATGTGGTAATGCGTAAACATGACCCGAGTTAGGTTAAAAAATATATGTATTCTTACGGGGATTTTCTATAGAGACCTTCCAATATCTAATATTAGATATAGCATGGTTACTACATGTTGATGAATAGTCGCATACAGATGATGGTTTCAAGAGTATAAAAATACATATAATAAATCCCTTTGAGCAATGAGGGTTTTTATGCAATCTTTAGATAATAAGGGCTTGAATTCGAAAGCCATCAATTTTATATACATACTCATTTTTGTTCGACTACCTAAATTAATATGGGAATTCAAATGGTTGTTGCTATCACCGTGTACACACACACTGAGACATGGTTGTACCTATTAAGAATGTACGTATTGAGGATTTGACAAGATAACAATGATGTAGTCACATCGCCTGTGGTTTTGTATATGGCTTGTGGTTAAATACATATTTTTATTACAATGGCACTAATAGAAGAAAAACTACAATGGCATAATGTTACAAATTAAAACTGAGCATGTCAAATCCTTGTGATGCCATCTAGGCACCTATGATGCTATGAAAATTGCATATAATTGAATCATGATTTCATGTTAGGACATGTTTACGTGCTAGCAGATCTATGTGTTCTGCAAAAGTTTGCATACATGAGGACATTTTCACGTCATGATCATGTGAAAGCTTAAAATCGAGCTTGCAGCTTCACAGCAAGCTGATAGTGCCATACGAGCACTTATGAAGTGTTAAATTGGTTTATGCCATGTTGCGGCACAACCAGTGAGGTACGATATGTATACCCTAGCACCAAAAACACAGCTAAACTAATACACGTGACATAAATGAAAACTCCAGACTCTGGGTATACCTGAAAGACGGTATATGTTACCAGTTTCTATTTGGGATTCTGGGTATACCTGAAAGAGGGTATATGTTACTGGATTTTCCCCAAAGTGTTGGGTACACCTGAAAGATGGTGTATGTTAGTGGATCAAAACAAAACAAGAATGAAAAATACACACATAAAAATAATAATGAAAAGAGATTCTGGGTATACCTGAAAGACGATATATGTTACTGGTTTCCCGGGATATTGGGTATACCTGAAAACAGTATATGTTACTGGTTTCTCAGGGCTCTGGGTACACCTGAAAGACGGTGTATGTTACTGGACCCATGGTCTACCTTGGAGAGGGTAGATGGTACAAACTCCGTGGGACATTCTAGTTTTGTGAGAGCGAGGCGTCTCACCCGGTCCCCAGTCCTCGGAGTTAGGGGACCAGGACTACCAATTTGTCCTAGGTGGTAGATCCAAGTCTTCTGCAGAAGTACAGGGTGCATCCTAATTCTAGTTCTAGCCATTGGGGAGTACTCTCACGGTCGTGAACCGTCCCCTTTGGATATCCGTACGGCTAGTCATACGGGTTATATAATAATAAACCTTAGTGTGGTATCGGTCCGCTACGATGTTGAATGCCTGTGCGTACCCATAGGGTAATTAACAAGATGAAACATAATGTTAGTGCATTAAGAAAAATCTTCAATTAATTGCATACTGCTTGATGTTGAAATTGTTAAAGTAAGATGTGTCTCCTGTAGGGCATGGTTCAAATTGGTTTTCCTTCACATGGAAATTGTGATAACTTATGAACGATGTGCTGAACATTGATCTTTGTGCTTTATGCACACGTTACATGAAATGCTTTAGTTAAGTCAGGTGCACATCTACATTAGTTCTAAAGTGGTTATTACTTATATGAATATGGTTTATGTATATGATGGATTGTGCTTTGATATTGATGGAAATTAATCATGAAATACTCGACTTTGGTGACCTGTACATTTATCACTTATTAAATGGTTAATAGTTTTATCTAAACTTGTTGCACATATACTTGTACACATGACACTGTGCACATTCATATGGATATTATGCTTCTTACTCAGACGTGGTAGTCTGACTCCTTCTGATTTAATATTTTTAGGAAACGGTATGGTGAACAATTGCGGTCGTCGCTGCGGACAGTGCTATGTGACCATATCTTCTTCGGATGTCCTGAGGAATATGACTTGTAATAAATCATTAAGTTGTAAATGATAACTTATAGTATTTCAATGCAAGAATTTATTTTACTTAAATGCTTTGAGTCTGTGCTACTACTTGTAACCTGCCCAAATAATTTGATGAAGGATTTAATAAAGCTTTTCCGTTGTTGTTTAGAAAAAAAAAATTATTCCAAAATTTTCAAGTTAAATATTTGGGGCGTAACAATACATGTGTTTTAAGGCTGTCAAAAAAATTTCATAGTGATTCAATAATGCAAATATGTGTTCTAAGGTTGTCAAAAAAAAATTTAGCAATTCAATCATGCAGATATGTGTTCTAATGCCCTAAAAAAAAATTCTAACGATTCAATCATGCATATTTGTGTTGTTAGGCTCTAAAAAAAATTCATAGTGATTCAATCATCAATATATGTGTTCTAAGGCTGTGAAAATAATTTCATAGCAATTCAATCATGCATATATGTGTTCTAAGCCTGTCAAAAAAAATTTATAGTGATTAAATCTTGCCCATAAGTGTTCTAAGGGTGTCAAAAAAATTTAATAGTGATTCAATCATGCATATATGTGTTCTGAGGTTGTCAATTTTTTTTATAGAGATTCAATCATGCATATATGTGTTCTAATGCTCTCAAACAAAAATTCTAATGATTCAATCACGCATAATTATAGTGATTAAATCATTCATATATGTGTTTTATTGTTGTCAAATTTTTTTTATAGAGATTCAATAATGCAAATATGTGTTCTAAGGCTGTAAAAAAAAAATCACAGTGATTCAATCATGCATATATGTGTTCTAAGGCTGTCAAAAAAAATTCATAGTGATTCAATAATGCAAATATATGTTCTAAGGTTGTCAAAAAAAATTTATAGTGACTGAATCATACATATAAGTGTTCTAATGCTCATCAAAAAAGTTTACAGTGATTCAATCATGCATATATGTGTTCTAAGTCGGCAAAAAAAATCATATTGATTCAATCATGCATATATGTGTTCTATGGTTTTAAAAAAAATTCATAGTGATTCAATCAATCGTATATGTGTTCTAAGGTTGCCAAAAAAATTTCATAGTGATTTAATATTTAATATATGTGTTCTAAAGCAGTCAAAAAATATTTATAGTGATTCAATCATGCATATATGTGTTCTAAGGTTGTCTCAAAAGTTCCATAGTGATTCAATCATGCATATATGTGCTCTTTGGCTGCCAAAAAAATTCACAGTGATTCAAACTTGCATATATGTGTTCTAAGGCTGTCAAAAAATTTTCATAGTGATTCAATCATGCATATATGTGCTCTAAGGTTGTCAAAAAAATTTTATAGTGACTAAATTATGCTTATATGTGTTCTATGGCAGTAAAAAAAAATTTACAGCAATTCAATCTTGCATATATGTGTCCTATGGTTGTTAACAAAATTTCATAGTGATTCAATCATTCATATATTTGTTCTAAGGTTGTTAAAAAAGTTTCATAGTGATTCAATCATGCATATATGTTTTCTAAGGTTGTAAAAAAAAATTCATAGTTTACATAATGCGTATATGTGTTCTAAGGCTATCAAAAAAATTTCAAAGTCACTCAATCATGCATATAGGTGTTCTAAGGCTCTCAGAAAAATTCCATTGTGATTCAATCATGCAGATATGTGTTCTAAGGCTGTCAATAAAAATTTCATAGTGATTCACTGAAGCATATGTGTGTTCTTTGACTACAAAAAATATTCATAGTCATTCAATCGTGCATATATTTGTATTCTAAGGCTGTCAAAAAATTTTCATAGCGATTAAATCATGCTTATGTGTGTTCTAAGGCGGTAAAAAAAATTTCATAGTGATTTAATGATGCATGCATATATGTGTTCTAAGTGGTAAAAAAAAATTTGTAGTGACTCAATCATATATATATGTGTGTTCTGAGGCTGTCAAAAAAAAATTGTATTGATTCAATCATCCATATGTGTGTTCTAAGGCTCTCAAAAAAATCTCATAGCGATTCAATCATGGATATACATGTTCTAAGGCTGTCGAAAAAATTTCATAGTGATTCAATCATACATATATGTGTTCTAAGGCCGCAAAAAAATTTCATAATGATTTAATGATGCATGCATATAAGTGTTCTAAGGCTGTAAAAAAAAATTCATAGTGATTCAATCATGCATATATGTGTTTTAAGGCTATCCAAAAAAATTTCATTGTGATTAACTCATGCATATATGTGTACTAAGGCGGTTAAAAAATATTATAGTGATTAAATCATGCATATATGTGTTCTAAGGCTGTCAAAAAAATTTATAGTGATTCAATCATGCGTATATGTGTTCTAAGGGTGTCAAAAAAAAATTGTATTGATTCAATCAAGCATATACATGTTCTAAGGCTGTCAAAAAAATCTTATAGTGATTCAATCATGAATATATGTGTTCTATGGTTGTCAAAAAAATTCCATAGTGATTCAATCATTCATATATGTGTTCTAAGTCTATCAAAAAAAATTTATAATGATTCAAGCAGGCATATATGTGTTCTAAGGCTGTCAAAAAAATTTCATAGTAATTCAGTCATGCATATATGTGTTCTAAGGCTGTTATAAAAAATTTATAGTGATTCAACCATCCATATATGTGTTCTAAAGATGTCAAAAAAAATTCATAGTGATTCAATCATGCATATATTTGTTCTAAGGCTGTCAAAAAAATTTCATAGTGATTAAATCATGCTGGTATGTGTTCAAAGGTTGTCAAAAAAATTTATAGCTATTAAATCATGCATATATGTGTTCTAGTGCTCTAAAAAAAAATTCTGACATTTCAATCAGGCATATAGGTATTCTAAGGCTGTCAAACTTGTTTTATAGTGATTCAATGACGCATATTTGCGTTCTAAGGCTCCAAAAAAAATTCATAGTGATTCAATCATCCGTATATGTGTTTTAAGGCTGTCAAAATAATTTTTAGTGATTCAATCATGCATATATGTGTTTCTAAGCCTCATAGTGATTCAATTATGCATATATGTGTTGTAAGGCTGCCAAAAAAAATCCATAGTGATTCAATCATGCATATATGTGTTCTAAGGCTGTAAAAAAAAATCATAGTGATTCAATCATAGATATACGTGTTCTAAGGCAGTCAAAAAAAAATTCATAGTGAATCAATCATGCATATATGTGTTCTAGGGCCGAAAAAAATTTTCATAGTGACTTAATGATGCATGCATATATGTGTTCTAAGGCTGTAAAAAAAAAGTCATAGTGATTCAATCATGCATATATGTGTTTTAAGGCTATCAAAAAAATTTCATTGTGATTAAATCATGCATATATGTGTTCTAAGGTTGTTAAAAAATTTTATAGTGATTAAATCATGCATATATGTGTTCTTAGGCTGTCAAAAAAATTTATAGTGATTCAATCATGCGTATATGTGTTCTAAGGCTGTCAAAAAAAATTTGTATTGATTCAATCAAGCATATATATGTTCTAAGGCTGTCAAAAAATCTTATAGTGATTCAATCATGAATATATGTGTTCTATGGTTGTATTAAAAAATTCATAGTGATTCAGTCATTCATATATGTGTTCTAAGGCTATCAAAAAAATTTCATAATCATTCAAACATGCATATATGTGTTATAAGGCTATCAAAAAAATTTCATAGTTATTCAGTAATGCATATATGTGTTCTAAGACTGTTAAAAATTTTTTTATAGTCATTCAACCATCCATAAATGTGTTCTAAGGATGTCAAAAAAAATTTATAGTGATTCAATCATGCATATATTTGTTCTAAGGCTGTCAAAAAAATTTCATAGTGATTAAATCATGCAGGTATGTGTTCTAAGGTTGTCAAAAAAATTTATAGTGATTCAATCATGCATATATGTGTTCTAATGCTCTCAAAAAAAATTCTAACATTTCAATCACGCATATATATATATTTTAAGGCTGTCAAACCTATTTCATAGTGATTCAATCATGCATATTTGTGTTCTAAGGCTCCAAAAAAAAATCATAGTGATTCAATCATCCATATATGTGTTTTAAGGCTGTCAAAATAATTTTATAGTGATTCAATCATGCATATATGTGTTTCTAAGCCTCATAGTGATTCGATCATGCATATATGTATTCTAAGGCTGCCAAAAAAAATCCATAGTGATTCAATCATGCATATATGTGTTTAATGGCTGTCAAAAAAAAATCATAGTGATTCAATTATGCTTATATGTGTTCTTAGGCAGCAAAAAAAATACATTGTGATTAGATCTTGCATATATGTATTCTAAGGCTGTCAAAAAATTTTTATAGTGATTCAATCATGCATATATGTGTTCTAAGGTTGTCAAAAAAAATTCATAGTAATTCAATCATGCAAATATGTGTTCGAAGGCTGTCAAAAAAATTTTATAGTGATTAAATCATGCTCATAAGTGTTCTAAGGGTGTCAAAAAAAATTCATAGTGATAAAATCATGCATATATGTGTTCTAAGGTTGTCAAATTTTTTTATAGAGATTCAATCATGCATGTATGTGTTCTAATGCTCTCAAACAAAATGTCTAATGATTCAATCACGCTTATATATGTTCTAAGGCTGTCAAAACAATTTCATAGTGATTCAATCATGCATATATGTGTTCTAACTATGTCAAAAAAAATTGATAGTAGTTTAATCATGCATATATGTGTTCTAAAGCCTCTAAAAAAAATCATGGTGATTAAGTCATGCTCATAAGTGTTCTAAGGCTCTCAAAAAAAATTCACAATGATTCAATCATGGATATATGTGTTGTAAGGCTGTCAAAAAAATTTCATAGAGATTCAATCTTGCATGTATGTGTTTTAAGGCTATCAAAGACAATTCATTGTGATTAAATCATGCATATATGTGTTCTAAGGCTGTGCAAAAAAATTTATAGTGATTAAATCATGCATATTTTTGTTCTAAGGCTGTCACAAAAGTTTATAGTGATTCAATCATGCATATATGTGTTCTAAGGCTGTCAAAAAAAAATTGTATTTGATTAAATCAAGCATATATATGTCCTAAGGCTGTCAAAAAAATCTCGTTGTGATTCAAGCATATATATGTTCTAAGTCTTCAATCAAGCATATATATGTTCTAAGTCTGTAAAAAAAATTCTTATTGATTCAATCATGCATATACGTGTTCTATGGTTGTTAAAAAAAAATCATAGTCATTCAATCATTCGTATATGTGTTCTAAGGTTGTCAGAAAAATTTTATAGTAATTTAATCATGCATATATGTGTTCCAAGGCTGTCAAAAAAAATTCATAGTGATTCAATCATGCATATATGTGTTCTATGGCTGTCAAAAAAAAATTATAGTGAGTCAATCATGCATATATGTGCTCCAAGGCCTTAAAAAAAATTTCATAGTGATTCAAATTTGCATATATGTGTTCCAAGGCCTTAAAAAAAATTTCATAGTGACTCAATCATGCATATATGTTTTCTAAGGTTGTCAAAAAAAAATTATAGCGATAAAATTATGCTTATATGTGTTCTATGGCAGTAAACAAAATTTCATAGATATTCAATCTAGCATATATGTGTTCTATGGTTGTTAAAAAAATTTCATAGTGATTCAATCATTCATATATTTGTTCTAAGGTTGTCAAAAAAATTTCATAGGGACTTAATCATGCATATATGTGTTCTATGATTGCTAAAAAAAATTCATAGTGATTCAATAATGTGTATATGTGTACTTGTGTTCTAAGGTTGTCAAAAAAAATTCATAGGGATTCAATAATGCGTATATGTGTTCTAAGGCTGTCAAAAAAAATTCAAAGTGACTCAATCATGCATATATGAGTTCTAAGGCTCTCAAAAAAATTTCATTGTGATTCAATCATGGAGATATGTGTTCTAATGTTGTCAATAAAAATTTTCTAGAGATTCAATGATGCATATATGTGTTCTTCGGCTGCAAAAGAAAATCATAGTTATTCAATCATGCATGTATGTGTTCTAAGGCTGTCAAAAACAAATTGTATTTGACTCAATCAAGAATATATAAGTCCTAAGGCTGTCAAAAAAATCTCATAGTGATTCAATAAGGCATATATGTGTTCTATAGTTGTCGAAAATATTTCATAGTGATTTAATCATTCATGTATGTGTTTTAAGGCTATCAAAAAAATTTGTTAATGATTCAAGCATGCATATATGTGTTCTAAGGCTGTCATAAAATAATTATAGTGATTTAATCATGCATATTTGTGTTCTAAGGATGTTAAAAAAATTTCATAGTGATTCAATCATGCATATATATGTTCTAAGGCTGTTAAAAAAATTTCAATCAATAGTGCAAGTATGTGTTCTAAGGTTGTCAAAAAAAAAATAGCGATTCAATCATGCATATATGTGTTCTAAGGCTGTAAAAAAAAATCATAGTGATTCAATAATGCAGATATGTGTTCTAAGGTTGTCAAAAAAAATTTATAGTGTTTGAATCATACATATAAGTGTTCTAATGCTCATCAAAAAAGTTTATAGTGATTCAATCATGCATATATGTGTTCTAAGGCTGTAAAAAAAACTTCATAGTGATTTAATCATGCGTATATGTGTTCTAAGTCTTCAAAAAAATTTCTTATTGATTCAATCATGCATATATGTGTTCTATGGTTGTTAAAAAAAAATCATAGTGATTCAATCATTCGTATATGTGTTCTAAGGTTGTCAAAAAAAATTTATGGTAATTTAATCATGCATATATATGTTCCAAGGCTGTCAAAAAAATTCCATAGTGATTCAATCATGCATATATGTGTTCTATGGCTGTCAAAAAAAAATTATAGTGATTCAATCATGCATATATGTGTTCTTAGGCAGCAAAAAATTTTTGTAGTGATTCAAATTTGCATATATGTGTTCCAAGGCTGTCAAAAAAATTTCATAGTGATTCAATCATGCATATATGTGCTCTAAGGCTGTCAAAAAAATTTTATAGCGACTAAATTATGCTTATATGTGTTCTCTGGCAGTAAAAAAAAATTCATAGATATTCAATCTAGCATATATGTGTTCTATGGTTGTTAAAAACATTTCATAGTGATTCAATTAGTCATATATTTGTTCTAAGGTTGTCAAAAAAATTTCATAGTGATTTAATCATGCATATATGTGTTCTATGGTGGTTAAAAAAATTTCATAGTGATTCAATCATTCATTTATATGTTCTAAGGTTGTCAAAAAAATTTCATAGGGATTCAATAATGTGTATATGTGTTCTAAGGCTGTCAAAAAAATTTCAAAGTGACTCAATCATGCATATATGAGTTCTAAGGCTCTCAAAAAAATTTCATAGTGATTCAATCATGCATATATGTGCTCTAAGGCTGTCAAAAAAATTTTATAGCGACTAAATTATGCTTATATGTGTTCTCTGGCAGTAAAAAAAAATTCATAGATATTCAATCTAGCATATATGTGTTCTATGGTTGTTAAAAAAATTTCATAGTGATTCAATTAGTCATATATTTGTTCTAAGGTTGTCAAAAAAATTTCATAGTGATTTAATCATGCATATATGTGTTCTATGGTGGTTAAAAAAATTTCATAGTGATTCAATCATTCATTTATATGTTCTAAGGTTGTCAAAAAAATTTCATAGGGATTCAATAATGTGTATATGTGTTCTAAGGCTGTCAAAAAAATTTCAAAGTGACTCAATCATGCATATATGAGTTCTAAGGTTCTCAAAAAAATTTCATTGTGATTCAATCATGCAGATATGTGTTCTAAGGCTGTCAATAAAAATTTCATAGTGATTCAATGATGCATATATGTGTTCTTTGGCTACAAAAAAAAATCATAGTGATTCAATCATGCATATATGTGCTCTAAGGCTGTCAAAAAAATTTTATAGCGACTAAATTATGCTTATATGTGTTCTCCGGCAGTAAAAAAAAATTCATAGATATTCAATCTAGCATATATGTGTTCTATGGTTGTTAAAAAAATTTCATACTGATTCAATCAGTCATATATTTGTTCTAAGGTTGTCAAAAAAATTTCATAGTGATTTAATCATGCATATATGTGTTCTATGGTGGTTAAAAAAATTTCATAGTGATTCAATCATTCATTTATATGTTCTAAGGTTGTCAAAAAAATTTCATAGGGATTCAATAATGTGTATATGTGTTCTAAGGCTGTCAAAAAAATTTCAAAGTGACTCAATCATGCATATATGAGTTCTAAGGTTCTCAAAAAAATTTCATTGTGATTCAATCATGCAGATATGTGTTCTAAGGCTGTCAATAAAAATTTCATAGTGATTCAATGATGCATATATGTGTTCTTTGGCTGCAAAAAAAAATCATAGTGATTCAATCATGCATATATGTGTTCTAAGGTTGTCAAAAAAAATTCATATATTTTCAAACATGCATATTTGTGTTCTAAGGCTGTCAAAAAATTTTCATAGCGATTTAATCATGCTTATATGTGTTCTAAGGCTGTCAAAAAAAATTCATAGTGATTAAAATATGCATAGATGTGTTATAAGGTGGTCAAAAGTTTTTTGTAGTGATTCAATCATATATATATATATGTGTGTTCTGAGGCTGTCAAAAAAACGTTGTATTGATTCAATCATCCATATATGTGTTCTAAGGATCTCAAAAAAATCTCATAGTGACTCAATCATGGATATACGTGTTCTAAGGCTGTCAAAAAAAATTCATTGTGATTCAATTATGCATTTATGTGTTCTAAGGCCGCAAAAAAAAATTATAGTGATTTAATGATGCTTGCATATATGTGTTCTAAGGCTGTCAAAAAAAATTCATAGTGATTCAATCATGCATATATGTGTTTTAAGGCTATCAAAAAAATTTATAGTGATTCAATCATGCGTATATGTGTTCTATGGTTGTTAAAAAATTTCATAGTGATTAAATCATGCATATATGTGTTCTAAGGCTGTCAAAAAAATTTATAGTGATTCAATCATGCCTATATGTGTTCTAAGGCTGTAAAAAAAATTTTGTATTGATTCAATCAAGCATATATATGTTCTAAGGCTGTCAAAAAAATATTATAGTGATTCATTCATGAATATATGTGTTCTGTGGTTGTCAAAAAAAATTCATTGTGATTCAATCATTCATATATGTGTTCTAAGGCTATCAAAAAAAATTTATAATAATTCAAGCATGCATATATGTGTTCTAAGGCTCTCAAAAAAAATTCATAGTAATTCACACATGCATATATGTGTTCTAAGGCTGTTAAAATTTTTTTATAGTCATTCAATAATGCATATATGTGTTCTAAGGATGTAAAAAAAAAATCATAGTGATTCAATCATGCATATATTTGTGCTAAGGCTGTCAAAAAAATTTCATAGTGATTCAATCATGCAGGTATGTGTTCTAAGGTTGTCAAAAAAATTTATAGCGTTTCAATCATGAATATATGTGTTTTAATGCTCTCAAAAAAAATTCTAACGTTTCAATCACGCATATATGAATTCTAAGGCTGTCAAACTTGTTTTATTGTTATTCAATCAGGAATATTTGTGTTCTAAGGCTCCAAAAAAAATTCATAGTCATTCAGTCATCCATATATGTGTTTTATAGCTATCAAAATAATTTTATAGTGATTCAATCATGCATATATGTGTTTCTAAGCCTCACAAAAAGAAATTATAGTAATTAAATCATGCCCATAAGTATTATAAGGGTGTAAAAAAAAAATCATAGTGATTCAATCATGCATATATGTGTTCTAAGGCTGTCAAAAAAAATTCATAGTGATTCAAACATGAAGATATGTTTTCTAAGTCTGCAAAAAAATTTCATAGTGATTCAATCATGCATATATGTGTTATGTGGTTGTTAAAAAAATTTCATAGTGATTCAATCATTCATATATGTGTTCCAAAGTTGTCAAAAAAATCCATAGTGATTCAATCATGCATATATATGTTCTAAGGCTGTAAAAAAAAATTCATAGTAATTCAATCATGCATATATGTGTTCTTAGGCTGTAAAAAAATTTCATAGTGTTTCAATCTTGTATATATGTGTTCTAAGGCTGTCAAAAAAATGTCATAGTGATTCAATCATAAATATATGTGTTCTTAGGCTGAAAAAAAAATTCGTTGTGATTCAAACTTGCATATATGTGTTCCAAGGCTGTCAAAAAAATTTCATAGTGATTCAATCTTTCATATATGTGCTCTAAGGTTGTCAAAAAAATTTGATAGCGATTAAATTATACTGTGTTCTATGGCAGTAAAAAAAATTGATAGATATTCAACCATGCATATATGTGTTCTATGATTGTTAAAAAAAATTTATAGTGATTCAATCATTCATATATTTGTTCTATGGTTGTCAAAAAAAATTCATAGTGATTTAATCATGCATATATGTGTTCTATGGTTGTTAAAAAAATTTCACAGTGATTCAATAATGCGTATATGTGTTCTAAGGCTGTCAAAAAAATTTCATAGGGATTCAATAATGTGTATATGTGTTCTAAGGCTGCCAAAAAATTTCAAAGTGAGTCAATCATGCATATATGAGTTCTAAGGCTCTCAAAAAAATTTCATTGTGATTCAATCATTCAGATATGTGTTCTAAGGCTGTCAATAAAAATTTCATAGTGATTTAATGATGCATATATTTGTTCTTCGGCTGCAAAAAAAAATCATAGTGATTCAATCATGCATATATGTGTTATAAGGTTGTCAAAAAAAATTCATATTGTTTCAATCATGCATATTGGTGTTCTAAGGCGGTCAAAAAATATTTATAGCGATTAAATCATGTATATATGTGTTCTAAGGCTGTAAAAAAAACTCATAGTGATTAAAATATGCATATATGTGTTATAAGGTGGTAAAAAACATTTTGTAGTGATTCAATCATATATATATGTGTGTTCTGAGGCTGTAAAAAAAAATTATATTGATTCAATCATCCATATATGTGTTCTAAGGCTCTCAAAAAAATCTCATAGTGACTCAATCATGGATATACGTGTTCTAAAGCTGTCAAAAAAAATTCATAGTGATTCAATCATGCATTTATCTGTTCTAAGGCCGCAAAAAAAATTTATAGTGATTTAATGATGCATGCATATATGTGTTCTAAGCTGTCAAAAAAAATTCATAGTGATTAAATCATGCCCATAATTGTTCTAAGTGTGTCAAAAAAAATTCATACTGATTCAATCATGCATATATGTGTTCTAAGGCTATACAAAAAAAATCATAGTGATTCAATAATCCAGATATGTGTTCTAAGTTTGTCAAAAAAAATTTATAGTGATTGAATCATACATTTAAGTGTTCTAATGCTCATCAAAAAAGTTTATAGTGATTCAATCATGCATATATGTGTTCTAAGGCTGTCAAAAAAACTTCATAGTGATTTAATCATGCGTATATGTGTTCTAAGTCCGCAAAAAAAATTCTTATTGATTCAATCATGCATATATGTGTTCTATGGATGTTAAAAAAAAATCATAGTAATTCAATCATTCTTATATGTGTTCTCAGGTTGTCCAAAAAATTTTATAGTAATTTAATCATGCATATATGTGTTCCAAGGCTGTCAAAAAAAATCCATAGTGATTCAATCATGCATATATGTGTTCTAAGGCTGTCAAAAGAAAATTAAAGGGATTCAATCATGCATATATGTGTTCTTAGGCAGCAAAAAAATTTCGTATCGATTCAAATTTGAATATATGTGTTCCAAGGCTGTCACAAAAAATTTATAGTGATTCAATCATGCATATATGTGGTCTAAGGTTGTCAAAAAAAATTTATAGCGATTAAATTATGCTTATATGTGTTCTATGGCAGTAAAAAAAAATTCATAGATATTCAATCTAGCATATATGTGTTCTATGATTGTTAAAAAAACTTCATAGTGATTCAATCATTCATATATTTGTTCTAAGGTTGTCAAAAAATTTTCATAGTGATTTAATCATGCATATATGTGTTCTATGGTTGTTAAACAAATTTCACAGTGATTCAATCATTCATATATTTGTTCTAAGGTCATCAAACAAATTCAATAGGGATTCAAAAATGTGTATATGTGTTCTAAGGCTGTCAAAAAAAATTCAAAGTGACTCAATCATGCATATATGAGTACTAAGGCTCTCAAAAAAATTTCATTATGATTCAATCATGCATATATGTGTTCTAAGGCTGTCAATAAAAATTTCTTAGTGATTCAATGATGCATATATGTGTTCTTCGGCTGAAAAAAAAAATCATAGTGATTCAATCATGCATATATATGTACTAAGGTTGTCAAAAAAATTTCATAGGGATTCAATAATGCGTATATGTGTTCTAAGGCTGTCAAAATAATTTCAAAGTGACTCAATCATGCATATATGAGTTCTAAGTCTCTCAAAAAAATTTCATTGTGATTCAATCATGCAGATATGTGTTCTAAGGCTGTCAATAAAAATTTCATAGTGATTCAATGATGCATATATGTGTGTTCTAAGGTTGTCAAAAAAAATTCACATTGTTTCAATCATGCATATTTGTGTTCTAAGGCTGTCAAAAAAATTTCATAGCGATTTAATCATGCTTATATGTGTTCTAAGGCTGTCAAAAAAAAATCATAGTGATTAAAATATGCATATATGTGTTATAAGGTGGTCAAAAAATTTTATAGTGATTCAATCATATATATATGTTTGTTCTGAGGCTGTCAAAAAAAAAATGTATTGATTCAATCATCCATATATGTGTTCTAAGGCTCTCAAAAAAATCTCATAGTGACTCAATCATGGATATACGTGTTCTAAGGCGGTGAAAAAAAATTCATAGTGATTCAATCATGCATTTATGTGTTCTAAGGCCGCAAAAAAATTTTATAGTGATTTAATGATGCATGCATATATGTTTTCTAAGGCTGTCAAAAAAAATTCATAGTGATAAAATCATGCATATATGTGTTCTAAGGCTGTCAAAAAAATTTTTAGTGATTCAATCATGCGTATATTTGTTCTAAGGCTGTAAAAAAAAAATTGTATTGATTCAATCATGAATATATGTGTTCTATTTTTGTCAAAAAAAAATCATAGTGATTCAATCATGCATATATGTGTTCTAAGGCTATCAAAAAATTTTCATAATGATTCAATCATTCATATATTTATTCTAAGGCTGTCAAAAGAATTTCATAGTAATTCACACTTGCAAATATGTGTTCTAAGGCTGTTAAAATTTTTTTATAGTGATTCAATAATGCATATATGTGTTCTAAGGATGTCAAAAAAAATTCAAAGTAATTCAATCATGCATATATTTGTTCTAAGGCTGTCAAAAATATTACAAAGTGATTCAATCATGCAGGTTGTGTTCTAAGGTTGTCAAAAAAATTTATTGTGATTCAATCATGAATATATGTGTTCTAATGCTCTAAAAAAAATTTCTAACGTTTCAATCACGCATATATGTACTCTAAGGCTGTCAAACATGTTTCATTGTGATTCAATCATGCATATTTGTGTTCTAAGGCTCTAAAAAAAATTCATAGTGATTCAATCATCCATATATGTGTTTAGAGGCTGTCAAACTAATTTCATAGTGATTCAATCATGCATATATGTGTTTCTAAGCCTCGCAAAAAGAAATTATAGTAATTAAATCATGCCCATAAGTATTCTTAGGCTGTCAAAAAAAATTCATAGTTATTCAATAATGTAGATATGTTTTCTAAGGCTGTAAAAAAATTTCATAGTGATTCAATCATGCATATATGTGTTATATGGTTGTTCAAAAAATTTCATAGTGATTCAATCATTCATATATGTGTTCTAAAGTTGTCAAAAAAATTCCACAGTGATTCAATCATGCATATATGTGTTCTAAGGCTGTCAAAAAATTTTTATAGAGATTCAATCATGCATATATGTGTTCTTAGGTTGCAAAAAAATTTCATAGTGTTTCAATCTTGCATATATGTGTTCTAAGGCTGTCAAAAAAATGTCATAGTGATGCAATCATTCATATATGTGCTCTAAGTTTGTCAAAAAAATTTCATAGTGATTAAATGATGCCTATATGTGTTCTATGGCAGTAAAAAAAAGTTCATAGTGATTCAATCTTGCATATATGTGTCCTATGGTTGTTAAAAAAAAATCATAGTGATTCAATCATCCATATATGTGTTCTATTGTTGTTACAAAAAATTCATAATGATTAATTCATTCATATATGTGTTCTAAGGTTGTCAAAAAAATTTCATAGTGATTCAATCATTCATATATGTGTTCTAAGGCTATCAAAAAACTTTTATAATGATTCACGCATGCATATATGTGTTCTAAGGCTCTAAAAAAAAAATCATAGTAATTCACTCATACATATATGTGTTCTAAGGATGTCAAAAAAAAATCATAGTGACTCAATCATGCTTATATTTGTTCTAAGGCTGTCAAAAAAATTTCATAGTGATTCAATCGTGCAGGTATGTGTTCTAAGGTTGTCAAAAAAATTTATAGCGACTTAATCAAGGATATATGTGTTCTAATGCTCTCAAAAAAAATTCTAACGTTTCAATCAAGCATATTTGTGTTCTAAGGCTTTAAAAAAAATTCATAGTGATTCAATCATCCATATATGTGTTTTAAGGCTGTCAAAATAATTTTATAGTGATCAATCATGCATATATGTGTTTTGAAGCCTCACAAAAAAAATTATAGTAATTAAATCATGCCCATAAGTATTCTAAGGGTGTCAAAAAAAATTCATAGTGATTCAATCATGCATATATGTGTTCTAAGGCTGTAAAAAAAAATTCATAGTGATTCAATAATGCAGACATGTGTTCTAAGGCTGCAAAAAAATTTGATAGTGATTTAATCATGCAAATATGTGTAATATGGTTGTAAAAAAAATTTCATAGTGATTCAATGTTGCATATATGTGTTCTATGGTTGTTAAAAAAAAATCATAGTGATTCAATCATGCATATATGTGTTCTATGGTTGTTAAAAAAAATTCATAATGATTCAATCATTCATATATGTGTTCTAAGGCTGTCAAAAAAAATTCATAGTGATTCAATCATGCATATATGTGTTCTAAGGCTCTAAAAAAAATTTCATAGTGATTCAATCTTGCAAATATGTGTTCTAAGGCTGTCAAAAAAATTTCATAGTGATTCAATGATGCATGTAGCGGTTAAATCATGCTTATATGTGTTCTAAGGCTGTCTAAAAAATTTCATAGTGATTCAATCATGCATATATGTGTTCTATGGGGGTCAAAAAAAATTTGTAATCATTCAATCATATATATATATATATGTGTTCTGAGGCTGTCAAAAAAAAATTATATTGATTCAATCATCCATATATGTGTTCTATGGTTGTCAAAAAAAATTCATAGCGATTCAATCATTCATATATGTGTTCTAAGGCTATCAAAAAAAATTCATAGTGATTTAATCATGCATATATGTGTTCTAAGGTTGTCAAAACTATTTAATAGTTATTCAATCATGCATAATATGTGTTCTAAGGCTGTCAAAAGTTTTGAAATTGATTCAATCATTCATATTTGTGTTCTAAGGTTGTCAAGAAAATTTCATAGTGATTCAATAATGCACACATGTGATCTAAGCCTATCAAAAAAAACTGTATTGATTCAATCGTACATATATGTGTTCTAAGGCTGTAAAAAAAATTTGTTATTATTCAGTCAGGCATATATGTGTTCTAAGGCAGTCAAAAAAAATTTGTATTGATTCAATCAAGCATATATATGTTATAAGGCTATCAAAAATATTTGATAGTGATTAAATCATGCATATAATGTATTATTAGGCTTTCAAAAAAAATTCATATTGATTCAAGCATGCATATATGTGTTCTAAGGCTGTCATAAAAAATTCCTAGTGATTCAATCATACATATAAGTGTTCTAAGGCAGTAAAAAAAAAATTATAGTGATTTAATCATGCATATATGTGTTCTAAGGCTATAAGAAAAAATCGTAGTGATTCAATCATGGAGATATGTGTTCTAAGGTTGTCAAAAAATTTATAGTGATTGAATCTTGAATATATGTGTTCTAATGCTCTAAAAAAAAAATTCTAGTGATTCAATCACGCATATATGTGTTCTAAGGCTGTCAAACCAGTTTCATAGTGATTTAATCATGGATATATGTGTTCTAATGCTAGAAAAATAATTTCATAGTGATTCAATGATGCATATATGTGTTCTAAGCCTGTCAAAAAAAATTTATAGCGATTAAATCATGCTCATAAATGTTCTAAGGGTGTCAAAAAAAATCATAGTGATTCAATCATGCATATATGTGTTCTAAGGCTGTCGAAAAAAATTCATAGTGAATCAATCATGCATATAAATGTTCTAAGGCTGTAAAAAAAAAGTCATAGTGATCCAATCATTCAGAAATGTGTTCTAAGGTTGTCAAAAAAAAATTTTAGTGATTCAATCATGTATATATTTGTTCTAAAGCTCTCAAAAAAAATTTCTAGTGATTCAATCACGCATATTTGAGTTCTAAGGCTGTCAAAACAATTAAATAATGATTCAATCATGTATATATGGGGCCAAAGCTGCAAAAAAAAATATATACTGAATCAATTATGCATATATGTGTTCTAAGGCTGTCAAAAAAATTTCATAGTAATTTAATCATGCATATATATGTTCTAAGCCTGTAAAAAAAAATCAGGGTGATTAAATCATGCTCATAAGTGTTCTAAGGTTGTCATAAAAATTTCATAGTGATTCAATTTTGCATATATGTATTCTAAGGCCGTCAAAATAATTTCATAGTGATTCAATAATGTACATATATGTTCTAAGGTTGTCAAAAAAAATTATGGTGATTCAATCAAGCATATAAGTGTTCTAATGCTCTCCCAAAAATTTCATAGTGATTCAATCATGCATATATGTGTTCTAAAGCCGCAAAAAAATTTCATAGTGATTCAATCATGCTTATATGTATTCTAAGGCTGTCAAAAAATTTTTATAGTGATTCAATCATGCATATATTTTTTTTAAGGCTGTCAAAAAAAATTTATAGTGATTAAATCGTGCATATATGTGTTCTAATACTGTCAAAAAAAATTCATAGTGATTAAAACATGCATATATGTTTTTTAAGGGTTTCAAAAAATTGTGTAGTGATTCAATAATGCATATATGTTCTAAGGCTATCAAAAATATTTCATAGTGATTCAATCATGCATATATATGTTCGAAATCTGTCATTAAAAATTTATAGTGATTCAAGCATGCATATATGTGTTCTAAGGCAGTAAAAAAAATTCATAGTGATGCAATCATGCATATATATGTTCTAAATCTATCATAAAAAATTTATAGTGATTCAAGCATGCATATTGTGTTCTAAGGCTTTCAAAAAAAACTCATAGTGATTCAATCATGCATATACGTGTTCTAAGGCTGTCAAACAAAATTTATAGTGATTCAATCATGCAGATATGTGTTCTACGGTTGTCACAAAAAATTTATAGTGATTCAATCTTGCATACATATGTTCTAATGATTTCAAAAAAAATTCTACTGATTCAATCACGCATATATGTGTTCTAAGGTGGTCGAACCAGTTTCATAGTGACTCAATCAAGCATATAGGTGTTCTAAGGCTGTAAAAAAAATTTATAGTGATTCAAGAATGCATATATGTGTTCTAAGGCTATCAAAATAATTTCATAGTGATTCAATCATGCATATATGTCTTCTAAGCCTGTCATACAAAATTTATAGTGATTAAATCATGCACGTAAGTGTTCTAAGGCTCTCAAAAAAATTTCATAGTGATTTAATCGTGCATATATGTGTTCTAAGTCTGTCAAAAAAAATTTATAGTGATTTAATCATGCCTATATGTGTTCTAAGGCTATAAGAAAAAACAGTAGTGATTCAATCATGGAGATATGTGTTCTAAGGTTGTCAAAAAATTTACAGTGATTGAATCTTGAATATATGTGTTCTAATGCTCTCAAAAAAAAATTCTAGTGATTCAATCACGCATATATGTGTTCTAATGCTGTCAAACCAGTTTCATAGTGATTTAATCATGGATATATGTGTTCTAATGCTAGAAAAATAATTTCATAGTGATTCAATGATGCATATATGTGTTCTAAGCCTGTCAAAAAAAATTTATAGCGATTAAATCATGCTCATAAATGTTCTAAGTGTGTCAAAAAAAAATCATAGTGATTCAATCATGCATATATGTGTTCTAAGGCTGTCGAAAAAAATTCATAGTGAATCAATCATGCATATAAATGTTCTAAGGCTGTAAAAAAAAAGTCATAGTGATCCAATCATTCAGAAATGTGTTCTAAGGTTGTCAAAAAAAAATTTTAGTGATTCAATCATGTATATATTTGTTCTAAAGCTCTCAAAAAAAATTTCTAGTGATTCAATCACGCATATTTGAGTTCTAAGGCTGTCAAAACAATTAAATAATGATTCAATCATGTATATATGGGGCCAAAGCTGCAAAAAAAAATATATACTGAATCAATTATGCATATATGTGTTCTAAGGCTGTCAAAAAAATTTCATAGTAATTTAATCATGCATATATATGTTCTAAGCCTGTAAAAAAAAATCAGGGTGATTAAATCATGCTCATAAGTGTTCTAAGGTTGTCATAAAAATTTCATAGTGATTCAATTTTGCATATATGTATTCTAAGACCGTCAAAATAATTTCATAGTCATTCAATAATGTACATATATGTTCTAAGGTTGTCAATAAAAATTATGGTGATTCAATCAAGCATATAAGTGTTCTAATGCTCTCCCAAAAATTTCATAGTGATTCAATCATGCATATATGGGTTCTAAAGCTGCAAAAAAATTTCATAATGATTCAAGCATGCATATATGTGTTCTAAGGCTGTCAAAAGAATTTCATAGTAATTCACACTTGCAAATATGTGTTCTAAGGCTGTTAAAATTTTTTTATAGTGATTCAATAATGCATATATGTGTTCTAAGGATTACAAAAAAAATTCAAAGTGATTCAATCATGCATATATTTGTTCTAAGGCTGTCAAAAAAATTTCATAGTGATTCAATCGTGCAGGTCGTGTTCTAAGGTTGTCAAAAAAATTTATAGTGATTCAATCATGAATATATGTGTTCTAATGCTCTAAAAAAAATTTCTAACATTTCAATCATGCATATATGTACTCTAAGGCTGTCAAACATGTTTCATTGTGATTCAATCATGCATATTTGTGTTCTAAGGCTCTAAAAAAAATTCATAGTGATTCAATCATCCATATATGTGTTTTAAGGCTGTCAAACTAATTTCATAGTGATTCAATCATGCATATATGTGTTTCTAAGCCTCGCAAAAAGAAATTATAGTAATTAAATCAAGCCCATAAGTATTCTTAGGATGTCAAAAAAAATTCATAGTGATTCAATAATGCAGATATGTTTTCTAAGGCTGTAAAAAAACTTCATAGTGATTCAATCATGCATATATGTGTTATATGGTTGTTCAAAAAATTTCATAATGATTCAATCATTCATATATGTGTTCTAAAGTTTTCAAAAAAATTCCATAGTGATTCAATCATGCATATATGTGTTCTAAGGCTGTCAAAAAAATTTTATAGTGATTCAATCATGCATATATGTGTTCTTAGGCTGCAAAAAAATTTCATAGTGTTTCAATCTTGCATATATGTGTTCTAAGGCTGTCAAAAAAATGTCATAGTGATGCAATCATGCATATATGTGCTCTAAGGATGTCAAAAAATTTTCATAGTGATTAAATGATGCTTATATGTGTTCTATGGCAGTAAAAAAAAATTCATAGTGATTCAATCTTGCATATATGTGTCTTATGATTGTTAAAAAAAAATCATAGTGATTCAATCATCCATATATGTGTTTTATAGTTGTTAAAAAAAATTCATAATGATTAATTCATTCATATATGTGTTCTAAGGTTGTCAAAAAAATTTCATAGTGATTCAATCATTCATATATGTGTTCTAAGGCTATAAAAAACTTTCATAATGATTCAAGCACGCATATATGTGTTCTAAGGCTCTAAAAAAAAAATCATAGTAATTCACTCATACATATATGTGTTCTAAGGATGTCAAAAAAAAATCATAGTGACTCAATCATGCTTATATTTGTTCTAAGGCTGTCAAAAAATTTTCATAGTGATTCAATCGTGCAGGTATGTGTTCTAAGGTTGTCAAAAAAATTTATAGCGATTTAATCAAAGATATATGTGTTCTAATGCTCTCAAAAAAAATTCTAACGTTTCAATCAAGCATATTTGTGTTCTAAGGCTTTAAAAAAAATTCAAAGTGAATCAATCATCAATATATGTGTTTTAAGGCTGTTAAAATAATTTTATAGTGATCAATCATGCATATATGTGTTTTGAAGCCTCACAAAAAAAATTATAGTAGTTAAATCATGCCCATAAGTATTCTAAGGGTGTAAAAAAAAATTCATAGTGATTCAATCAAGCATATATGTGTTCTAAGGCTGTAAAAAAAAATCATAGTGATTCAATAATGCAGACATGTGTTCTAAGGCTGCAAAAAAATTTGATAGTGATTTAATCATGCAAATATGTGTAATATGGTTGTTAAAAAAATTTCATAGTGATTCAATCTTGCATATATGTGTTCTATGGTTGTTAAAAAAAAATCATAGTGATTCAATCATGCATATATGTGTTCTATGGTTGTTAAAAAAAATTCATAATGATTCAATCATTCATATATGTGTTCTAAGGCTGTCAAAAAAAATTCATAGTGATTCAATCATGCATATATGTGTTCTAAGGCTCTCAAAAAAATTTCATAGTGATTCAATCTTGCAAATATGTGTTCTAAGGCTGTCAAAAAAAATTTCATAGTGATTCAATGATGCATGTATGTGTTCTTAGGCTCCAAAAAAAATTCATAGTGATTCAATCGTGCATATATGTGTTTTGAGGTTGTCAAAAAAATTTCATAGTGATTCAAACATATATATATGTGTTTTAAGACTGTCAAAACAATTTCATATCGATTAAATCATGCTTATATGTGTTCTAAGGCTGTCTAAAAAATTTCATAGTGATTCAATCATGCATATATGTGTTCTATGGGGGTCAAAAAAAATTTGTAGTCATTCAATCATATATATATATGTGTTCTGAGGCTGTCAAAAAAATTTTGTATTGATTCAATCATCCATATATGTGTTCTATGGTTGTCAAAAAAAATTCATAGCGATTCAATCATTCATATATGTGTTCTAAAGCTATCAAAAAAATTTCATAGTGATTTAATCATGCATATATGTGTTCTAAGGCTGTCAAAACTATTTAATAGTGATTCAATCATGCATGTATGTGTTCTTAGGCTCCAAAAAAAATTCATAGTGATTCAATCATGCATATATGTGTTCTGAGGTTGTCAAAAAAATTTCATAGTGATTCAAACATACATATATGTGTTTTAAGACTGTCAAAAAAATTTCATAGCGATTAAATCATGCTTATATGTGTTCTAAGGCTGTCTAAAAAATTTCATAGTGATTCAATCATACATATATATATTCTATGGGGGTCAAAAAAAATTTGTAGTCATTCAATCATATATATATATGTGTTCTGAGGCTGTCAAAAAAAATTTGTATTGATTCAATCATCCATATATGTGTTCTATGGTTGTCAAAAAAAATTCATAGCGATTTAATCATTCAGATATGTGTTCTAAGGCTATCAAAAAAATTTCATAGTGATTTAATCATGCATATATGTGTTCTAAGGCTGTCAAAACTATTTAATAGTGATTCAATCTTGCATAATATGTGTTCTAAGGCTGTCAAAAGTTTTCAAAGTGATTCAATCATTCATATTTGTGTTCTAAGGTTGTCAAGAAAATTTCATAGTGATTCAATCATGCATACAAGTGATCTAAGCCTATCAAAAAAAACTGTATTGATTCAATCGTACATATATGTGTTCTAAGGCTGTAAAAAAAATTTGTTTGGATTCAGTCAGGCATATATGTGTTCTAAGGCAGTCAAAAAAAAATTGTATTGATTCAATCAAGCATATATATGTTATAAGGCTCTCAAAAATATTTCATAGTGATTCAATCATGCATATAATGTATTATTAAGCTTTCAAAAAAATTTCATATTGATTCAAGCATGCATATATCTGTTCTAAGGCTGTCATAAAAAATTCCTAGTGATTCAATCATACATATATGTATTCTAAGGCTGTCAAAAAAAATTTATAGTGATTTAATCATGCATATATGTGTTCTAAGGCTATAAGAAAAAATCGTAGTGATTCAATCATGAAGATATGTGTTCTAAGGTTGTCAAAAAATTTATAGTGATTGAATCTTGAATATATGTGTTCTAATGCTCTCAAAAAAAAATTCTAGTGATTCAATCACGCATATATGTGTTCTAAGGCTGTCAAACCAGTTTCATAGTGATTTAATCATGGATATATGTGTTCTAATGCTATAGAAATAATTTCATAGTGATTCAATGATGCATATATGTGTTCTAAGCCTGTCAAAAAAAAATTATAGCGATTAAATCATGCTCATAAATGTTCTAAGGGTGTCAAAAAAAAATCATAGTGATTCAATTATGCATATATGTGTTCTAAGGCTGTCGAAAAAAATTCATAGTGAATCAATCATGCATATAAATGTTCTAAGGCTGTAAAAAAAAAGTCATAGTGATTCAATCATTCAGAAATGTGTTGTAAGGTTGTCAAAAAAATTTTGTATTGATTCAATCAAGCATATATGTTCTAAGGCTATCAAAAATATTTCATAGTGATTCAATCATGCATATATATGTTCTAAATCTGTCATTAAAAATTTATAGTGATTCAAGCATGCATATATGTGTTCTAAGGCAGTAAAAAAAAATTCATAGTGATGCAATCATGCATATATATGTTCTAAATCTGTCATAAAAAATTTATAGTGATTCAAGCATGCATATTGTGTTCTAAGGCTGTCAAAAAAAACTCATAGTGATTCAATCATGCATATACGTGTTCTAAGGCTGTCAAACAAAATTTATAGTGATTCAATCATGCAGATATGTGTTCTACTGTTGTCACAAAATTTTTATAGTGATTCAATCTTGCATACATATGTTCTAATGATTTCAAAAAAAATTCTAATGATTCAATCACGCATATATGTGTTCTAAGTTGGTCGAACCAGATTCATAGTGACTCAATCAAGCATATAGGTGTTCTAAGGCTGTAAAAAAAATTTATAGTGATTCAAGCATGCATATATGTGTTCTAAGGCTATCAAAATAATTTCATAGTGATTCAATCATGCATATATGTCTTCTAAGCCTGTCATACAAAATTTATAGTGATTAAATCATGCACGTAAGTGTTCTAAGGCTGTCATAAAAAAATCCATAGTGATTCAATCGTGCATATATGTGTTCTAAGGCTGTCAAAAAAATTTTATAGTGATTTAATCATGCATATATGTGTTCTAAAGCTATAAGAAAAAATATCCGTAGTGATATTGTGTTCTAAGGCTTTCAAAAAAAACTCATAGTGATTCAATCATGCATATACGTGTTCTAAGGCTGTCAAACAAAATTTATAGTGATTCAATCATGCAGATATGTGTTCTACGGTTGTCACAAAAAATTTATAGTGATTCAATCTTGCATACATATGTTCTAATGATTTCAAAAAAAATTCTACTGATTCAATCACGCATATATGTGTTCTAAGGTGGTCGAACCAGTTTCATAGTGACTCAATCAAGCATATAGGTGTTCTAAGGCTGTAAAAAAAATTTATAGTGATTCAAGAATGCATATATGTGTTCTAAGGCTATCAAAATAATTTCATAGTGATTCAATCATGCATATATGTCTTCTAAGCCTGTCATACAAAATTTATAGTGATTAAATCATGCACGTAAGTGTTCTAAGGCTCTCAAAAAAATTTCATAGTGATTTAATCGTGCATATATGTGTTCTAAGTCTGTCAAAAAAAATTTATAGTGATTTAATCATGCCTATATGTGTTCTAAGGCTATAAGAAAAAACAGTAGTGATTCAATCATGGAGATATGTGTTCTAAGGTTGTCAAAAAATTTATAGTGATTGAATCTTGAATATATGTGTTCTAATGCTCTCAAAAAAAAATTCTAGTGATTCAATCACACATATGTGTTCTAAGGCTGTCAAACCAGTTTCGTTGTGATTTAATCATGAATATATGTGTTCTAATGCTATAAAAATAATTTCATAGTGATTCAATGATGCATATATGTGTTCTAAGCCTGTCAAAAAAAAATTATAGCGATTAAATCATGCTCATAAATGTTCTAAGGGTGTAAAAAAAAAATCATAGTGATTCAATCATGCATATATGTGTTCTAAGGCTGTCGAAAAAAAATCATAGTGAATCAATCATGCATATAAATGTTCTAAGGCTGTAAAAAAAAAGTCATAGTGATTCAATCATTCAGAAATGTGCTCTAAGGTTGTCAAAAAAATATTATAGTGATTCAATCATGTATATAAATTTATACGCTGCAAAAAAAATTTGTAGTGATTCAAACTTGCATATATGTGTTTCAGGGTGTGAAAAAAATTTCATAGTGATTCAATCATGCATATATGTGCTCTAAGGTTGTCAAAAAAAATTTATAGCGATTAAATTATGCTTATATGTGTTCTATGGCAGTAAAAAAAAATCATATATATTCAATCTTGCAAGTATGTGTTCTATGGTTGTTAAAAAAATTTCATAGTGCTTCAATCATTCAGATATTTATTCTAAGGTTGTCAAAAAAATTACATAGTGATTTAATCATGCATATATGTGTTCTAGGGTTGTTCAAAAATTTTCATAGTGATTCAATCATTCATATATATGTACTAAGGTTGTAAAAAAATTTTATAGGGATTCAATAATGCGTATATGTGTTATAAGACTGTCAAAAAAAATTCAAAGTGACTCAATCATGCATATATGAGTTTTAAGGCTCTCAAAAAAATTTCATTGTGATTCAATCATGCAGATATGTGTTCTAAGGCTGTCAATAAAAATTTCATAGTGATTCATTGATGCATATATGTGTTCTTTGGCTGCAAAAAAAAATCATAGTGATTCAATCATGCATATATGTGTTCTAAGGTATTGAAAAAAAAATCATATTGTTTCAATCATGCATATTTATGTTCTAAGGCTGTCAAAAAAATTTCATAGCGATTTAATCATGCTTATATGTGTTCTAAGGCTGTCAAAAAAAATTCATAGTGATTAGAATATGCATATATGTGTTATAAGGTGGTCAAGAAATTTTTATAGTGATTCAATCATATATATATGTGTGTTCTGAGGCTGTCAAAAAAAAAATGTATTGATTCAATCATCCATATATGTGTTCTAAGGCTCTCAAAAAAATCTCATAGTGACTCAATCATGGATATACGTGTTCTAAAGCTGTGAAAAAAATTTCATAGTGATTCAATCATGCATTTATGTGTTCTAAGGCCGCAAAAAAAATTTATAGTGATTTAATGATGCATGCATATATGTTTTCTAACGCTGTCAAAAAAAATTCATAGTGATTAAAACATGCATATATGTTTTTTAAGGGTGTCAAAAAATTGTGTAGTGATTCAATAATGCATATATGTGTTCTAAGGCTGTCAAAAAAAATTTGTATTGATTCAATCAAGCGTATATGTTCTAAGGCTTTCAAAAATATTTCATAGTGATTCAATCATGCATATATATGTTCTAAATCTGTCATTAAAATTTTATAGTGATTCAAGCATGCATATATGTGTTCTAAGGCAGTAAAAAAAAAATCATAGTGATGCAATCATGCATATATATGTTCTAAATCTGTCTTAAAAAATTTATAGTGATTCAAGCATGCATATTGTGTTCTAAGGCTGTCAAAAAAAACTCATAGTGATTCAATCATGCATATACGTGTTCTAAGGCTGTCAAACAAAATTTATAGTGATTCAATCATGCAGATATGTGTTCTACGGTTGTCACAAAAATTTTATAGTGATTCAATCTTGCATACATATGTTCTAATGATTTCAAAAAAAATTCTACTGATTCAATCACGCATATATGTGTTCTAAGGTGGTCGAACCAGTTTCATAGTGACTCAATCAAGCATATAGGTGTTCTAAGGCTGTAAAAAAATTTTATAGTGATTCAAGCATGCATATATGTGTTCTAAGGCTATCAAAATAATTTCATAGTGATTCAATCATGCATATATGTCTTCTAAGCCTGTCATACAAAATTTATAGTGATTAAATCATGCACGTAAGTGTTCTAAGGGTGTCAAAAAAAAATCATAGTGATTCAATCGTGCATATATGTGTTCTAAGGCTGTCAAAAAAAATTTATAGTGATTTAATCATGCATATATGTGTTCTAAGGCTATAAGAAAAAACCGTAGTGATTCAATCATAGAGATATGTGTTCTAAGGTTGTCAAAAAATTTATAGTGATTGAATCTTGAATATATGTGTTCTAATGCTCTCAAAAAAAATTTCTAGTGACTCAATCACGCATATATGTGTTCTAAGGCTGTCAAACCAGTTTCATAGTGATTTAATCATGGATATATGTGTTCTAATGCTATAAAAATAATTTCATAGTGATTCAATGATGCATATATGTGTTCTAAGCCTATCAAAAAAAATTATAGCGATTAAATCATGCTCATAAATGTTCTAAGGGTGTCAAAAAAAAATCATAGTGATTCAATCATACATATATGTGTTCTAAGGCTGTCGAAAAAAATTCATAGTGAATCAATCATGCATATAAATGTTCTAAGGCTGTAGAAAAAAAAGTCATAGTGATTCAATCATTCAGAAATGTGTTCTAAGGTTGTCAAAAAAAAATTATAGTGATTCAATCATGTATTTAAATTTATAGGCTGCAAAAAAATTCGTAGTGATTCAAACTTGCATATATGTGTTCCAGGGCTGTGAAAAAAATTTCATAGTGATTCAATCATGCATATATGTGCTCTAAGGTTGTCAAAAAAAAATTATAGCAATTAAATTATGCTTATATGTATTCTATGGCAGTAAAAAAAAATCATATATATTCAATCTTGCATATATGTGTTCTATGGTTGTTAAAAAAATTTCATAGTGCTTCAATCATTCATATATTTATTCTAAGGTTGTGAAAAAAATTTCATAGTGATTTAATCATGCATATATGTGTTCTATGGTTGTTAAAAAAATTTCATAGTGATTCAATCATTCATATAATGTATTATTAGGCTTTCAAAAAAAATTCATATTGATTCAAGCATGCATATATGTGTTCTAAGGCTGTCATAAAAAATTCCTAGTGATTCAATCATACATATATTGTTCTAAGGCTGTCAAAAAAAATTTATAGTGATTTAATCATGCATATATGTGATCTAAGGCTATAAGAAAAAATCGTAGTCATTCAATCATGGAGATATGTGTTCTAAGGTTGTCAAAAAATTTATAGTGATTGAATCTTGAATATATGTGTTCTAATGCTCTCAAAAAAATTTCTAGTGATTCAATCACGCATATATGTGTTCTAAGGCTGTCAAACCAGTTTCATAGTGATTTAATCATGGATATATGTGTTCTAATGCTATAAAAATAATTTCATAGTGATTTAATGATGCATATATGTGTTCTAAGCCTGTCAAAAAAAATTTATAGCTATTAAATCATGCTCATAAATGTTCTAAGGTTGTCAAAAAAAAATCATAGTGATTCAATTATGAATATGTGTTCTAAGGCTGTCGAAAAAAATTCATAGTGAATCAATCATGCATATAAATGTTCTAAGGCTGTAAAAAAAAAGTCATAGTGATTCAATCATTCAGAAATGTGTTCTAAGGTTGTCAAAAAAAATTTATAGTGATTCAATCATGTATATATTTGTTCTAAAGCTCTCAAAAAAATTTTCTAATGATTCAATCACGCATATTTGAGTTCTATGGCTGTCAAAACAATTAAATAATGATTCAATCATGTATATATGGGGCCAAAGCTGCAAAAAAAAATTATACTGAATCAATTATGCATATATGTGTTCTAAGGCTGTCAAAAAAATTTCATAGTAATTTAATCATGCATATATATGTTCTAAGCCTGTAAAAAAAAATCAGGGTGATTAAATCATGCTCATAAGTGTTCTAAGGTTGTCATAAAAATTTCATAGTGATTCAATTTTGCATATATGTATTCTAAGGCCGTCAAAAAAATTTCATAGTGATTCAATAATGTAGATATATGTTCTAAGGTTGTCAAAAAAAAATTATGGTGATTCAATCAAGCATATAAGTGTTCTAATGCTCTCCCAAAAATTTCATAGTGATTCAATCATGCATATATTTTTTTTAAGGCTGTCAAAAAAAATTTATAGTGATTAATCGTGCATATATGTGTTCTAATACTGTCCAAAAAAATTCATAGTGATTAAAACATGCATATATGTTTTTTAAGGGTGTCAAAAAATTGTGTAGTGATTCAATAATGCATATATGTGTTCTAAGGCTGTCAAATTTTTTTTTGTATTTATTCAATCAAGCATATATGCTCTAAGGCTATCAAAAATATTTCATAGTGATTCAATCATGCATATATATGTTCTAAATCTGTCATTAAAAATTTATAGTGATTCAAGCATGCATATATGTGTCCTAAGGCAGTCAAAAAAATTTCATATTGATGCAATCATGCATATATATGTTCTAAATCTGTCATAAAAAATTTATAGTGATTCAAGCATGCATATTGTGTTCTAAGGCTATAAAAAAAAACTCATAGTGATTCAATCATGCATATACGTGTTCTAAGGCTGTCAAACAAAATTTATAGTGATTCAATCATGCAGATATGTGTTCTACGGTTGTCACAAAAATTTTATAGTGATTCAATCTTGCATACATATGTTCTAATGATTTCAAAAAAAATTCTACTGATTCAATCACGCATATATGTGTTCTAAGGTGGTCGAACCAGTTTTATAGTGACTCAATCAAGCATATAGGTGTTCTAAGGCTGTAAAAAAAATTTATAGTGATTCAAGCATGCATATATGTGTTCTAAGGCTATCAAAATAATTTCGTAGTGATTCAATCATGCATATATGTCTTCTAAGCCTGTCATACAAAATTTATAGTGATTAAATCATGCACGTAAGTGTTCTAAGGGTGTCAAAAAACTTTCATAGTGATTCAATCGTGCATATATGTGTTCTAAGGCTGTCAAAAAAAATTTATAGTGATTCAATCATTCAGATATGTGTTATAAGGTGGTCAAAAAAATTCTGTAGTGATTCAATGATGCATATATGTGTTCTAAGGCTGTCAAAATTTTTTTATAGTGATTCAATCATGCAGATATGTGTTACAAGATTGTAAAAAAAAAACTATAGTGATTCAATCACACATATATGTGTTCTGATGCTATCAAACTTTTTTTATAGAGATTCAACCTTGCATATATGTGTTCTAACACTGTAAAAAAAAATTCATAGTGATTCAATCATAAATATATGTGTTCGAAGGGTGTCAAAAAAAATTTATAGTGAGTCAATCATGAAGATATGTATCCCAAGGCTTTAAAAAAAGTTTAATAGTGACTCAATCATGCATATATGTGTTCTAATGCTGTAAAAAAAAATTATAATGATTCAATCATGCATATATGTGTTCTAAGGCTGTCAAAAAATTTTCATAGTGATTCAATCATGTATATATGTCTTCTAAGGCTGCAAAAAAAAATTATATTGATTCAATAAACAATATATGTGTTTTAAGGCAGTCAAAAAAAAATCTTACAGATTCAATCATGCATATATGTGTTCTAAGTTTATCAAAAAAATGTCATAGTGATTCAATCGTGCTTATTTCTGTTCTAAGGCTGTCAAAAAAATTTCATAGGGATTCAATCATGCATATATATATTCTAAGGCTGTCAAAAAAAATTTATAGTGATTCAATCATGCATACATGTGCTCAAAGGCGGTTAAAAAAAATGTATTAAATGAATCAAGCATAGATGTGTTCTGAGGCTGTCAAAAAAATCACATAGTGACACAATCATGCATATATGTGTTCTATGGTTAAAAAAAATTCTATGTGATTCAATCATTCATATATGTGCTCTAAGGCTGTCAAAAAAATTTCATAGTCATTCAATCATGCATATATGTGTTCTAAGGCTGTCAAAAAAATTTCATAGGGATTAAATCATGCATATATGTGTTCTAAGGCTGTCAAATTTTTTTTATTGTGATTGAATAATGCATATATGTGTTCTATGGCTGTCAAAAAAAATTCAGTCTTTTAATCCGGAATATATGTGTTCTAAGGCTGTCAAAAAAATTTCATAGTGATTCAATCATGCATATACCTTTTCTAAGGCTGTCAAAAAAAATTCATAGTGATTCAATCATATATATATGTGTTCTAAGGCTGTCAAAAAAATTTTATAGTGATACAAACTTGTAGATATGTGTTCTAACGTTGTCGAAAAAACATTATAGTGATTCAATCATGCATATATGTGTTCTAATGCTCTCAAAAAAAATTTCTAGAGATTCAATCATACATATATGTGTTCTAAGTCTGTCAAAACAACTTCATAGTGAATCAATCAAGCATACTTGTGTTCAAAGGCTAATAAAAAACTTTATAGTGATTCAATCATTCATATATATGTTCTAAGGCTGTCAAAAAATTTTCATAGTAATTCAATCATGTATATCTGTCTTCTAAGCATATAAAAAAATAATCAAGGTGATTAAATCATGCTCATAAGTGTTCTAAGGGTGTTAAAAAAAATTATAGTGATTCAATCATGTATATATGTATCTTAAGGCTATCAAAACAATTTCATAGTGATTCAATAATGCAGATATGTGTTTTTAGGTTGTCAGAAAAAAAAATTAGTGATTCAATCATACATATAAATGTTCTAATGCTCCCCAAAAAAATTTGTAGTCAATCAATCATGCATATACGTGTTCTAAGGCTCTAAAAAAAATTCAGAGTGATTTAATCATGCATATATGTGTTTTAAGGCTATTAAAAAAAATCATAGTGAATCAATCAAGCATATATGTGTTCTAAGGCTGTCAAAAAAATGTCATAGTGATTCAATCATGCTTATTTGTGTTCTAAGTCTGTCAAAAAAATTTCATAAGGATTCAATCATGCATATATGTGTTCTAAGGCTGTCAAAAAAATTTGTATTGAATCAATCATGCATATATGTGTTTTAAGGTTGTCAAAAAAATTTCATTGTGATTCAATCATGCATATATGTGTTCTAAGGTTGTTCAAAAAATTCCATAGTGATTCAATCATGCATATATATGTTCTAAGGCTGTCAAATTTTTTTTATAATGATTGAATAATGCATATATGTGTTCTATGGCTGTCAAAAAAATTTCATAGTGATTCAATCATGAATATATGTGTTCTAAGGCTGTCAAAAAAAATCCATAGTTATTCAAGCATGCATATATGTGTGATAAGGCTGTTAAAAAAATTTCATAGTGATTTAATCATGCGTATATTTTTTCTAAGGCTGTAAAAAAAAAATCATATTGATTCAATCATGCATATATGTGTTCTATGGCTGTCATATAAATTTCATAGTGATGTAATCACGTAGATATGTGTACTAAAGTTGTCAAAAAAAAGTTATAGTGATTCAATCAGGCATATATGTGTTCTTATGCTCTCAAAAAAAAATTCAAGCGACTCAATCACGCATATATGTGTTCTAAGGCTGTAAAAAAAAATTCATAGTGATTCAATCATGCATACATGTGTTCAAAGGCTGTTAAAAAAATTTATAGTGATTCAATCATGCATATATGTGTTCTAAGGCTGCAAAAAAAAATCATACTGATGCAATCATGCATATATGAGTTCCAAGATTGTTAGAAAAATTCATAGTGATTCAATCATCCATATATGTGTTCTAAGGATCTCAAAAAAATTTCATAGTGATTAAATCATGCACATATGTGTTCTAAGGCTGTCAAAAAAATTTCATAGTATTTCAATCATGGATATATGTCTTCTAAGCCTGTAAAAAAATATTCTTGGTGATTAAATCATGCTCATAAGTGTTCTTAGGGTGTGTAAAAATATTTAAAGTGATTCAATCATGTATATATGTATTTTAAGGCTATCAAAAAAATTTCATTGTGATTCAAAAATGCAGATATGTGTTCTAAGGTTGTCAGAAAAAATTTATAGTATTTCAATCATGCATATAAGCATTATAATGCTCTCCAAAAAAAATTATAGTGATTCAATGATGCATATACGTGTTCTAAGGCTGTCAAAAATTTTTTATAGTGATTTAATCATGCAAATATGTGTTTTAAGGCTGCAAAAAAAATTCATAGTGATTCAATCATACATATATGTGTTCTAAGGCTATCAAAAAAAATTTGTAGTGAATAAATCATGCATATATGTGTTCTAAGGCTATCAAAAGAACTTTATAGTGATTCAATTGTGCATATATGTGTTCTATGGTTGTCAAATAAAATTCATAGTGATTCAATCATTCATATATGTGTTCTAAGGCCATCAAAATATTTTTAGAGTGATTAAAGCATGCAATATGTGTACTAAGGCTGTCAAGAAAACTTCATAGTGATTCAAGCATGCATATATGTGTTCTAACGCTGTCAAACAAATTTCATAGTGATTCAATCATGCATATATGTGTTCTAAGTCTGTCATAAAAATTTCATAGTGATTCAATCATGCATATATGTGTTCTAAGGTTGTCAAAACAATTTCATAGTGATTCAATCATGCATATATGTGTTCTATGGCTGCAAAAAAAATTCATAGTGATTCAATCAGGCATATATGTGTTCTAAGGCAATAAAAAAAAATCATAGTGATGGAATCATGCATATATGTGTTCTAAGGCTATCAAAAAAATTTCATAGTGATTCAATCATCCATATATGTGTTCTAAGGATCTCAAAACAATTTCATAGTGATTAAATCATGCACATATGTGTTCTAAGGCTGTCAAAAAAATTTCATAGTAATTCAATCATGGATATATGTCTTCTAAGCCTGTAAAAAAATATGCTTGGTGATTAAATCATGCTCATAAGTGTTCTTAGGGTGTGTAAAAATGTTTAAAGTGATTCAATCATGTATATATGTATTCTAAGGCTATCAAAAAAAATTCATTGTGATTCAAAAATTCAGATATGTGTTCTAAGTTTGTCAGAAAAAATTTATAGTATTTCAATCATGCATATAAGCATTATAATGCTCTCCAAAAAAAATTATAGTGATTCAATGATGCATATACGTGTTCTAAGGCTGTCAAAATTTTTTTATAGTGATTTAATCATGCAAATATGTGTTTTAAGGCTGCAAAAAAAATTCATAGTGATTCAATCATACATATATGTGTTCTAAGGCTATCAAAAAAAAAATTGTAGTGAATAAATCATGCATATATGTGTTCTAAGGCTATCAAAAGAACTTTATAGTGATTCAATTGTGCATATATGTGTTCTATGGTTGTCAAATAAAATTCATAGTGATTCAATCATTCATATATGTGTTCTAAGGCCATCAAAATATTTTTAGAGTGATTAAAGCATGCAATATGTGTACTAAGGCTGTCAAGAAAACTTTATAGTGATTCAAGCATGCATATATGTGTTCTAACGCTGTCAAACAAATTTCATAGTGATTCAATCATGCATATATGTGTTCTAAGTCTGTCATAAAAATTTCATAGTGATTCAATCATGCATATATGTGTTCTAAGGTTGTCAAAACAATTTCATAGTGAATCAATCATGCATATATGAGTTCTATGAATGCAAAAAAAATTCATAGTGATTCAATCAGGCATATATGTGTTCTAAGGCAATAAAAAAAAATCATAGTGATGGAATCATGCATATATGTGTTCTAAGGCTATCAAAAAAATTTCATAGTGATTAAATCATGCATATTTGTGTTCTAAGGCTGTCAAAAAATTTCATAGTGATTCAATCATGCATATATGTGTTCTAACGCTGTCAAAAAATTTTCATAGTGATTCAATAATGCTTATATGTGTTGTAAGGCTGTCAAAAAAAAATATAGTGATTTAATCATGCATATATGTGTTCTAAGGCTGTCAAAAACAAAATATATTGATTAAACCATGCATATACGTGTTCTAAGGCTGTCAAAAAATTTCATAGTGATTCAATCATGCATATATGTGTTCTAAGGCGGTTAAAAAAATTTCATCGTGCTTCAATAATGAATATATGTGTTCTAAGGTTGTCAAAAAAAAATTATAGTGATTCAATCATTCATATACATGTTCTAAGGTTGTGAAAAAAATTTCATGGTGATTAAACCATGCATATATGTGTTCTAAGGTTGTCAAAAAAATTTCATGTTGATTCAATCATGCATATATTTTCTAAGGCTGTCAAAATTTTTTTGTAGTGATTCAATGATGCATATATGTGTTCTAAGGCAATAAAAAAAAATTGTATTGATTCAATCAAACATATATACGTACTAAGGCTGTCAAAAAAATCTCACATTGATTCAATCATGCATATATGTGTTCTATGGATGTCAAAACAAATTTATAGTCATTCAATCATTCATATACGTGTTCTTAGGCTATCAAAAAAATTTCATAGTGATTCAATCACGTAGATATGTGCTCTAAAGTTGTCAAAAAAAAATTATAGTGATTCAATAACGTATATATGTGTTCTAATGCTCTCAAAAAAAATTTCTAGTGATTCAATCACGCATATATGTGTCAGAAGGCTGTCAAAACCATTTCATAGTGATTCAATCATGCATACATGTGTTCAAAGGCTGTTAAAAAAGATTATAGTGATTCAATCTTGTATATATGTGTTCTATGGCTGCAAAAAAAAATCATAGTGATTCAATCATGCATATATGTGTTCAAAGGTAGTAAAAAAAAAATCATAGTGATTCAATCATGCATATATGTTTTATAAGGCTGTCAAAAAAAAGTCATAGTGATTCAATCATGAATATATGTGTTCGAAGGCTGTCAAAAAAATCCATAGTGATTCAGTCATGCATATATGTGTTCTAACGCTGCCAAAATTTTTTTATAGTGATTGAATAACGCATATATGCGTTCTATGGCTGTAAAAAAAAATTCATAGTGATTCAATCATGAATATATATGTGTTCTAAGGCTGTCAAAAAAAATTCATAGTTATTCAAGCGTGCATATACGTGTTCTACGGCTGCCAAAAAAATTTCATAGTGATTCAATCATGTAGATATGTGTTCTAAGGTTCTAAAAAAAATTATAATGATTCAATCAAGCATATCTCTGTTCTAATGCTCTAAACAAAAAAAAATTCTAGTGATTCAATCACGCATATATGTGTTCTAAGGCTGTCAAAAAAATTTCATAGTGATTCAATCATGCATACCTGTGTTCAAAAGCTGTTAAAAAAATTTATAGTGATTCAATTATGTATATATTTGTTCTAAGGCTGCAAAAAAAAAATCATAGTGATTCAAGCATGCATATATGTGTTCTAAGGTTGTCAAAAAAATTTGATAGTGATTCAATCATGCATATATGTGTTCTCAGGTTGTCAAAAAAAACTCATAGTGATTAAATCATGCATGTATGGGTTCTAAGGCTGTCAAAAAAATTCATAGTAATTCAATCATGGGTATATGTATTCTAAGCCTGTAAAAAAATATTCATGGTGATTAAATCTTGCTCATTAGTGTTCTAAGGGTGTCAAAAAAATATCATAGTGAATTAATCATGTATATATGTATTCTAAGGCAATCAAAAACATTTCATAGTGATTCAATAATGCTGATATATGTATTATGGTTGCAAAAAAAAAATTTATAGTGATTCAATCATGAATATAAGTGATCTAATTCTCTCCTACAAAAATTATAGCGATTCAATCATGCATATATGTGTTCTAAGGCTGTAAAAAAAAATTATAATGATTCAATCATGTATATTTATGTTCTAAGGCTGTCAAAAAAAAATTGTATTGATTCAATCAAGCATATATACGTTCTAAGGGTATCAGAAAAATCTCATAGTGATTCAATCATGCATATATGTGTTCTGTGGTTGTCAAAAAAAATTTATAGTCATTCAATCATTCATATATGTGTTCTAAGGGAATCAAAATATTTTCAGAGTGATTCAAGCATGCATATATGTGTTCTAAGGCTGTCAAAAAAATTTCACAGTGATTTAATCATGCGTATATGTGTTCTAAAGGCTGTCAAATAAATTTCATAACGATTCAATCACGCATATATGTGTTCTAAGGCTGTCATAAAAGTTTTATAGTGATTCAATTATGCGTATATGTGTTCTAAGGCTGTCAAAACAATTTCACAGTGATTCAATCATGCATATATGAGTTTTAAGGTTGCACAAAACTTTCATAGTGATTCAAGCATGCATATATGTGTTCTAAGGCTGTCAAAAATCTTTTATAGTGATTCAATCATGCATATATGTGTTCTAATGCTGTAAAAAAAATTTCATAGTGATTCAATAATGCAGATATGTGTTCTAAGATTGTAAAAAAAATTTATAGTGATTCAATCATGCATATAAGTCTTCTAAATCTCTCAAAAATTTTTTATAGTGATTCAATCGTGCATGTGTTCTAAGGCTGTTAAAAAAAATTCTCGTGACATAATCATATATATGTGTTCTAAGGCTGCAAAAAAAAATCATAGTGATTCAATCATGCATATATATGTGTTCTAAGGTTGTCAAAAAAATTTTATAGTGATTTAATCATGCATATATGTGTTCTAAGGCTTTGAAAAAAAATCATAGTGATTAAATCATGTATATGTGTTCTAAGGCTGTTAAAAATTATTTATAGTGATTCAATCATGCATATATGTGTTCTTAGGCTGCAAAAAAATTTCATAGTGATTTAATCATGCATATATGTGTCCTAAGGCTGTAAAAAAAATTTCATAGTGATTAAATCATGGTTATTTGTGTTCTAGGGTTGTCAAAAAAATTTCATAGTGATTCAATCATGCATGCATGTGTTCTAAGGCTGTAAAAAAAAATTTGTGTTGAATCAATCATGCATATATGTGTTCTAAGGTTGTCAAAAAAATATCATAGTGATTCAATCTTGCATATATGTGTTCAATGGTTGTTAAAAGAATTTCATAGTGATTCAATTATTCATATATATGTTCTAGGGCTGTCAAAAAAAAATCATACTGATTCAGTCATGCATATATCTGTTCTAAGGATGTCAAAAAAATTCCACAGTGATTCAATCATGCATATATGTGTTTTAAGCCTGTCAAAAAAATTTCATTATGATTGAATCATGCATATATGTGATCTAAGGCTGTCAAAAAATTTTCGTAGGGATTCAATCATGAATATATGTGTTCTAAAGTAGTGAAAATAATTCCATAGTCATACAATCATGCATATATGTGTTCTAAGTCTGTAAAAAAAAATCATAGTGATTCAAGATTGCATATGTGTTCTTGGGCTGTCAAAAAAATTTCATAGTGATTGAATCATGCATATATGTGTTCTAAGGCTGTAAAAAAAAATTCATAGTGGTTCAATCATGCATATATGTGTTCTAAGGTTGTCAAAAAAATCTCAGTGATTCAATCATGCGGATATGTGTTCTAAGGTTCACAAAAAAAATTTATAGTGATTCAATCAGGTACATATGTGTTCTAAGGCTATAAAAACAATTTCATAGTGATTCAATCATGCATATATGTGTTCTAAGGCTGTCAAAAAAAATTCATGGTGATTCAATTATGCATATATGTGTTCTAAGGCTGCCAAAATAATTCTATAGTGATTTAATCAAGCATATATGTGTTCTAAGGCTGTCAAAAATTTTTTATAGTGATTGAATAATGCACATATGTGTTCTATGGCTGTCAAAAAAATTTCATGGTGATTCAATCATGAATATAGTGTACTAAGGCTGTCTAAAAAAAATGATAGTTATTCAAGCATGCTTATATGTGTTCTAAGGCTGTCAAGAAAATTTCATAGTGATGCAATCATGTAGATATGTGTTCTAAGGTTGTCAAAAAAAAGTTATAGTGACTCAATCATGCATATATGTGTTCTATTGCTCTCAAAAAAAAAATTAGTGATTCAATCACGCATATATGTGTTCTAAGGCTGTCAAAACAATTTCATAGTAATTTAATCATGCATACATGTGTTCAAAGGGTGTTAAAAAAATTTATTGTGATTCAATCATGCAGATATGTGTTCTAAGGCAGTTAAAAAAAATCATAGTGATTCAATCATGCATATATGTGTTCTAAGGCAGTTAAAAAAATCATAGTGATTCAATCATGCATATATGTGTTCCAAGGTTGTCAGAAAAATTTCATAGTGATTCAATCATGCATATATGTGTTCAAAGGCTGTCAAAAAACTTTCATGGTGATTAAATCATGCATATATGTGTTCTAAGGATGTCAAAAAAAATTCATAGTAATTCAATCATGGATATATCTATTAAGCCTGTAAAAAAATATTCATGGTGATTAAATCATGCTCATAAGTGTTCTTAAAGTGTCAAAAAAATTGCAAAGTGATTCAATCTTGTACATATGTATTCTAAGGCTATCGAAAAAATTTCATAGGGAATCAATAATGCAGATATGTGTTCTAAGGTTGTGTGAAAAATTTATAGTGTTTCAATCATTCATATAGGTGTTCTAATGCTCTCCAAAAAAAATTGTACTGATTCAATCATGCATATACGTGTTCTAAAAATATTAAAAAAAATTCATAGTGATTTAATCATGCATATATGTGTTTTAAGGCTGCAAAAAATTTCATAGTGATTCAATCATGCATATATGTGTTCTAAGGCTATCAAAAAAATTCATAGTGATTAAATCATGCATATATGTATTCTAAGGCTAATAAAGGAATTTATAGTGATTCAATCATGCATATATGTGTTCTAAGGCTATCAAAAAAATTTATAGTGATACAATCATGCATATATATGTTCTTAGGCTGTAAAAAAAAAATTGTATTAATTCAATCAAGCATATATACGTTGTAAGACTGTCAAAAAAATCGCATAGTGTTCAATCATGCATACATGTGTTCTATGGTTGTCAAATATAATCATAGTGATTCTATCATTCATATATGTGTTATAAGGCATTCAAAATATTTTCAGAGCCATTAAAGCAAACAATATGTGTTCTAAGGCTGTCAAGAAAATTTCATAGTGATTTAATCATGCATATTTGTGTTCTAAGGCTGTCAAAAAACTTTCATAGTGATTCAATCATGCATATACGTGTTCTAAGGCTGTCATATAAAATTCATAGTGATTCAATCATGCATATATGTGTTCTAAGGCTGTCAAAACAATTTCATAGTGATTCAATCATGCATATATGAGTTCTAAGGCTGCAAAAAAAATTTATAGTGATTCAATCATGCATATATGTGTTCTAAGGCAGTGAAAAAAAATTCATAGTGATTCAATCATGCATATTTGTGTTCTAAGGCTGTCAGAAAATTTCATATTGATTTAATCATGCATATATGTGTTCTAAGGCTATCAAAATTTTTTTATAGTGATTCAATAATGCATATATGTGTTCTAAGGCTGTCAAAAAAATTTTCTAGTGATTCAATCATGCATATATATGTTCTAAGGCTGTCAAAAAAAATTCATATTTATTAAACCATGCATATCTGTGTTCTAAGGCTGTCAAAAAAAATTCATGGTAATTCAATCATGCATATATGTGTGCTAAGGCAGTGAAATAAGAGTTGTTGTGAATCAGTCATGCATATATGTGTTCTAATGCAACAAAAAAAGTTTATAGTGACTCAATCTTGCATATATGTGTTCTAAGGCAGTAAAAAAAAAATCATTATGATTCAATCATGCATATATGTGTTCTAAGGTTGTCAAAAAAATTTCATAGTGATTAAATCATACATTTATGTGTTCTAAGGATGTCAAAAAACTTCAGAGTGATTCAATCATGCATATATGTGCTCTAAGGTGGTCAAAAAAATTTCACAGTGATTTAATAATGCATATATGTGATCTAAGGTTGTCAAAAAAAAATTATAATGATTTAGTCATTCATATATATGTTCTAAGGCTGTCAAACAAATTTCACGGTGATTAAACAATGCATATATGTGTTCTAAGACTGTAAAAAAAATCATGCTAATTCAATCACGTATATTTGTGTTCTAAGGCTGTCAAAAATTTTTTGAAGTGATTCAATCATGCATATATGTGTTCTAAGGCTGTAAAAAAAAAATTGTATTGATTCAATCAAGCATATATACGTTCTAAGGCTGTGAAAAAAATCTCATAGTGATTCAATCATGCATATATGTGTTCTATCGATGTCAAGAAAAATTTATAGTGATTCAATCATTTATATATGTGTTCTAAGGCTATCAAAAAAATTTCATAGTGATTCAAGTATGTATATGTGTTTTAAGTCTGTCAAAAAAATTTCATAGCGATTCAATCATGTATATATGTGTTATAAGGCTGTCAAAAAAATTTAATCGGGATTCCATCAGGCATATATGTGTTCTAAGGCTGTCAAAAAAATTTCATGGTAATTCAATCATGCATATATGAGTTCTACGGCAGTGAAAAAAAATTTGTTGGCATTCAATCATGCATATATGTGTTCTAAGGCAGCAAAAAATTTTTATAGTGACTCAATCTTGCATATATGTGTTCTAAGGCAGTCAAAAAAAATTTATAGTGATTCAATCATGTATATATGTGTTCTCAGGCTATCAAAAAAATTTCACAGTGATTAAATCATACATTTATTTTTTCTAAGGATGTCAAAAAAATTCAGAGTGATTCAATCATGTATATATGTGTTCTAAGGCGGTCAAAAAAATTTCATAGTGATTTAATAACGCATATATGTGTTTTAAGGCTGTGAAAACAAAATTATAGTGATTCAGTCATTCATATATATGTTCTAAGGCAGTCAAACAAATTTCATGGTGATTAAACCATGCATATATGTGTTCTAAGGCTGTCAAAAAAAATTCATGCTGATTCAATCATGCATATATGTGTTCTAAGGATGTCAAAAAAAATTTGTAGTGATTCAATCATGCATATATGTGTTCTAAGGTTGTAAAAAAAAATTGTATTGATTCAATCAAGCATATATACGTTCTAAGGCTGTAAAAAAAATCTCATAGTGATTCAATCATGCATATATGTGTTCTATGGATGTCAAGAAAAATTTATAGTGGTTCAATCTTTCATATATGTGTTCTAAGGCTATCAAAAAAAATTCATAGTGATTCAAGCATGTATATACGTGTTTTAAGGCTGTCAAAAAAAATTCATAGTGATTCAATCATGTATATATGTGTTATAAGGCTGTCAAAAATTTTTTATAGGGATTTAATCATGCATATATGTGTTTTAAGGCTGTTAAAAAAATTCCATAGTGATTCAATCATGCATATATGTGTTCTAACGCTGCCAAATTTTTTTTATAGTGATTGAATAATGCATATATGTGTTCTATGGCTGTCAAAAAAAATTCATAATGATTAAATCATGAATATATGTGTTCTAAGGCTGTAAAAAAAAAATCATAGTTATTCAAGCATGCATATACATGTTCTAGGGATGTCAAAAATTTTCTTCATAGTGATTCAATCATGCATATATTTTTTATAAGGCTGTCAAAAAAAAAGCATAGTGATTCAGTCATGCATATATATGTTCTAACGTTGTCAAAAAAATTTCATTGTGATTCAATCATGTAGATATGTATTCTAAGGTTGTCAAAAAAAATTTATGGTGATTTAATCTTGCATATATGTGTTCTAATGCTCTCAAAAAAAGATTTCTAGTGATTCAATCATGCATATATGTGTTCTAAGGTTGTCAAAACAGTTTCATAGTGATTTAATCATGCATACAAGTGTTCAAAGGCTGTTAAAAATTTTTATAGTGATTCAATCATGTATTTATGTGTTCTAAGGCTGAAAAAAAAAATCATAGTGATTCAATCATGCATATATGTTCTAAGGTTGTCAAAAAAATTTCATAGTGATTCAAGCAAGCATATATGTGTTCTAAGGCTATAAAAAAAAAATCATAGTGATTAAATCATGCATATATGTGTTCTAAGGCTGTCAAAAAACTTTCATAGTAATTCAATCATGGATATATGTGTTCTAAGCCTGTAAAAAAATATTCATGGTGATTAAATCATGCATATATGTGTAAAAAAATATTCATAGAAATATGAAATTGTTTTGTGATGCTCCATCAAAATACAATTTCCATGAAGGATTTTCTTCTATAATTAACACATCTTCATTTGGTAGATCACACAAAGGTGAATTGTCTGGGACTGTATGGTCAGCAAGAAAATTTGCCAAGGCTTGCCCCTTGATTGCTTTTTGGTGGACAAAAGAAATGCTAAATTCTGATAACATCATTGCCTATTTTGCAAATCTACCCGACAATACTGTTTTTGAGTGCAAATGATTAAGTGGGTCTATTTTAGAGATTAGTTGGATCTCATGTGTGAGTAAGTAGTGCCTAAGCTTTTGAGTGGCAAACACTAGTGCTAAGCAATACTTTTCTATTGTTGAATATCGAGTTTCTGCGTTTAGCAAAACTCGACTAAGATAGTATAGAGCATTCTCATGCTCCTTGTCATTTTGTTGGGCAAGAAGTGCACCCAGTGATTTATCAAATGCTGCAAAATATATGATGAGAGGTCACTCTTTAATAGGAGATGACACAACTAGAGGTGATAGCAAATGTGAGAAGGGTTAACACCTACCAGTAAGATTTGATATAAATCTTCTAATATAGGCTAATTGCCCTTGCAGACCTCTTAACACTAACCACAATAGCTTTTATTTTAAATGGATCAATTTTAATACCTCTATGCCGGACAATAAAACCAAGAAATTTTCCTAAATTAACTCTGAAAGCACATTTTGATGGGTTCATTCAGAGCTTTATCCCACGAAGTCTGTAGAAAACTTTACGCAGATGAGCAATATGATATATGTGTTCTAAGCCTGTAAAAAAATATTCGTGGTGATTCAATCAAGCATATATGTGTTCTAAGGCAGTAAAAAAAAATTCAGAGTGATTAAATCATGCATATATGTGTTCTAAGGCTGTCAAAAAACTTTCATAGTAATTCAATCATGAATATGTGTTCTAAGCATGTAAAAATTATTCATGGTGATTAAATCTATCATATATGTGTACTAAGGCTGTCAAAAAAATTTCATAGTGGTTCAATTATGCATATATGTGTTCTAAGGCTGTCAAAACAATATCATAGTGATTCAATCATGCGGATATGTGTTCTAAGGTTCACAAAAAAAACTTATAGTGATTCAATCAGGCACATATGTGTTCTAAGGCTATAAAAACAATTTCATAGTGATTCAATCATGCATATATGTGTTCTAAGGCTGTAAAAAAAAATTCATGGTGATTCAATCATGAATATATGTGTTCTAAGGCTGCCAATTTTTTTTTATAGTGATTCAATCACGCATAAATGTGTTCTAAGGCTGTCAAAAAAAATTTGTATTGATTCAATCATGCATATATACATTTTAAGGCTGTCAAAAAAATTTGTATTGAATCAATCATGCATACATGTGTTCTAAGGCTGTCAAAAAAAATTCATAGTCATTCAATCATGCATATATGTGTTCTAAGGCTGTCAAAAAAATTCTATAGTGATTCAATCATGCATATATATGTTCTAAGGCTGTCAAAAATTTTTTATAGTGATTGAATAATGCATATATCTAAAAAAAATTTCATGGTGATTCAATCATGAATATACGTGTTCTAAGGCTGTAAAAAAAAATTCATAGTTATTCAGGCATGCATATATGTGTTCTAAGGCTGTCAAAAAAAAATCATAGTGATTCAATCATGCATATATTTTTTCTAAGGCTGTAAAAAAAAAACCATAGTGATTCAATCAAGCATATATGTGTTCTAAGGCAGTCAAAAAAATTTCATAGTGATGCAATCATGTAGATATTGTTCTAAGGTTGTCAAAAAAAAGTTATAGAGACTCAATCATGCATATATGTGTTCTATAGCTCTCAAAAAAAAAATTAGTGATTCAATCACTCATATATGTGTTCTAAGGCTGTAAAAACAATTTCATAGTGATTCAATCAAGCATACATGTGTTCAAATGATATTAAACAAATTTATCGTGATTCAACCATGCATATTTGTGTTCTAATGCTGCTAAAAAAAATCATAGTGATTCGATCATGCATATATGTGTTCCAAGGTTGTCAGAAAAATTTCATAGTGATTCAATCATGCATATATGTGTTCTAAGGCTGTCAAAAAAATTTCATAGTGATTAAATCATGCATATATGTGTTCTAAGGCTGTCAAAAAAATTTCATAGTAATTCAATCATGGATATATGTCTTCAAAGCCTGTAAAAAAAAATTCATGGTGATTAAATCATGCTCATAAATGTTCTTAGGGTGTCAAAAAAATTTCAAAGTGATTCCATCATGTACATATGTATTCTAAGGCTATCAAAAAAAATTCATAGTGATTCAATAATGCAGATATGTGTTGTAAGGATGTCAGAAAAAAATTATAGTGTTTCAATCATGCATATAAGTCTTCTAATGCTCTCCAAAAAAATTTTATAGTGATTCAATCACGCATATACGTGTTCTAAGGCTGTCAAAAAAATTTCATAGTGATTCAATCATGCATATATGTGTTCTAAGGCTATAAAAAAAATTCATAGTGATTAAATCATCCATATATGTGTTCTAAGACTAATAAAGGAATTATAGTGATTCAATCATGCATATATGTGTTCTAAGGCTATCAAAAAAATTTATAGTGATTCATTCATGCATATATATGTTCTAAGGCTGTAAAAAAAAAATTTGTATTAATTCAATTAAGCATATATACATTCTAAGGCTGTCAAAAAAATCTCACAGTGTTCAATCATGCATACATGTGTTCTATGGTTGTCAAATAAATTCATAGTGATTCTATCATTCATATATGTGTTCTAAGGCTATCAAAATATTTTCAGAGTTATTAAAGCATGCAATATGTGTTCTAAGGCTGTCAAGAAAATTTTATAGTGATTCAATCATGCATATATGTGTTCTAAGGCTGTTAAAAAAATTTCATAGTGATTCAATAATGCATATATGTGTTCTAAGGCTTTCAAACAAAATTCATATTGATTAAACCAAGCATATATGTGTTCTAAGGCTGTCAAAAAAATTTCATGGTAATTCAATCATGCATATATGAGTTCTAAGGCAGTGAAAAAAAATTTGTTGGGATTCAATCATGCATATATGTGTTCTAAGGCAGCAAAAAAAATTTATAGTGACTCAATCTTGCATATATGTGTTCTAAGGCAGTCAAAATTTTTTTATAGTGATTCAATCATACATATATGTGTTCTGAGGCTGTCAAAAAAATTTCACAGTGAATAAATCATACATTTATTTTTTCTAAGGATGTCAAAAAAATTCAGAGTGATTCAATCATGCATATATGTGTTTTAAGGCGGTCAAAAAAAATTCATAGTGATTTAATAATGCATATATGTGTTTTAAGGCTGTAAAAAAAAATTATAGTGATTCAGTCATTCATATATATGTTCTAAGGCTGTCAAACAAATTTCATGGTGATTAAACCATGCATATATGTGTTCTAAGGCTGTCAAAAAAAATTTGTAGTGATTCAATCATGCATATATGTGTTCTAAGGCTGTCAAAAAAATTTTGTAGTGATTCAATCATGCATATATGTGTTCTAAGTCTGTAAAAAAAAAATTGTATTGATTCAATCAAGCATATATACGTTCTAAGGCTGTCAAAAAAATCTCATAGTGATTCAATCATGTATATATGTGTTCTATTGATGTCAACAAAAATTTATAGTGGTTCAATCATTCATATATGTGTTCTAAGGCTATCAAAAAAATTTCATAGTGATTCAAGCATGTATATACGTGATTTAAGGCTGTCAAAAAAAATTCATAGTGATTCAATCATGTATATATGTGTTATAAGGCTATCAAAAAAAAATTATAAGGATTTAATCATGCATATATGTGTTCTAAGGTTGTTAAAAAAATTCCATAGTGATTCAATCATGCATATATGTGTTCTAATGCTGCCAAAATTTTTTTATAGTGATTGAATAATGCATATATGTGTTCTATGGCTGTCAAAAAAAAATCATAATGATTCAATCATGAATATATGTGTTCTAAGGCTGTCAAAAAAAAATCATAGTTATTCAAGCATGCATATACATGTTCTAGGGCTGTCAAACATATTTCATAGTGATTCAATCATGCATATATTTTTTATAAGGCTGTCAAAAAAAAATCATAGTGATTCAGTCATGCATATATATGTTCTAAGGCTGTTAAAAAAATTTCATAGTGATTCAATCATGTAGATATGTATTCTAAGGTAGACAAAAAAATTTATCGTGATTCAATCAAGCATATATGTCTTCTAATGCTCTCAAAAAAAAATTCTAGTAATTTAATCACGCATATATGTGTTCTAAGGCTGTCAAAACAATTTTATAGTGATTTAATCATGCATACTAGTGTTCAAAGTTTCTTAAAAAAAATTATAGTGATTCAATCATCTATATATGTGTTCTAAGGCTGCAAAAAAAAATCATAGTGATTCAATCGTGCATATATGTGTTCTAAGGTTGTCAAAAAAATTTCATAGTGATTCAATCAAGCATATATGTGTTCTAAGGCTATCAAAAAAAATTCATAGTGATTAAATCATGCACATATGTGTTCTAAGGCTATCAAAAAACTTTCACAGTAATTCAACAATGGATACATGTGTTCTAGGGCTAAAAAAAAAAATTCATAGTGATTAAATCATTCATATATGTGTTCTAAGGCTAATAAAGGAATTTATAGTGATTCAATCATGCATATATGTGTTCTAAGGCTATCAAAAAAATTTATAGTGATTCAATCATGCATATATAAGTTGTAAGTCTGTCAAAAAAAATTTGTATTAATTCCATCAATCATATATACATTCTAAGGCTGTCAAAAAAATCTCATAGTGTGCAATCATGCATACATGTGTTCTATGGTTGTCAAATAAATTCATAGAGAATCTATCATTCATATATGTGTTCTAAGGCTATCAAAATATTTTCAGAGTCATTAAAGCATGCTATATGCATTCTAAGGCTGTCAAGAAAATTTCATAGTGATTCAATCATGCATATATGTGTTCTAAGGCTGTAAAAAAAAAATCATAGTGATTCAATCATGCATATATGTGTTCTAAGGCTGTCATAAATATTTCATAGTGATTCAATCATGCATATATGTATTCTAAGGCTGTCAAAACAATTTCATAGTGATTCAATCATGCATATATGATTTCTAATGCTGCAAACAAATTTCATAGCGATTCATTCATGCATATATGTGTTCTAAGGCAGTAAAAAAAAATTCATAGTGATTCAATCATGCATATTTGTGTTCTAAGGTTGACAAAAAAATTTCATAGTGATAATGCATATATGTGTTCTAATGCCTACCAAAAAATTTATAGTGATTCAATCATGCATATATGTGTTCTAAGTCTATCAAAAAAAATTCATAATGATTAAACCATGCATATATGTGTTCTAAGGCTGTCAAAAAAACTTCATGGTAATTCAATCATGTATATATGTGTTTTAAGGCAGTGAAAAAAAAATTGTTGTGATTCAATCATGCATATATGTGTTCTAAGGCAGCAAAAAAATTTTATAGTGACTCAATATTGCGTATATGTGTTCTAAGGCAGTCAAAAAAATTTCATAGAGATTAAATAATACATTTACGTGTTCTAAGGATGGCAAAAAATTTCAGAGTGATTAAATCATGCGTATATGTGTTCTAAGGCGGTAAAAAAAAAATCATAGTGATTCAATAATGCATATATGTGTTCTAAGGCTGTCAAAAAAATTTTATTGTGATTCAATCATTCATATATATGTTCTAAGGTTGTCAAACAAATTTCATGGTGAATAAACCATGCATATATATGTTCTAAGGCTGTCAAAAAAATTTCATGCTGATTCAATCATGCATATATGTGTTCTAAGGTTGTCAAAATTTTTTGTAGTGATTCAATCATGCAAATATGTGTTCTAAGTCTGTCAAAAAAAATTTATATTGATTCAATCAAGCATATATAAGTTCTAAGGCTGTCAAAAAAATCTCATAGTGATTCAATCATGCATATATGTGTTCTATGGATGTCAAGAAAAATTTATAGTGGTTCAATCATTCATATATGTGTTCTAAGGCTATCAAAAAAATTTCATAGTTATTCAACCATGTATATATGTGTTTCAAGGCTGTCAAAAAAATTTCATAGTGATTCAGTCATGCATATATATGTTATAAGGCTGTCAATAAAATTTCATAAGGACTCAATCATGCATATATGTGTTCTAAGGCTGTCAAAAAAATTCCATTGTGATTCAATCATGCATATATGTGTTCTAACGCTGCAAAATGTTTTTTATAGTAATTGAATAATGTATGTATGTGTTCTATGGCTGCCAAAAAAAAATTATAGTGATTCAATCACGCTTATATGTGTTCTAATCCTGTAAAAAAAAATTGGTAGTGATTCTATCTTGCATATATGTGTTCTAAGGCTGTCAAAAAAATTACATTGTGATTCAATCATGCATATATGTGTTCTAATGCTGTCAAAAAAATTTCATAGTGATTCAATCATTCATATGTGTGTTCTAAGGCTATTATAAAAATTTTAAATTCAATTATGTATTCTAAGGGTTTCAAAAAATTTTATGGTGATTCAATCAGCCATATATGTGTTCTAATGCTGTAAAAAAAATTTCATAGAGATTTAATCATGCATATATGTGTTGTAAAGCTATCAAAAAACTTTCAAAGTGATTCAATCATGCATATATGTATTCTAATGTTGTCAAAAAAATTTCATAGTGATTTAATCATGCATATATGTGTTGTAAGGCTGTCAAACAAATTTCATAGTGATTCAATCATTCATATGTGTTCTAAGGGTCTCAAAAAAATTTCATAGTTTTACAATCATGCATATATGTGTTCTAAGGCTTTCAAAAAAATTTCATAGTGATACAATCATGCATATATGTGTTCTAAGGTAGTCAAAAAATTTTCATAGTGATTCAATCATGCATATATGTGTTCTAATGTTGTCACAAAAGTTTCAAATTCAATCATGCATATATGTGTCCTAAGAATGTCAAAAAAAAATTATGGAGATTCAATCATGCATTTGTGTGTTCTAATGCTGTCAAAATTTTTTTATAGAGATCCAATCATGCATATATGTGTTCTAATGCCTACCAAAAAATTTCATAGTGATTCAATCTTGCATATATGTGTTCTAAGGCTGTTAAAAAAATTACATAGTTACTCAATCATGCATATATGTGTTATAATAGAGTAAAAAAAAAATTTCCTTTGATTCAATCATGCATATATGTGTTCTAAGGCTATCACAAAAACTTTATAGTGATTCAACTATGCATATATGTGTTCTAAGGCTGTCTTAAAAATTTCATAGTTATTTAATCTTTCATATATGTGTTCTGGCGATGGGAAAAAAATTATATACTGATTCAATCATGCATATATGTGTTCTTATGCTGACAAAAAAATATTGTGGAGATTAAATCATGCATATGTGTGTTCCAAGGCTGTCAAAAAAATTTCATAGTGATTCAATCATGCATATACGTGTTCTAAGGGTGTAAAAAAAAATTCAAATTCAATAATGCATATATGTATTCTAAGGCTGTCAAAAAAATTTCATTGTGATACAATCATCCATATGTGTTCTAATGCTATAAAAAAAAAAATTTAATGATTCCGTCATGCATATATGTGTTCTAAGGCTGTCTAAAAAATTTCATAATGGTTCAATCATGCATATATGTGTTCTAATGCTGTCAAACATTTTTTATAGTGATTTTGTCATGCATATATGTGTTCTAAGTCTGTCACAAAAATTTCATAATTATTCAATCATGAATATATGTGTTTTAAGGCTATCACAAAAATTTCGTAGTGATTCAAACTTTCATATATGTGTTCTAAGGCTGTCAAAATTTTTTGATAGAGATTCAATCATGCATATGTTTGTTTTAAGGCTATCAAAAAAATTTCATAGTAATTCAATCATGCATATATGTATTCTAATGTTGTGAAAACAAATTGATAGTGATTCAATCATGCATATATGTGTTCTAAGGCTGTCAAAAAAAATTAAATGTGATTCAATCTTGCATATATGTGTTCTAGGCTATCAAAAATATTTCATAGTGGTCAATCATGCATATACGTGTTCTAAGGCTGTCAAAAAATTTTCATAGTGATTCAATCATTCATATGTGTTCTAAGGCTCTAAAAAAAATTCACAGTGATTCAATCATGCATATATGTTCTTATGCTATCAAAAAAATTTCATAGTGATACAATCATGCATATATGTGTTCTAAGGCAGTCAAAAAAAATTTATAGTGATTCAATCATGCAATATGTCTTCTAATGCTCTCACAAAAAGTTCAAATTCAATCAAGCATATATGTGTTCTAAGAATGTCAAAAAAAAATTATGGTGATTCAATCATGCATATATGTGTTCTTATGCTGTCAAAAAAGTGTCATAGTGACTCAGTCATGCATATATGTGTTCTAACAGTGTCAAAAAAAATTTGTAGTTATTCAATCATGCATATATGTGTTCTAAGGCTGACACAAAAATTTTATAGTGATTCAATAATGCATATATGTGTTATAAGGCTGTCAAAAAATTTTCATGGTGATTTTATCATGCATATATGTGTTCTAATGTTGTAAAAAAAGTTTGATAGAGATTCAATCATGCATATATGTGTTCTAAGGCTTTCAAAAAAAATTCAAATTTATTCAATCATGCATATATGTGTTCTAGGCTGTCAATTTTTTTTTATAGTGATTCAATCATGCACATATGTGTTCTAGGGCTGTCAAAAAAATCTCATAGTGATTCAATCATGCATATATGTGTTCCAATCCTATCAAAAAAAATTCATAATGATTCAATCATGCATATATGTGTTCTAATGCTGTCAAAAAAATTTGATAGAGAGTCAATCATGCATATATGTGTTCAAAGGCTATCACAAAATATTTAAATTCAATCATGCATATATGTGTTCTAAGGGTGTGAAAAAATTTAATGGTGATTCAATCATGTATATATGTATTCTAATGTTGTCAAGAAAATTTCATAGATATTTAATCATGCATATATGTGTTGTAAAGCTATCAAAAAACTTTCACAGTGATTCAATCATGCATATATGTGTTCTAATGTTGTAAAAAAGACTTCATAGTGATTCAATCATGCATATATGGGATCTAAGGCTGTCAAAAAAATTATATAGTCATTCAATCGTGCATGTATGTGTTCTAAGGCTGTCAAAAAAATTTCATAGAGATTCAATCAAGCATATATGAGTTCTAAGGCTGTCAAAAAAAACTCATAGAGATTCAATCAAGCATATATGTGTTCTAAGTCTCGCAAAAAAAATTCACAGTGATTCAATCATCTCCATACATGTTCTAATGTTGTCAACAAAAATTGATTGAGATTCAATCACGTATATATGTGTCCAAAGGCTGTCAAAAAAATTTCAATCTGATTCAATGATGCATATATGTGTTTAAAGTTGTCAAAAAAATTTCATAGTGATTAAATCATGCATATATGTGTCTATGATTGTCACAAAAAATTCATAGCGATTCAATAATGCATATATGTGTTGTATGGAAGTCAAAAAAATCTCATAGTGATTCAATCGTGCGTATATGTGTTCTATGGCTGTCAAAAAAAATTTATAGTGATTCAATCATGCAATTATGTGTTCTAAGGCTGTAAAAAAAAATTCAATGTGGTTCAATCATGCATGTATCTATTCAAATGCAGTGAAAAAAAATTTATAGTGAATAAATCATGTATATTTGTGTTCTAATGTTGAGAGATTTTTTTTTATAGCGACTTAATCATGCATATATCTGTTCTAAGGCTGTCAAAAAAAATTCATAGTAATTCAATCATGCATATATGTGTTCTATGACTGTCAAAAAAATTTCATAGTGATTCAATAATGCATATATATGTTCTACGACTGTAAAAAAAATTCATAGTGATTCAATCATGCATATATGTGTTCTAAGCCTGTCAAAAAAAATTCATTGTGATTCAATCATGCATATATGTATTCTAATGCCCTGAAAAAAAATTTATAGTGATTAAATCAAGCATATATGTGTTCTATTGTTGTCAAAAAAAATTTATAGACATTCAATCAAGCATATATGTGTTCTAAGGCTGTCAAAAAAAATTCATAGTGATTCAATCATGCATATAATGTGTTCTAATGCTGTAAAAAAAAAATCATAGTGATTCAATGATGCATATATTTGCTCTAAGGTTGTCAAAAATTTATAGTGATTCAATAATGCATATATGTGTTTTTATGCTGTCAAAAAAATTCATAGTGATTCAATCATGCATATATTTTTTTTAAGGTTGTCAAAAAAATTTCATAGTGATTCAATCATGCATATATGTGTTCTAAGTCTGTCAAAAAAATTTCACAGTGATTCAATCATGCATAGAAGTTTTCTAAGTCTGTCAAAAAAATTTCACAGTGATTCAATCATGCATATATGTTTTCTAAGTCTGTCAAAAAAATTTCATAGTGTCTCAATCATGCATATATGTGTTCCAAGGCTATCAAAAAAATTTCATAGTGATTCAATCATGCATATATATGTTCTAAGGCTGTAAAAAAAAAATCATAGTGATTCAATCAAGCATATATTTGTTCTAAGGTTGTCAAAAAAAATTCATAGGGATTTAGTCATGCATATATGTGTTCTAAGGCTGTCAAAAAACTTTCATAGGGATTCAATGATGCATATATGTGTTCTAAGACTAACAAATTTTTTTTTATAGAGATTCAATCATGCATATGTGTGTTCTAAGGCTGTCAAAAAAAATATATAGTGATTCAATCATGCATATATGTGTACTAAGGCTATCAAAATTTTTTTATGGAGTTTCAATCATGCAAATATGTGTTCTAAGGCTGTCAAAAAAATTTCATAGTGAATCAATCATGCATATATATGTCCTAAGAGTGTAAAAAAAAATTCATAGTGATTCAATAATGCATATATATGTTCTAATGCTGTCAAAATTTTTTGTAGAGATTCAAACAGGCATATATGTGTTCTAAGGCTGTCAAAAAAAATTTATATTGATTCAATCATGCATATAAGTGTTCTGTCCCAAAAAATTCATAGGGATTCAATCATGCATATATGTGCTCTAAGGCTGTCAAAAAAAATTCATGGTGATTCAATCATGCATATATGTGTTCTAATGCTGTCAAAAAGAATTTATAGTGATTAAATCATGCAAATATGTGTTCTAATGTTGTCAATTTTTTTTTATAGAGTTTCAATCATGCATATATGTGTTCTAAGGCTATTAAAAAAGTTCATAGTGATCCAGTCATGCATATATGTGTTCTAAGGCTGTCAAAAAAATTTTATAGTGATTCAATCATGCATATATTTTTTCTAAGTTTTTCAAAAAAATTTATAGTGATTCAATAATGCATATATGTATTTTTATACTGTCAAAAAATTTCATAGAAATTCAATCAAGCATATATGTGTCCTAAGGTTGTCAAAAAAATTTCATAGTGATTCAATAATGCATATATGTGTTCTGCGGTTGTCAAAAAAATTTCATAGTGATTCAATCATGCATATATGTGTTCTAAGTGTGTCAAAAAAATTTCAGAGTGATTCAATCATGTATATATGTGTTCTAAGGCTGTCAAAAACATTTGATAGTGATTCAATCATCCATATATGTGTTCTAAGGCTGTCAAAAAAAAATTCATAGTGATTCAATCAAGTATATATTTTTTCTAAGGCTGTCAAAAAAAATTTCATAGCAATTCAATTATGCATATATAAGTTCTAAGTCTATAAAAAAAAATTTGTAGTGATTCAATCATGCATATATTTGTTCTAATGATGTCCAAAAAATTTAATAGAAACTCAATCATTCATATATGTGTTCTAAGGCTATGAAAAAAATTCATTGTAATTCAATCATGAATATATGTGTTCAAGGCTACCAAAAAAATTTCATAGTGATTCAATGATGCATATATATATTCTAAGGCAGTAAAAAAAAATTCCTAGTGATTCAATCATTCATATATCTGTCTAAGGCTGTCAAAAAAATTTCGTAGTGATTCAATCATGCATATATGTGTCGTAAGGTTGTCAAAAAAAATTCCTAGTGATTCAATAATGCATATATGTGTTCTACGGTTGTCAAAAAAATTATAGTGATTCAACCAAGCATATTTTTGTTCTAAGGTTGTCAAAAAAAATTATAGTGATTCAATCAAGTATATATGTGTCCTAAGGTTGTCAAAAAAAATCATAGTGATTCAATCATGCATACATGTGTTCTAAGTCTCTCAAAAAAACTTCATAGTGATTCAATCATGCATATATGTGTTCTAAGTCTGTCCAAAAATTTTCCTAGTGATTCAATCATGCATATATGTGTTCTAAGGCTGTCAAAAAAAATTAATAGTGATTCAATCATCCAAAATGTGTTCTAAGGCTGTCAAATTTTTTTTATAGAGATTCAACCATGCATATATATGTTCAAAGGCTGTAAAAAAAAATTCATCGTGATTCAATCATGCATATATTTGTTCTAATGCTGTCAAAAAAATTTAATAGAAACTCAAACATTCATAAATGTGTTTTAAGGGTATGAAAAAAATGCATTGAATCGCTATTCTAATGTGTTCGATCATTCATATATTTGTTCTAATGTGTTCTATTGCTATCAAAAAATTTTTGTAGTGATTCAATCATGCATATATGTGTTCTAACGCTAACAAAAAAGTTTCATGGTGACTCATTCATGCATATATGTGTTCTAATGTTCTTAAAGAAAATTCAGAGAAATTCAATCATGCATATATGTGTTCTAAGGCTGTCAAAAAAATTTCATAGTGATTCAATCATGCATATATGTGTTCTAAGGCTGTCAAGAAAATTTCAAATTCAATCTAGCATATATGTGTTATAAGTCTGTCAAAATTTTTTTATAGTGATTCAATCACGCATATATGTGTTCTAATGTTGTCAAAAAAAAATTTTAGTGATTCAATCATGCATAAATGTCTTCTAGGCTGTCAAAAAATATTTATAGTGATTAAATCATTCATATATGTGTTCTAAAGCTGTAAAAAAACTTTTATAGTGATTCAATTATTCAGATATGTGATTTAAGGTTATCAAAAAAAAATCATAGTGTTTCAATCATGCAAATATGTGTTCGAGGCTCTCAGAAAAATTTCATAGTGATTCAATCATTTAGATATGTTTTCTAAGTCTGTCAAAAAAAAATCATAGTGATTCAATCATGTATATATGTGTTATAAGTCTGTCAAAAAAAATTCATAGTGATTGAATCATGCAAATATGTGTTCTATGTCTATCAAAAAAATTTCATAGTGAATCAATCATGCATATATTTGTTCCAATGCTATCAAAAAAATTTGATAGAGATTCAATTGTACATATATGTGTTCTAAGTCTGTCAAAAAAATTTGATAGTAATTCAATCATGCATATATGTGTTCTAGGCTATCAAAAAAAAATTGTAGTGATTCGGTCATGAATATATGTGTTCTTCGGCTGTCAAAAAAAATTCATAGTAACTCAATCATGCATATATGTGTTCTAAAGCCGGTAAAAAAGTTTCATAGTGATTAAATCATTCATATATGTGTTCTAAGGCTATAAAAAAAAATCCTTGTAACTCAATCATGAATAGATGTGTTCTAGGCTCCCAAAAAAAATTCATAGTGATTCAATGATGCATATATGTGTTCTAAGGCTGTCAAAAAAATTTCATAGTGATTCAATCATTCATATATGTGTTATAAGGCTGTCAAAAAAAATTTATAGTGATTCAATCATGCATATATGTGCCCTAAGGTTGTCAAAAAATGTTTTCAGTGTTTTAGTCCTGCATATATGCGTTCTAAGGCTGTCAGAAAAACTTCATAGTGATTCAATCATGCATACATGAGTTCTAAGGCTATAAAAAAAAATTATAGTGATTCAATCATGCATATATGTGTTCTAAGGCTATAAAAAAAAAATCATAGTGAATCAATCATTCATATATCTGCTCTAATGCTGTAAAAAAAAATTCATAGTGATTAAATCACGCATATATGTGTCCTAAAGTTGTCAAAAAAAAATCATAGTAATTCAATCATGCACATATGTGTTCTACGGATGTCAAGAAAATTTCATAGTGATTCAATCATTCATATATGTGTTCTAAGGATGTCAAAAAACTTTCATAGTGATTCAATCATTCATATATGTGTTCTAAGGCTATAAAAAAAATCATTGTGATTCAATCATGCATATATGTGTTCTAGGCTCTCAAAAAAATTTCATAGTGATTCTATCATGCATATATGTGTTCTAAGGTTGTCAAAAAAATTTCCTAGAGATTCAATAATGCTATTATGTTTTCTACATTTGTCCAAAAAATTTATAGTGATTCAATCAAGCATATATGTGTTCTAAGGCTATTAAAAAAAATTTATAGTGAATCAATCAAGCATACATGTGTCCTAAGGTTGTCAAAAAAATTTGATAGTGATTCAATATTGCATATCTGTGTTCTATGATTGTCAAAAAAAATTTGTAGTGACTCAATCATGCATATATGTGTTCTAAGGCTATCAAAAAAATTTCATAGTTATTCAATCATGTATATATGTGTTCTAAGGCTATAAAAAAAAATTCATGTTGATTCAATCATGCATATATGTATTCTAATGATGTCAAAAAAATTTCATAGAGACTCAATCATGCATATGCGTGTAGAGAGGTTGTCAAAACTTTTTTATAGTGATTCAATCATGCATATATGTGTTCTAAGTCTCTCAAAAAAATTTCATAGTGATTCAATCATGCATATATGTGTTCTAAGTCTGTCCAAAAAATTTCAAAGTGATTCAATCATGCATATATGTGTTCTAAGGCTGTCCAAAAAGTTTCATTGTGATTCAATCATGCATATATGTGTTCTAGGCTGTCAAAAAAAATTGATAGCAATTCAATCATCCAAATATGTGTTCTAAGGCTCTCAAAAAAAATTTATAGCGATTCAACCATGCATATATATGTTCTAAGGCTGTGAAAAAAAATTCATAGTGATTCAATCATGCATATATTTGTTCTAATGCTTTCAAAAAAATTTAATAGAAACTCAATCATTCATATATGTGTTCTAAGGGTACGAAAAAAATTTGTTGAAATTCAATCATGAATATAAGTGACCTAGGTTCCAAAAAAAACATTCATAGTGATTCATTGATGCATATATGTATTCCAAGGGGGTCAAAAAAAATTCCTAGTGATTCAATCATTCATATATCTGTTGTAAGGCTGTCAAAAAAAAATTATAGAGATTCAATCTTGCATATATGTGTCGTAAGGTTGTCAAAAAAATTTCCTAGTGATTCAATAATTCATATATGTGTTCTACGGTTGTCAAAAAAAATTATAGTGATTCAGTCAAGCATATATTTGTTCTAAGGTTGTCAAAAAAAATCGTAGTGATTCAATCTTGCATATATGAGTCGTAAGGTTGTCCAAAACATTTCCTAGTGATTCAGTAATGCATATATGTGTTCTACATTGTCAAAATTTTTTTATAGTGATTCAATCATGCATATATGCGTTCTATGGCTATCAAAAAATTTTTGTAGTGATTCAATCATGCATATATGTGTTCTAACGCTAACAAAAAAATTTCATGGTGACTCATTCATGCATATATGTGTTCTAATGCTGTCAAAGAAAATTCAGAGAAATTCAATCATGCATATACGTGTTCTAAGCCTGTCAAAAAAATTTCATAGTGATTCAATCATGCATATATGTGTTCTAAGGCTGTCAAGAAAATTTCAAATTCAATCTAGCATATATGTGTTGTAAGGCTGTCAAAAAAAAAATTATAGTGATTCAATCAAGCTTATATGTGTTCTAATGTTGTCAAAAAAATTTTGTAGCGATTCAATCATGCATACATGTCTTCTAGGCTGTCAAAAAATATTCATAGTGATTCAATCATTCATATATATGTTCTAAAGCTGTAAAAAAAACTTTTATAGCGATTCAATCATTCAGATATGTGTTCTAAGGTTAAGAAAAATAATTCATAGTGTTTGAATCATGTATATATGTGTTCTAGGCACTCACAAAAATTTCATAGTGATTCAATCATTTAGATATGTGTTCTAAGTCTGTCAAAAAAAATTCATAGTTATTCAATCATGTATATATGTGTTATAAGTATGTAAAAAAAAATTCATAGTGATTCAATCATGCAAATATGGGTTCTATGTCTGTCAAAAAAATTTCATAGTGAATCAATCATGCATATATTTGTTCTAATGCTATCAAAAAAAATTGATAGAGATTCAATCGTGCATATATGTGTTCTAAGGCTGTCAAAAAAATTTGATAGTAATTCAATCATGCATATATGTGTTCTAGGCTATCAAAAAAATTTTGTAGTGATTTAATCATGCATATATGTGTTCTTGGGCTGTCAAAACAAATTCATAGTTACTCAATCATGCATATATATGTTCTAAAGCTGGCACAAAAATTTCATAGTGATTTATTGATGCATATATGTGTTCTAAGGCTGCCAAAAAAATTTCAAAGTGATTCAATTATTCATATATGTATTCTAATGCTGTAAAAAAAAAATCGTACTGATTCAATCATGCATATATGTGCCCTAAGGTTGTCAAAAAATATTTTCAGTGATTTAGTCCTGCATATATGTGTTCTAAGGCTGTCACAAAAATTTCATAGTGATTCAATCATTCATATATGAGTTCTAAGGCTATAAAAAAAAATTATAGTGATTCAATCATGCATATATGTGTTCTATGCTCTCAAATTTTTTTTATAGTGATTCAATCATGCATATATGTGTTGTAAGGCTATCAAAAAAAATTCATAGTGATTTAATCTTTCATATATCTGTTCTAATGTCGTCAAAAAAAATTCGTAGTGATTCAATCACGCATATATGTGTCCCAAAGTTGTCAAAAAAAATTTATTGTGATACAATAATGCATATATGTGTTCTACGATTGTAAAATAAAATTCATAATGATTCAATCATGTATATATGTGTTCTAAGGCTATCCAAAAAATTTCATAGTGATTCAATCACACATATATGTGTTCTAATGGTGTCAAGAAAAAATTTGTAGTGATTCAGTCATGCATATATGTGTCCTCAGGTTGTCACAAAAATTTCATAAAGATTCAATCATGCACATATGTGTTCTAAGGCTAGCAAAAAAATTATATTGTGATTCAATCTTGCATATATGTGTTCTAAGCCTCTCAAAATAATTTTGTAGTGATTCAATCATGCATGTATATGTTCTAATGCAGTAGAAAAATTATATAGTGATTCAATCTTTCATATATGTATTCTAAGGCTGTCAAAAAAATTTCATTGTGATTCAATCAGCCATATATGTGTGCTAAGGCTATCAAAAAAAATTCATAGTGATTCAATCATAAATATATGTGTAATAATGCAGTCAAAAAAATTTGATAGTGCTTCAATCATGTATAAATGTTTTCTAAGGTTGTCAAAAAAAATTCATACTGATTCAATCATCCATATATGTATTCTAGGCTATCAAAAAAAATTCATAGTGATTCAATCATGCATATATGTGTTCTAAGGCTGTCAAAAAAATTTCAAAGTGATTCAATCATTTATATGTGTTATAAGTCTCTCAAAAAAATTTCATAGTGATTCAATCATGCATATATGTTTTTTTAGGCTGTCAAAAAAATTATATAGTGATTCAATCTTGCATATATCTGTTCTAACGCTGTGAAAAAAAATGCATAGTTATTCAATCATGCATATATATGTTTTAATGCTGTCAAAAAAATTTGATACAGATTCAATCATGCATATATGTGTTCTAAGGCTGTCAAAAAAATTTCAAAGTAATTCAATCATGCATATATGTGTTCTACGCTTTCAAAAAAAAATCATAGTGATTCAATCATGCACATATGTGTTCTAAGGATGTCAAGAAAATTTCATAGTGATTCAATCATTCATATATGTGTTCTAAGGATGTCAAAAAACTTTCATAGTGATTCAATCATTCATATTTGTGTTGTAAGGCTATCAAAAAAAAATCATTGTGATTGAATCATGCATATATGTGTTCTAGGCTCTCAAAAAAATTTCATAGTGATTCAATCATGCATATATGTGTTCTAAGGTTGTCAAAAAAAATTCCTAGTGATTCAATAATGCATATATGTGTTCTACATTTGTCAAAAAAATTTATAGTGATTCAATCAAGCATATATGTGTTCTAAGGCTATCAAAAAAATTTCATAGTGAATCAATCAAGCATATATGTGTCCTAAGGTTGTCAAAAAAAATTCATAGTGATTCAATATTGCATATATGTGTTCTACGGTTGTCAAAAATAATTATAGTAAATCTATCATGCTTATATGTGTTCTAAGGCTATCAAAAAAAATTCATAGTTAATCATTCATGCATATATGTGTTCTAAGGCTATAAAAAAAAATTCATGTTGATTCAATCATGCATATATGTGTTCTAATGCTGTCAAAAAAAATTCATAGAGACTCAATCATGCATATACTTGTTCTAAGGTTGTCAAAACTTTTTTATAGTGATTCAATCATGCATATATGTGTTCTAAGTCTCTAAAAAAAATTTCAAATTCAATCATGCTTATATGTGTTCTAAGGTTGTCAAAAAAATGTCATATTGATTTAATCACGCATATATGTGTTCTAATGCTGTCAAAAAAAATGTGTAGTGATTCAATCACGCATATATGTCTTCTAAGTCTCACAAAAATTTCATAGTGATTCAATCATGCATAAATTTGTTCTATGTCAGTAAAAAAAAAATCATAGTGATTCAATCATGCATATATGTGTTCTAAGGTTGTCAAAAAAATTTCTTTGTGATTCAATCATGTATATATGTATTCTAAGGTTGTCAAAAAAATTTCATAGTGATTCAATCATCCATATATGTGTTCTAATGCTGTAAAAAAAAATTTATACTGGTAATCTTTCAAAAATCCAGTGCTCGTATTGGTAATCTTTTAAAATCCGGTGCTCGTACTGGTAATCTTTCAAAAATCCAGTGCTTGTACTGGTAATCTTTTAAAATCTGGTGCTCGTACTGGTAATCTTTCAAAAATCTAGTGCATGTACTAGTACTCTTTTAAAATCTTGTGCTCGTACTGGTAATCTCTTAAAAAACCAGTGCTCGTACTGCCAATCTTTCAAAAATCTGGTGCTCGTACTGGTAATCTCTTAAAAAATCAGTGCTCGTACTGGCGATCTTTCAAAAATCCGGTGCTCGTACTGGTAATCTCTTAAAAAACCAGTGCTCGTACTGGCGATCTTTCAAAAATCCAGTGCTCGTACTGGTAGTCTTTTAAAATTCAGTTCTCGTACCGGTAATCTTTTAAGTCCAGTGCTAGTACTGGTGATCTCTTGAAATCCAGTGCTCGTACTGGTACTTTGTCAAAATTCAGTCTTCATACTGGTCGCAATCCAAACACTAGACTCGCATTGGGGTTCATACTCAATGTTAATCTCCAGATCTGCGAACCAATATTAATCTTCATCAGACCCTTGGGTAACTCCGGTCATCAATTTTTAGCAAGCAAAACCTTTGGGTTAACAGATTCTATCAAAGTTAATCATATCTTTCCAGCCTTTGAGTTGCATCCGACAATTATAATCTTTTAAGATTCGACCTTTGTGTTGAATTCGTCTACCAACTAGCTCAAAATCAATTATCAATCTTTTCTCTTATGAGGGCCCCTTTTTTCCAGGGAGAGTTCGAGGGAGCTCGTTCTTTTCGTATGTCTTTATTGTTTGTTCGATGAACCCCTTTTTTTAGAGAGAGTTTGAAGGGATTCGTGCTTCATGAACAGTTTGCAAAACAATCATTATTGTCACAAAGGAACCCTTTTTCCAGTGAGTGTTTTGACGGAAGCTCGTTCTCCTTATAACCCTAAATGTCTTTTGTTAGGCCACTCCGTCATTGAGGACCCTTTTTCCTGGGAGAGTGTGATGGACTCGCTTCTCCATGATATCCTTTCCAACCTTTGTTAGCGGCCCCCTTTCCATAAAAGAAGTCTAGAAATAGGGAGTTTTGACAAAAACTTTATTTCTCTTCGAAAGTTCATTTTGCAAACACCTCCTCTTTAGGGAAGAGAGGAGTATCTTTTTGTTACCCGTTCAGGTAAGGGTCAAGCCTGAGTCTCTCCTTTGGGGAAAGAAGAGGAGAATCTAGCCATGGATGTGTCGTTTAGACCTCAAGCGATTTCTTTCACCAAGGATTCCAAGAATATTTTGCCAATTTGTCATGAAAAATAGTTGTTGATTCCAAAAAAAAAATTACACAAGAAATTACCTCAAGTTACCTTCAGTATTACTTCCAAAAGAGTGAAGCTTTTGTGAAGAATGATTCAAAATTTAAATCCTTTCTATTGATCAACCGAAGGGATAAAGAATAAATCCTTGATATGGCCAGCAAAGAAAATTTGATGTTGTCGCAAAGCTGTAAGTGATTGATATTGATTGCAGCTATGGCACATCTTTAAAGACCATTCTTGTAAAAATGAGGCAGTGGAAATATCCTGAGCTATAAAAAGAATTCACTCAATTCCCATGTATCCTCGATCATTTGAATATCCTAAACTGCAATTAAATATTTGCAAAAGAGATCTCTCAATTGTCGTCAAGATGAAGACGAATATGCGAGTGTGATCATCGCAAAATTTTTCCTCTCTTGTGGTTTCTCTCTCTTCCTTCTCTTTTCCTTTTCTAACCTCTATTTCCTCCTTTTTGAAGGGAGAGAAATAAAAGAAAGAAAAGAAAGAGAGAAGAGAAAAGAAAGAAAGAGAGAAGAGGAACTCTTTTGCGGGGTTTCACTTGACCTTAATTTGAAAATATTTAAAAATTTAACTCGCCTCCGTTTTGAAAATTTGCGAGAAAAATGGAGAGACGGGATTTGCTCGTCGGTACGAGGTTCGACCGTTCCTGGCGCCTTTACCAGGGGTAATCGAACCAAGGATCGAATCTATGGCTTTTGCTTTGCCTAAATATCATCTAAGAATTTATCCTAAATCTAAATGCACAAAAAATCATGCTTGTGCAATGCAAGGATGTATGCTCTTTTTGAAAAATTGATTTGGAAATTTCCAAGTATTCTGAGATGAACTTAGTAAGAGGATGAAGAAATGATTGAATCTTACTTAGAACTTGAGATAGATCAGAGGAGTTCTAAGTCTTTTGAAAATAATCAGAGTTGGGAAAATAAATCTTGATTTTGAAAAGAAAGATTTGAAGATGAGAGATAAAGAAATGAGGCTTCAAAGTCAGAAATGGACTTTGAAGTTGAATTTGAGTTTTAAACTTGGATTTAGGAAAGGAAATGAATACTTGAAATGGAATTGAATTTCAAATTTCGAAGTTTTAAATCGGGATGGATCTGAGAAATCCAAAATAGAAATGAATTTAAGAAATCCAGATGTAATCTGTAAATGGATTTAGATCTGAAATCTGGAAATGAAATGGAACTGGATTTGAAAGTTGGGATTGGGAATGGAATTGGATTCTGGATCCTGAATAGAACTGGATCCAAGATATGGAATATAGTTGGACTCTGGACCCTAAGATGGATTTTGGATCTTAATAAATGGGTTTAGGATATGAAGTCTGAGATCCAATGTAGAATTTGAATTCTTGGATCCTAAGATGGATTTTGGATCTGAAGTCTGAGATCCAAAGTGGAACTGGATTCTGGCTCCCAAAGTGGAATTTGGATCTGAAGTCTAAGATCCAATGTGAAGTTGGATCCTGGATCCTAAAATGGATTTGATAAATTCAGAAGACGAATCAAGAACTTCCAAGTTTGAATTTGAACTTGAAAAATGAAATTTAGAATTTGAATCTTGAATATACAAATAATTTTCAAAGTCAATTTGGACCTGAATTTGGAGTTTTGAATTTGGAATTTAGAGAATGAAAAGAATCTCAAAGTTTAAATTGAACTTTGAATTTGATTGGAGTTTTGAATATAAATTGAATTTGAAATTTCAAAGACAAATTGAACTTTGAAATCTGATTTGAATTGGAATTTTTGAATATAAAACGAATTTTAAATCTCAAAGTTAAATTGGATTTTGAGATTGAAAATGAAATAGAATTGAAAATGAAAAGATGAATTGGATTATACAAGGATTGAAGATTGATGGAAGAAGATATTTACGTCACTTGGGGTTTTGAAAAAGGAATTTTTGAAAATATGATGCAGTTCTATCCTAAGTGATGAATGAATTTAAATTTTGAAATTGGATTTTGAAAATCGTATTTCATTCTTTACATGAATTGAAATAAGATGGAGAATATAATACATCCTTGACTATGGTCATTGAATGTATTATATAATGATCTATATTTAAATTCAGGTGAAGAATAAAACATATTTTTGTGCTTTTATAGAGTTTAAAATGAAATTAACTCTCAATATACCCTGACTATGACCATTGGTATATATTTTGAGCCAATTTTAAGTTAAACTCTAATAAAAGAAGGAAATGTTTGATAATATGATGATTTTTTAAGAGGATCCAGTGTAGATCAAATGTTATTTCATAAAAGATGAAAATACTAAGTCTTGTTTACATCCTGACTATGGCCATTGATGTAAATCATCAACTTAGGATTGATTTACCTCTTACGAAATGGTGCACGTGTCATTCGTGTTTCACCATTTGTGAGATTTTGGAAAATAAGGATAAAAAACATGAAAAATAAGCAATTAATGACATTTACAATGCTCATTCATTCTATCTAAAACAGAAAATGTAAGTTTTCATTGATATCTAACTATTACAATACACCAAAATTGAATTTATAACTCCCAATGATGATATCTTCCACATATTCCCTGCAAAACACTCGATTAGTATGATCATAGAGGAAATTTGTATATATCGTATGGATATCAATGGGAAAAGTCAGGATGTCAAGATGTAAATAGTGAAAAAGATGGAGAAATGACATTATATACCTATATATACGTATACATACATATATATATGTATATGTATATATATATATATATGCATATATATATACATATATATATATATATATATATATATATCACATATGGCATGCACTCAATGTAAGTGGATGAGGATGGGCTGTGTGGGTGAGATTCGAAGGTAAATGATTGCTAAGCTGAATGTACAAGTATGATGATGTTGGATGTCAAGGGATAGTGAAGGTGGCCGGTTGTAGGAAGTTACAACAATCTAGGGGATTGCTATATTTTACAGAAGATAGCTATAGACATTAATGATGATTACAGCAACACCAAGCCTTGCTGAAAAAGATTATAAAGCTGCAGCGATATTTAGCACCTTTGTGGCTGCGAAGAGGGACTGAGATTGGACCCTACAACAAGTGCAGTGTGTCTATGGAGTTATGAAAATACAGGTATGTAGTAAATGCATAAAGACCACATATAAAATGAAATAAATGTAACAATGGAGGATGTGTATTATGTAAAAAATGGTGGAAATAATGGGAAGCAGCGGGTTACGAGGCATGGAGGGCTACAGTAGCTTTATGGCTGCTGTGCTGTTGAAGCACCAGAAATTCCAGTGGATATAACAGGGCAATGGGGATATACATGGTGAAATGCAATAAAAAAAAAAGGAAAGTGGGCATAGAGGATAGAGTTGGAATTGATGGTAGCACACAACTGCTGAGAACTATATACGTGCTGATGAAAATAATAAGAGGTGCCATTATAGGTGAGGTGCAGTGCTTTGACGAATGCAATGGTGTTGGTTGTTGTGAAGGGACAGGGTTGGAAGTATAGGAAGCTGAGCCTGGAACGTGGAGATAACAGCAAATAGATGTGGCTAGGGGCAGCAGGGTGTGCTGAAAGTGATGATGGAGGTGATGCTTGTGAAGCAACAGTGAGCTGCCATGAAAAGCTCATGGTGGAGTAAAGGCTGAATGAAGGTTATATAAACCTGGGTTAAATAACTAGAGAGCATAATATGTTGGGTGAATTGAGAGAGAGAGGGCCTTAATATTTAAGGAAACTGCTAAGTGCAAGAGACTGTAATGAACAATACCTTTAGCAGTAAAAGTGAGTGAATTAATGTATGGGGATGCACAGTAATATGTGGAGAAGATGGTAAGAGGTTGCAGGAAATAGTCTTGTTGTTCTATGATACAGCCGGTGGTAGATAGCTGTTGGGGTATGAGGCTGAAGGTGACTAATGGGAATGCACAAATGTTGTGCATGAGCACACATTCACTGCATAACCTATCATTATTTGTTGCAACGAAACACGTATGCGAACTAAGATTTATACAGCATGTACACAGGTGGTCACAACCAAACAGAGATATGCAAATTAAACTTCACACAGCATATACGCAGGTAGTATCACCAAAATCAGATACAAGTAGTTCATCATGATCACAATTTGTATTTTATGGATCTACCTAATGGTCATCATGTCATGATGATGGATGCATAGGGAGGAGTTGCAGGAAATGCACAGGCAAAGTTGAATCATACAACAAGATTACGACAAAACCCAGCCACCCAGATCAACTGGAAAATGGCGTTATCTTGTATGATGGGCTTGAATTTATTGTACGACAAGAATAGAGCATCAGTTTGGAATTTTTGTATGTTTGAGGACACGATTATGGGGACGCCTCACCAAGAATTGAGCACCTAATGGATGTTTGACCAGCCTCTGTATTCCCAAGTAGACAAACACAGGAAATGACTTGGTCGCTTGCTTTGCCACCAGATTATCTTGCCATTAACAAAAAAAAAAAGATTTGTTTCAATCCCATAATCCTGTCCAGTCGAGGAGCCATCTGAGCATCCTATCCTTTAAGAGGAACAACAGTGGTTTGAAACTCAGAATAGTCACCAGGAATGACCTCATTACTTTTTGATTGTGCATTTTTTTTATAGAAATTCCAGGTCCTCCATCAATGGAGGAAACGTCCACTCCACAATTCCATCATACTGAAGCGAAACGAGTGATTTGCAGCCAAGATTCTAACTACAGGGGAACTTGGGTGCATACACAAGGAAGGTACAGATGAGAGAACAACAACAAAAAAAACTCCAGTAACCTCTTGAACTACTGGTGGAAGAAAAGCAAACTTTTGTAAGAGCACCAACTACCAGTTTGTCATTAATATACCACATTCTCGGAAGAAAGATATGCCAATGTGCAAAAATGTGATGCGGAAGTGTAGTTAGGGATGAAATATTCTAATGAATGCTTGAATTAAATCAATCCAAAGTAAATGTTATAGTGCAGGAATGACATGAACAAATAACAACCTCAGAACTACAATGAAATGCCTGAATTTAGAGGACTAAATAGATGTATGATTGTAACTGAGTATGTCTGAGAACGGAAATGTATAGCACATGACATTTAGACTAATACCAATGAAGCAGGGATGAGTAAAAAAAAAATAAGTATGAAGAATAGAAAGGAAAACCATACCTGTAATTCTGCTTTCAGCTGCCATGAATCAATTTACAATGGTATTATCAAACGGACTTCAACCATATTGGTGGGGAACTTGGCAAAAAGATCCACCTGTGGAGTTCAGCTGATTGACCAGAAATTTAACATGATCTCTAGCTAATAACTCCCTTGCAGGGTTAAAACTTCTTCCAGCGTACTCAACTAGATAATCTCCGCCAGCATATCAGTTTTAAACAATGCAACAAGATTGCTTATCAACTGATTTTTTTTTTTTACACTACGCAGTAATTCTCGTGCTTGATCTGGTGAGGGCCTGAATGTTACAAGGATCAATTAACGATCTAAATTCTTCAAAAGCCAGGCCAATCCTTGCTGCTATATGAGCCGATGGAACGAGCTCGATGAATATGGGCAGAAAGGGTATATGGCAGGGTACACCCACCATTGATGATGCTATGTTTACGAAAATATCGAACATACTGCTATCAACTAAAAGCAAGTAAGTATCTATGAATGAAATGAAAAATCACTGGATCTAACGCATGATGACACAAACGAACATTTAAAATAAGAAAATCAGAGATGAATTGTAATGAAGGGGGGGATCAAATACACGCCAAAACAAAGGATCAGTCATAAATCAAGAATTAATCAAAAGAAAAAGATGACGCAAAGGGATTAAAACAATTTAAGGCTAATCAGAAAACCATGTAAACGTAGGAAATCAAACAGAACCAGGAAAAACCCAAATATAAACAGATGATCGAAGCTAGAAAAGAGATTAAACTATAAACAGAGAGTTGATAATCTATAGAGGGAAAAAAAAAAAAGGGAAATCAAACTAAAAAAAAAAAGAAAGAGAACCAATAGTGAATTCAGATATAAATTGTGATTCAGACGAAATACAAAGAGATATCAAAATATAAATAAAGGAAATAAAATAATAAAAACAAAGGGAGATGTTGGAACATGATTGTTCCATTTGCTATAGCATTAGGTGGATCGGTCCTGCTATATGCAGGCCGATCTCACCATTGATGCATGAAAAGAACAAGAACGAGAGGTGAAGAAGAACCAGAATCGAAACAAAGGTGCAATATATGAAGATGCTTAAGGAAAAAGATGGAAAGGGGGAGGTCTTACCTGGTTATTGTAGGGATTGAAAAGAGAGGGAGGCTCTTTCTCTCTGGATGTAGTTGATTCCTGCGAAGATCGGTCGGCTTCGATCAAAATGGAGAAACCCAAGGGAATAAGAAGAAAGTATGAAGAAGAAGAACGGATGACGGTGGAGAGGTAGGAGACGGATATTTGATTGAAGGAAGGTGGAGTGGTGAAAGACGGATCCCTTCGTAGAGGCTTGGAGGTCTCTTCTTAAAGAGAGACTCGACTCCTCCAGAAGATGAAGCAGTTGGCGATGGAAGGCCATTGATTGGGAGAGGGGCGATGGAGGGTGCGAACGGGAGTGGCCGTTGCAGTTTTTCTGAAATTCCCAAGAGGGGTCTCCTTTTTAGAATTTTTTTAAAACATGGTTTTTATTTTCAAGAGGAGGTTTTAAGAGGGGGTTTTAACAAAATGGTTTTCAAAAGGAGTTTTAATTGCATATTTTTCTGAATTTTTGGAATCTTTCTATTTTTTTTTCCAATTTTCTTATTTTTTTGTTCTTTACATTTTTTATATTTTTTTGTTGTTTTTTGGAAATAAGATTCAAAAACCTAAGTTGTATGAGAGATGAAACTAATTTTTTTGCATTTTCTTGATAAAAATTTACAAAAAAAGAAGCTTTTGAAAGTTTGGGTTTGATTTCTTCAGAAAATGGGTTTGGACCCAGGTTTTGAGAAAATATTCGAGCTTTAAGCCTCGAATTGAGGAATATAACACGATGGATCCAAACGGATACCGGATGAAGTGTCTGGGCCTTTTTTTTTAAAAAAGGTTATTTTGGAAATTTTGAGAATTTGATTTAAAAATGGACAAAATAGCTTAGATTTGGATCTTTTATCTGGATCCGGATCCAAAATTGAGTCAAATATATGAAATGAATTTAATTTCAGAAAACTTGAGAAATAAGATGGGATTTATATTTAAAAGTGACTCAATTACCCAGAAAAATGAAGATAGAGGACAAAAAGGGAATATTTATAGATTTTTGAAAAATTTGGGGTGTTCACAGATGCCCCTTTTTGCTACTAAGCCGGTTAGAAGCCGAGCTTAGTGGCAAAGATAACACTCCAAATTTTGAAAAATGCCCCAGTCAGCAGATCTGAACTGGGTGTGGAAGAATTATGGCTTTTCAGGCTTAAAGCCTTGTCCTAAATGGCGTGGGAGAGACGAAATCCTCGAAAATGATATGACTGAATAGATAGAAATGAGGAAATTGTGATGAGACTTTGGGTGAAGATCCCGAAATGATGAAAGATAAGAATTTTGATCAAGTCTCATGGGTGAGACAAGATCAGCTTTTCAGAATGACTCAGGTTTTTAGCCCTTAACCTGGATGGGACGAATGTATCTCAAAATAACTTGAATGGGGAAAGGAATATATGATGACCTTGATGGGACATTTTTAGCAAACGTCTCATGAGATGAAGCTTGAGTAGGATCCTATCCTAGATGGATATACAAAGCATGGATTCCTCGATGGGAAGAACCATGATGGGACTTGGAAGGAAACACCTCGTTAAAACGAGGAATCTTGTCGGAATGAGACTCAGGTTTAACCAAAACCTGAAAAGGATGATACCTCGAGGGGCGAGGTTCAGGCTTAAACCCTTAACCTGAAGGGGACGACCATACGAAATTCTTGAGTGAAGAGACCATGATGGGACCTTCGGAGTTTGGACGAACAAATCCGAAAGGGGTTTGCGAGAGGAGGAAGGAAATGGGGTTCCCTAAAGCTTTGAAAAAGGGGTGAACTTAAGAGTCTCATTGCTGAGACTGAATCAGCTTTTAAAATCGACGACCTCTCATAGAAAATACAGGTTTGACCCTTAATCTGAGTGGGTATGACCATACGGGTTTCTTGAAACCGTGATGGGACAGGAGAGATACTTCAGCTGAATGAGGCAACTCTTTTGGGAATGTGAGAAATGGAAAAATGAAGAGATGTGAGACAAAAATGAACAATGAATAAGGTAACAGAAGGCGAATCTTTCGATGGGGTGAAAGATGAATAAGGTGAACTTTTTATCAAGGAGACGAATCTCTTGACAAGGCGAAAGATGGAAGAGGGCAAATCCTTTGGACAGGAGAAGGTGAAAGCGAAATATGAAGATGGCAATCCTGTTAGCAAGGAGAAGGTAAAATATGAAGATATGAAGATGGCAATCCTTTTAGCAAGGAGAAGGCAAAAGTGAAATATGAAGAAGGCAATCCCAAGGAGAAGGCAAAATGTAAAATATGAAGAAGGCAATCCTTTTGGTAAGGAGAAGGCAAAATGTAAAATATGAAGAAGGCAATCCTTTTAACAAGGAGAAGGCAAAATGTAAAATATGAAGAAGGCAATCCTTTTAACAAGGAGAAGGCAAAATGTAAAATATGAAGAAGGCAATCCTTTTAACAAGGAGAAGGCAAAATGTGAAGATGGCAATCCTTTTAGCAAGGAGAAGGCAAATCCTTCGATCAAAGCGAAAGACAGAGAAGGTGATCTTTTTAGCAAAGAGAAGGCGAGTCTCTCGACAAAGCGAAAGACGGGGAAGGCGATCCTTTTATCAAGGAGAAGGCGAGTCTCTCGACAAAGCGAAAGACGGAGAAGGCGATCCTTTTAGAAAGGAGAAGGCGAGTCTCTCGACAAAGCGAAAGACGGGGAAGGCGATCCTTTTATCAAGGAGAAGGCGAGTCTTTCGACAAAGCGAAAGACGGAGAAGGCAATCCTTTTATCAAGGAGAAGGTGAGTCTTTCGATTAAAGCGAAAGATGGAGAAAGCAATCCTTTTATCAAGGAGAAGGCGAGTCTCTCGACAAAGCGAAAGACGGGAAAGGCAATCCTTTTATCAAGGAGAAGGCGAGTCTCTCGACAAAGCGAAAGATGGAGAAGGCAATCATTTTATCAAGGAGAAGGCGAGTCTCTCGACAATGCGAAAGACGGGGAAGGCAATCCTTTTATCAAGGAGAAGGCGAGTCTCTCGACAAAGCGAAAGACAGAGAAGGCAATCCTTTTATCAAGGAGAAGGCGAGTCTCTCGACAAAGCGAAAGACGGAGAAGGCAACACCAAGATGTATCAAAACGGATGTCAAGTTCTTGTTTTTTATCAGGAAAGCTGGAAAATATTGCCAAAGTGATAAAATTTATAGTTGATTCAAGGTAATTTTAAGGTAAGCACTTTCGGAAGATGTTCCCTCTCCCACCTAGAGTATTACTCCCAACTAGGTTAATTCTATAGAATCTAGAATCAAAGTCAAATTTTGTTGTTGGTTTTCTTCAAGGATGCTATCAATTTCCTTGATATGAAAGGATAGGAAATATTCTTAGCTTCATAAAAGTAATTTAAATAAGAAGATATTGATAGAAGAATTTCACATAGATAAAGAAGATTCTTTGCAGTTTGGGCAGTTTGATATCCTGGGCATTTTCCCATGATGATCTTTTTGCACTCTTTTGAGTCATGGGGCTTTCTTGGGCTTTTACATCATCCTTCATTTTGGAGATGTCCTGACTTTTCTCTCTTTTTCGGGGAAGGGTACGTCATAAACTCCTTCATCTTGGAGATGTTTCGATCCTTCTTTTATCTCAGGGATTATATATGATGGTATTGGCTCAAAGGTCTTTAAATGATAGCTGGAATCAAATATCTTTTAGGGTTTGTCGGTAGGTTCATCACACTCGCCTTCATCTCGACGATGATCTAAACTTTCCCTGGAAGGATCCTTCACAAACTCCTTCATCTTGGTAGATGATCCAAATCTTCTTTGGCCCGGGAGATCTAGCTCGCATAATTCATCTTCATCTTGACGACAATTGAGAGATCTCTTTTGCGGATATTTGATTGCAGCTTTGGAGGACTGAGGATATATATGGATTGAGTAGGTCCTTTTTTGACTGCCCAGGATATTTCCACTGTCTTACTGCAAAAAAGAATAATCTTTAAGGATGTGCCATAGCTATGATCAATATCAGCTCATTTATGGCTTTTCAGCATCACTGAATATTTCTTTCGCCGGTCATGTCGAAGATTTTTCTTCATCCTCTTGGTTGACCAACAGAAAATTTGAAGTTTGAGCCTTTCTTCACAGAAGTTTCACTCTTTTGGAAGGAATACTAAGGAGATTTGAGGAAATTCTTTATGTAATAAAAGTTTGAGATCAACAACTATTTTATGTCAAGTTGGCAAGATATTCCTGAAATCCTTGATGACGAAACATTTGCTTAACATCGAATTTTGACATATCAGTGGGATTCTGGGGAAGAATCCAACATGAGGCTGAATTCTGAAGGTAAATGTAAATTTAAAGTTCTGAAGGTAAGCTTGACATAAAACTGGATGTTGAAGGTAAGCCTAACTCAGAAGTTGGTTTTGAAAAACCAACCGAATTAGGACTCAGGTTTTTATAAGGAAAACAAGAAAATTCGAGTCAAAACTCGAATCTTTAAAGGGAAACTGGAAGGTTCGAGTCGGGGCTCGAATCTCAAAGGAAAACTTGAAAATTCATTTATTGAAGGCAAGAAAACTCGAGATAAAATTAAAATCTTTGAAGGAAAGCAGGAAAATTCGAGTCAGGGCTCGACTCAAAACTTTGAAGGTTCATTTATTGAAGGCAAGCAAACTCAAGATAAAACCCAAATTTTTGAAGGAAAGCAAGAAAATTCGAGTCAGGGCTCAAATCTCAAAAGAAAACTTGAAAGTTCATTTATTTGAAGGCAAGAAAACTCGAGATAAAATTCAAATCTTTGAAGGAAAGCAAAAAAAATCGAGTCAGGGCTCGAATATCGAAGGAAAACTGGAAAGTTCAGACTTTTGAAGGAAAAAAGACTCGAGTTAAGACCCAAATCTTCAAAGAAAAGCTGGAAAATTCGAGTCAAGGCTCGAATCTCAAGGAGAGAGTTGGAAGTTCAAGTCGAAACTCGAATCTCAAAGGAGAATTGATGAGAAGGGATAGAAGAAGATTGGCAGAATTTAAGGAAAATTGAGGAAAGATTGTGACCTGAAGGCTTGAAATTAAAATTTGAATAACCCGAAGGTCAAAATTGGATTTAGAGCTTCGATTTTTGATAAAGGGTCAGTGCAAAGACTGATCCTGAGAGGCTAACTGATCAGTCAGCCAGACACTAGCACGAGCGCTAGGCTTACCTGTATGAGTACTGGATTTTTCAAAAATGCCCCAATATGAGTACTGGGTTTTTTTAAAGTGCCCCAGTATGAGTACTGGGTTTTCTGATGGAGATTTTGAAGAAAAAGGGACACCGACATTCTAATATATTTGAGAATTGAGCGAGAATGATTGTCGGTGTTTTCAGGATTTTCCCTTATCTTGAAGGGGAAATGGAATAGACATTTGATGAGAATTTAGAAAGGAATGATTCAGGTTTACCCCTTAACCTGAAAGGGGAAAAAGAATAAAATTTATAAAAATGGAGAAGAAGAAAAGAAATTTATTTGAGAATTTATTTTGGAAAAGAATTCTCACAGGTAGCACTGTTGCTCCTATGAGGGGTTTCAGGATTTTTCCTTATCCTGAATGGGAAAAAGAATAGAATTTAAGGATAGTAAATGAAGAGAAATTGATATAAATTTAGAAAATCAATAAAGGTTGACGAAACTTGTATTTACAAAAGAATCCTCATAGGTAGCGTTATTGCTCCTACGAGGGGTTTCAGGATTATCCCTTATCCTGAATGAGAACACCTCGGACAACGAGGGTCAGGTTTATCCCTTAACCTGTAAGGGTAGAATAGAAGGAAAAAAAGAAATACCTCATGGGAAAGAGGCATCAGGTTTATCCCTTAACCTGAAAGGGTAAAATAATTGATAAAATTTAATGGAATTTGAGGAAATATTGATAAACTTGATAAAACTTGATAAAATTGATGTAAACTTGATAAAATATGAATAAAATGAATGAAACAGATAAAGATACCAAAAATTAACTGAAAAATTTATAAGATTTGAGGAAAAGGAGTTTTTCTGATCCTGCCTGCATATGGGATCTTTGAAAGGAAAATGTTTATTTAAAAGATAGGTGAAAAATCATTTTTGGGAAGAAAATCCATTGTAAGGAGAATGATCAGCGCGAGATCTGATCCTTTAAATCAAACATGAGAGATCATCATGAGGGTCAATTTTTGAAGGCAATGGTTTGAAATCTAATTTTTGAAAAAGAAGATCAATAACAGATTTGATTTCTAAAAATAACAGTTCAAAATTGGATAATAAGATCAACACTAGGGTTGATTTTTGAATATTTTAAAATCAATCTTGGAGGATAAGACCAACACAAGGGTTGATCTTTGAATATAATGATTTAAAATCCATTTTTGGAGGATAAGACCAATGCAAGAATTGATCTTTGAATATGATGATTTATAACCCATTTTGGAAGATAAGATCAATGCAAGGGTTGATCTTTAAATGTGACAGTTTGAAAAACCACTTTTGAAAAATATGATCAACACAAGATTTGAGGCTTATTTTTGGAAAACGACCAACACAAGGGTTGATCTTTCAATGCAATGGTTCAAACACCTATTTTGGAAGACATGACCAACACGAGGGTTGATTTTTCAATGCGATGGTTCGAAAACCTATTTTTGAAAACATGGTCAACACGAGGGTTGATTTTTCAATGCAATGGTTCGAAAACCTATTTTTGAAAATATGATCAACACGAGGGTTGATTTTTCAATGCAATGGTTCGAAAACCTATTTTTGAAAATATGATCAACACAAGGGTTGATTTTGACAAAGGTTGGACCAAAGAATATTTGAACTCTTTGGTCATAACGAAGACTTTTTTTTAAAATTTCATGATTTTTGAAAAGCCCTCATAGGTATTATCATTTCTCTAATGAATGATGTCAGGATTGGTCCCGCATTCTGAAAAGAACAGAAAAAATATAGTTTTAATAGAAGCCGATAAAGAGATTTTTGAAACATAGATTTTCAAAAGCAAAATGCCCCTATGTGGCAGAGGAAGGAAGTATTGTGATATCAGAGATATAAAGGAAAAATGACATTTCATTGATGAGCAAAACTGATAACAAAGAACTGAAATATTTACAAGTATTTTGACCAAAAGGTTACAAAAAGGACTGGGCTGACTGGCCCTCCACAAGGTGACTGGGAAAAGGAGAGAAAAGTAGGAGAATTCTGGCATCTTCAGTCTCATGAGTAGCCCGGGAGAGATTTGGTCATGACGGCTAGCTTGTCTTCCTCTTCGTCTTCAACAAAGAGACTCTTGTCGATGCAATCCTGAACAATATTTTTGAAGATGAAGCAGTGATCGGTGTCATGCCCCACTGCTCGATGGAATTTGTAGAACTGATTTGTGAACCTTCCCATGACCGTGGGAGGATCCGCGACTTTTGGGAGTTTAACCAATCCTTTGGCCAGCATAAATTCAAGGGCTTCTTTGAGCGTTTGCTTCAGAGGAGTGAACTCACAATCATTACTCCAACCTTCGCGCTTTATCTTTTCTTTTTGCGGAAAGTTAGACTGAGACGGCTTGTTATTCTGCTTGGAAGACTTCTCCCTTTTAGTTGCACCGTGGTTCTGGCCATTCTTGTTGTCATTTCTGTTTCTTCTGCTGCTATCAAGATCATTGCCAGAAGTATCAGCTGCATGAGTGAACGGCGCTTTCTTTTTCTGGTCTTGGATATTTTTGGCCAGAGGCATGCCCTCGTAAAGCCTGCTTTCTATTCCTGCCTCGAGCCATTCGGCTCGCTCAATCAATTTGATAAAGGATTTTGCTGGAGAAGTAGCAATGAGGCTTCTCAGGGGCTGAGAAAAATTGCTGAGGATTATTTGCAATGCATGCTCCTCTGGAATGGGAACTTTCATCTTGTTGCAGGTGCTTCTCCACCTATGAATGAATTCTCCTACTCTTTCAGTCTCATTCTGCTTTAGGTTGTAAAGGTGATTGAGCGTAGGTGAAACCTCAGTGTTGAATAGGAAACGCTCAATAAACAGATTTACCACTTTATCGAACTCTCGTAGTTCGATAGGATTGATGTGGTCGGCATACCACCTGGCTGCTATACCCTCCAGACTACGAGGAAAGCAAATAAACAATGCTCTGTTGTCTTTTCTGAAACGGCTGCACTCTGCATAAAAGGTGGCTAAGTGGGCTTTAGGGTTGCCAGTCTCGTCAAATTTGAGAAACTTGCGAGAAAGATTCTCCAGGTTCTCGTCCCATCTAGACCATCGTAAAAATCTTCACCAGTGTAGGTCTGCTTGCCCTTACCCTTAGCTTGAATGTCCTTGATCGCTCGATTCATCTCCTTCATCTGTTTGCTCATCAGATCCTCTGCTGGAGTCCCAAACTTGGGCTTGTTGACGGATTCAGGCTCTTCTACAGCTATCTTTGTAGACTGTCTTGGAGGATTCTGTTTATAGACGATCTGCTCTTCCTCTTCCGATTCTTCCTCGACTGACTCTGATTCTTCCAAAGTAGTGTCCGGTTGTACCTTCTTTCTGATGATTCTGATTTGCTTTTTTACAGGCTTCTTCCTCAGCTTGCTTTTAGGAACTGCCTCTTTCAGCTTGGCCTCGGCTTGCTCTGACATCATCCTTGCCATCATCTTTTGGAACATATCATACATAGCGGGGTCGATGTCATCTCCTTTGTTCTGACCCTGTCCCCTGACTGATTTAGGAGAGCTCATCCCTTCTGCCTCACTGTCGCTGTGTTGAGGAACTGTTTCTTTTCCAGATCTGGTCTGAACCATTTTGAATACCAGCGCTCTCTGTGTGGAAGAAAGTGGAGGTTTTTAGACCAAAGAAACTTTTTCAAGAAGTTTTGACAAAAGGAAGGATTTAGGTTGAAATCTATTAAAAATTGTATCCCATTACTAGGGATGGAGTCGCCACAAAATTTGTGACAATTGTGTTGTTTACTCTACAAGGGAGAGTAACCAACTAAACATAAAAAAATACCCTTTTGAAAGGGATATCTTTTGTCGGAAAGAGATTTTTATAAAAATATAAACAAGAATATAAAATCAGAAGAAAATAAGAGAATAAATGAAATTTGAGGATAAATGGTAAAGATTTAAATTTTGAAGAACTTGCAGGCAGGATCAGAAGAATTTTTGAAGAAATTTTAGAAAAAGAAGAAGAAGAGAAAGAAAAATACACCTGGGTTTTAAAAACAAAGAGGAAATTTCGAAATATATACCCAGGGTTTTGAAAAATATAAGGAAGATATAAAATATTACACAATCACAGATATACAAGCAAGGATACACAAACAGCACTCCCTAAAGCTGACTTTATATGCAATATTTGAAATGGCTGATAGGACCTTAATCCTAACTCTAAGATTTATATCATCTGATTCCAATCAAGGTACACCGATATACTCAAGCCGAAGCTCAAAGTACGTGGCATATAAGATATCTCTTCGGTTCTAAGGTAAAGGCTTCCCAACATCCTTGAGCACCTACCGATATACCTCGGACTATGGCCCTTAGGTATGTGGTAGGGGGGCGCGAACCCAAATAAGTGGCCCAGTTGTGAGGCTTTCTCCCGAACTATGGTTCAGTGAGACAGCCCAGCAACGTGAAGACCGGGACAATATAGGTAGGGATGTTTTCAAAAACATGATCACATGCAGATAAAACCAGAAGGCTCTAATGCAAGTCCTAAAGAGATAGATTTAAATGAAAAGAAGCATACACTTGCATACATTGTTTACATTCAATCCCTAAGATTGAGGAGACTTGTGTATAAAACCTAAGTCTAATGTGAACATGGAATAATCTCCTCAATATGGTCCTACCAAACCATACTTAGATCCTATATGCAAAATAATGTCAGCTTAGGACAGAGTCTAGGCCCCTAAGGTTTGCATGAAAAATATAGCTGACATATGTTAGAATAAAGACTTAGATTATATAAAAGCAAAGCAAAGGCATAGATTCAACCGGACGAATATGGGTCCCATCACGGTCGCCAAATCTGTGATCATCGCAAAATTTTTCCTCTCTTGTGGTTTCTCTCTCTTCCTTCTCTTTTCCTTTTCTAACCTCTATTTCCTCCTTTTTGAAGGAAGAGAAATAAAAGAAAGAAAAGAAAGAGAGAAGAGAAAAGAAAGAAAGAGAGAAGAGGAACTCTTTTGCGGGGTTTCACTTGACCTTAATTTGAAAATATTTAAAAATTTAACTCGCCTCCGTTTTGAAAATTTGCGGGAAAAAAGGAGAGACGGGATTTGCTCGTCGGTACGAGGTTCGACCGTTCTTGGCGCCTTTACCAGGGGTAATCGAACCAAGGATCGAATCTATGGCTTTTGCTTTGCCTAAAGATCATCTAAGAATTTATCCTAAATCTAAATGCACAAAGAATCATGCTTGTGCAATGCAAGGATGTATGCTCTTTTTGAAAAATTGATTTGGAAATTTCCAAGTATTCTGAGATGAACTTAGTAAGAGGATGAAGAAATGATTGAATCTTACTTAGAACTTGAGATAGATCAGAGGAGTTCTAAGTCTTTTGAAAATAATCAGAGTTGGAAAAATAAATCTTGATTTTGAAAAGAAAGATTTGAAGATGAGAGATAAAGAAATGAGGCTTCAAAGTCAGAAATGGACTTTGAAGTTGAATTTGAGTTTTAAACTTGGATTTAGGAAAGGAAATGAATACTTGAAATGAAATTGAATTTCAAATTTCGAAGTTTTAAATCGGGATGGATCTGAGAAATCCAAAATAGAAATGAATTTAAGAAATCCAGATGTAATCTGTAAATGGATTTAGATCTGAAATCTGGAAATGAAATGGAACTGGATTTGAAAGTTGGGATTGGGAATGGAATTGGATTCTGGATCCTGAATAGAACTGGATCCAAGATATGGAATATAGTTGGACTCTGGACCCTAAGATGGATTTTGGATCTTAATAAATGGGTTTAGGATATGAAGTCTGAGATCCAATGTAGAATTTGAATTCTTGGATCCTAAGATGGATTTTGGATCTGAAGTTTGAGATCCAAAGTGGAACTGGATTCTGGATCCTAAAGTGGAATTTGGATCTGAAGTCTAGATCCAATGTGAAGTTGGATCCTGGATCCTAAAATGGATTTGATAAATTCAGAAGACGAATCAAGAACTTCCAAGTTTGAATTTGAATCTTGAATATACAAATAATTTTCAAAGTCAATTTGGACCTGAATTTGGAGTTTTGAATTTGGAATTTAGAGAATGAAAAGAATCTCAAAGTTTAAATTGAACTTTGAATTTGATTGGAGTTTTGAATATAAATTGAATTTGAAATTTCAAAGTCAAATTGAACTTTGAAATCTGATTTGAATTGGAATTTTTGAATATAAAACGAATTTTAAATCTCAAAGTTAAATTGGATTTTGAGATTGAAAATGAAATAGAATTGAAAATGAAAAGATGAATTGGATTATACAAGGATTGAAGATTGATGGAAGAAGATATTTACGTCACTTGGGGTTTTGAAAAAGGAATTTTTGAAAATATGATGCAGTTCTATCCTAAGTGATGAATGAATTTAAATTTTGAAATTGGATTTTGAAAATCGTATTTCATTCTTTACATGAATTGAAATAAGATGGAGAATATAATACAACCTTGACTATGGTCATTGAATGTATTATATAATGATCTATATTTAAATTCAGGTGAAGAATAAAACATATTTTTGTGCTTTTATAGAGTTTAAAATGAAATTAACTCTCAATATACCCTGACTATGGCCATTGGTATATATTTTGAGCCAATTTTAAGTTAAACTCTAATAAAAGAAGGAAATGTTTGAAAATATGATGATTTTTTAAGAGGATCCAGTGTAGATCAAATGTTATTTCATAAAAGATGAAAATACTAAGTCTTGTTTACATCCTGACTATGGCCATTGATGTAAATCATCAACTTAGGATTGATTTACCTCTTACGAAATGGTGCGCGTGTCATTCGTGTTTCACCATTTGTGAGATTTTGGAAAATAAGGATAAAAAGCATGAAAAATAAGCAATTAATGACATTTACAATGCTCATTCATTCTATCTAAAACATAAAATGTAAATTTTCATTGATATCTAACTATTACAATACACCAAAATTGAATTTATAACTCCCAATGATGATATCTTCCACATATTCCCTGCAAAACACTCGATTAGTATGATCATAGAGGAAATTTGTATATATCGTATGGATATCAATGGCAAAAGTCAGGATGTCAAGATGTAAATAGTGAAAAAGATGGAGAAATGACATTATATACCTATATATATGTATACATACATATATATATGTATATGTATATATATGTTATATATATATATATGTGCATATATATATATATATATATATCATATATGGCATGCACTCAATGTAAGTGGATGAGGATGGGCTGTGTGGGTGAGAATCTAAGGTAAATGATTGCTAAGCTGAATGTACAAGTATGATGATGTTGGATGTCAAGGGATAGTGAAGGTGGCCGGTTGTAGGGAGTTACAACAATCTAGGGGATTGTTATATTTTACAGAAGATAGCTATAGACATTAATGATGATTACAGCAACACCTAGCCTTGCTGAAAAAGATGATAAAGCTGCAGCGATATTTAGCACCTTTGTGGCTGCGAAGAGGGACTGAGATTGGACCCTACAACAAGTGCAGTGTGGCTATGGGGTTATGAAAATACAGGTATGTAGTAAATGCATAAAGACCACATATAAAATGAAATAAATGTAACAATGGAGGATGTGTATTATGTAAAAAATGGTGGAAATAATGGGAAGCAGCAGGTTACGAGGCATGGAGGGCTACAGTAGCTTTATGGCTGTTGTGCTGTTGAAGCACCAGAAATTGCAGTGGATATAACACGGCAATGGGGATATACATGGTGAAATGCAATAAAAAAAAGAAAGAAAGTGGGCATAGAGGATAGAGTTGGAATTGATGGTAGCACACAACTGCTGGGAACTATATACGTGCTGATGAAAATAATAAGAGGTGCCATTATAGGTGAGGTACAGTGCTTTGACGAATGCAATGGTGTTGGTTGTTATGAAGGGACAGGGTTGGAAGTATAGGAAGCTGAGCCTGGAACGTGGAGATAACAGCAAATAGATGTGGCTAGGGGCAGCAGGGTGTGCTGAAAGTGATGATGGAGGTGATGCTTGTGAAGCAACAGTGAGCTGCCATGAAAAGCTCATGGTGGAGTAAAGGTTGAATGAAGGTTATATAAACCTGGGTTAAATAACTAGAGAGCATAATATGTTGGGTGAATTGAGAGAGAGAGGGCCTTAATATTTAAGGAAACTGCTAAGTGCAAGAGACTGTAATGAACAATACCTTTAGCAGTAAAAGTGAGTGAATTAATGTATGGGGATGCACAGTAATATGTGGAGAAGATGGTAAGAGGTTGCAGGAAATAGTCTTGTTGTTCTATGATACAGCCGGTGGTAGATAGCTGTTGGGGTATGAGGCTGAAGGTGACTAATGGGAATGCACAAATGTTATGCATGAGCACACATTCACTGCATAACCTATCATTATTTGTTGCAACGAAACACGTATGCGAACTAAGATTTATACAGCATGTACACAGGTGGTCACAACCAAACAGAGATATGCAAATTAAACTTCACACAGCATATACGCAGGTAGTATCACCAAAATCAGATACAAGTAGTTCATCATGATCACAATTTGTATTTTATGGATCTACCTAATGGTCATCATGTCATGATGATGGATGCATAGGGAGGAGTTGCAGGAAATGCATAGGCAAAGTTGAATCATACAACAAGATTACGACAAAACCCAGCCACCCAGATCAACTGGAAAATGGCGTTATCTTGTATGATGGGCTTGAATTTATTGTACGACAAGAATAGAGCATCAGTTTGGAATTTCTGTATGTTTGAGGACACGGTTATGGGGACGCCTCACCAAGAATTGAGCACCTAATGGATGTTTGACCAGCCTTTGTATTCCCAAGTAGACAAACACAGGAAATGACTTGGTCGCTTGCTTTGCCACCAGATTATCTTGCCATTAACCAAAAAAAAAAGATTTGTTTCAATCCCATAATCCTGTCCAGTCGAGGAGCCATCTGAGCATCCGATCCTTTAAAAGGAACAACAGTGGTTTGAAACTCAGAATAGTCACCAGGAATGACCTCATTACTTTTTGATTATGCATTTTTTTTATAGAAATTCCAGGTCCTCCATCAATGGAGGAAACGTCCACTCCACAATTCCATCATACTGAAGCGAAACGAGTGATTTGCAGCCAAGATTCTGACTACAGGGGAACTTGGGTGCATACACAAGGAAGGTACAGATGAGAGAACAAAAAAAAAAAAAACTCCAGTAACCTCTTGAACTACTGGTGGAAGAAAAGCAAACTTTTGTAAGAGCACGAACTACCAGTTTGTCATTAATATACCACATTCTCGGAAGAAAGATATGCCAATGTGCAAAAATGTGATGCAGAAGTGTAGTTAGGGATAAAATATTCTAATGAATGCTTGAATTAAATCAATCCAAAGTAAATGTTATAGTGCAGGAATGACATGAACAAATAAAAACCTCTTAGAGGATTAAATAGATGTATGATTGTAACTGAGTATGTCTGAGAACGGAAATATATAGCACATGACATTTAGACTAATACCAATAAAGCAGGGATGAGTAAAAAAAAAATAAGTACGAAGAATAGAAAGGAAAACCATACCTGTAATTCTGCTTTCAGCTGCCATGAATCAATTTACAATGGTATTATCAAACGGACTTCAACCATATTGGTGGGGAACTTGGCAAAAAGAGCCACCTGTGGAATTCAGCTGATTGACCATAAATTTAACATGATCTCTAGCTAATAACTCCCTTGCAGGGTTAAAACTTCTTCCAGCGTACTCAACCAGATAATCTCCGCCAGCATATCAGTTTTAAACAATGCAACAAGATTGCTTATCAACTGATTTTTTTTTTACACTACGCAGTAATTCTCGTGCTTGATCTGGTGAGGAAGAGTATTGTAAGGGCCTGAATGTTACAAGGATCAATTAACGATCTTAATTCTTCAAAAGCCAGGCCAATCCTTGCTGCTATATGAGCCGATGGAACGAGCCCGATGAATATGGGCAGAAAGGGTATATGGCAGGGTACACCCACCATTGATGATGCTATGTTTACGAAAATATCGAACATACTGCTATCAACTAAAAGCAAGTAAGTATCTATGAATGAAATGAAAAATCACTGGATCTAACGCATGATGACACAAACGAACATTTAAAATAAGAAAATCAGAGATGAATTGTAATGAAGAGGGGGATCAAATACACGCCAAAACAAAGGATCAGTCATAAATCAAGAATTAATCAAAAGAAAAAGATGACGCAAAGGGATTAAAACAATTTAAGGCTAATCAGGAAACCATGTAAACGTAGGAAATCAAACAGAACCATGAAAAACCCAAATATAAACAGATGATCGAAGCTAGAAAAGAGATTAAACTATAAATAGAGAGTTGATAATCTAGAGAAGAAAAAAAAAAAAGGGAAATCAAACTAAAAAAAAAAAAAGAGAACCAATAGTGAATTCAGATGTAAATCGTGATCCAGACGAAATACAAAGAGATATCAAAATACAAATAAAGGAAATAAAATAATAAAAACAAAGGGAGATGTTGGAACATGATTGTTGCATTTGCTGTAGCATTAGGTGGATCGGTCCTGCTATAGGCAGGCCGATCTCACCATTGATGCATGAAAAGAACAAGAACGAGAGGTGAAGAAGAACCAGAATCGAAACAGAGGTGCAATATATGAATATGCTTAAGGAAAAAGATGGAAAGGGGGAGGTCTTACCTGGTTATTGTAGGGATTGAAAAGAGAGGGAGGCTCTATCTCTCTGGATGTAGTTGATTCCTGCGAAGATCGGTCGACTTCGATCAAAATGGAGAAACCCAAGGGAATAAGAAGAAAGTATGAAGAAGAAGAACGGATGACGGTGGAGAGGTAGGAGACGGATATTTGATTGAAGGAAGGTGGAGTGGTGAAAGACGGATCCCTTCGTAGAGGCTTGAAGGTCTCTTCTTAAAGAGAGACTCGAATCCTCCAGAAGATGAAGCAGTTGGCGATGGAAGGCCATTGATCGGGAGAGGGGCGATGGAGGGTGCGAACGGGAGTGGCCGTTGCAGTTTTTCTGAAATTCCCAAGAGGGGTCTCCTTTTCAGAATTTTTTTAAAAAATGGTTTTTATTTTCAAGAAGAGGTTTTAAGAGGGGGTTTTAACAAAACGGTTTTCAAAAGGAGTTTTAATTGCATATTTTTCTGAATTTTTGGAATCTTTCTATTTTTTTTTTTCGATTTTCTTATTTTTTTGTTCTTTATATTTTTTATATTTTTTTGTTATTTTTTGGAAATAAGATTAAAAAACCTAAGCAGTATGAGAGATGAAACTAATTTTTTTGTATTTTCTTGATAAAAATTTACAAAAAGAGAAGCTTTTGAAAGTTTGGGTTTGATTTCTTCAGAAAATGGGTTTGGACCCAGGTTTTGAGAAAATATTCGAGCTTTAAGCCTCGAATTGAGGAATATAATACGATGGATCCAAACGGATACCGGACGAAGTGTCTGGGCCTTTTTTTTTAAAAAGGTTATTTTGGAAATTTTGAGAATTTGATTTAAAAATGGACAAAATAGCTCAGATTTGGATTTTTATCTGGATCCGGATCCGAAATTGAGTCAAATATATGAAATGAATTTAATTTCTGAAAACTTGAGAAATAAGATGGGATTTATATTTAAAAGTGACTCAATTACCCAAAAAAATGAAGATAGAGGACAAAAAGGGAATATTTATAGATTTTTGAAAAATTTGGGGTGTTCACAGCGAGTTAGACCCCCAAGGCCAAAGAAGATTTGGATCATCTCTAAGATGAAGGAGTTTGTGACGGATCCTTCCAGAGAAAGTTCAGATCACTGCCAAGTTGAAGGCAAATGCGATGAACCTCCCGACAAACCCTAAAAGATATTTAATTTCAGCTATCATCAAGAGACCACCAACCAATGAGCCAATATCGTCAATATAATCCCTGAGGCAAAGAAGGATCGGAACATCTTTAAGATGAAGGAATTTGTGACGTACCCTTCCAAAAAAGAGAAAAACTAGGATATCTCTAAAATGAAGGATGATGTAATAAATCCCCCAGAAATCCAAAAAAGCTCTAATTCTGTCAAAAAAGTGCAGAAAGACCATCCTGAAAAAAGAATCCCAGGATATCAAACTGCCGAATCTTCTAAGAATCTTCTTTAATTTTGTGAAATTCTTTTATCAATATCCTTTCACCAATTGCTTTTACAATGATAATTCTTTCTTTTCCGTTCATATCAAGGAAATTGATAGCCTCCTTAAGAGATAGTCAATTGTAAGCAATTTGAATTCGAATCTTAATACTACGAAGTTAAGTCCAGTTGAAAGTAATACTTCAGGTAGAAAAGAGGGAATATTTTTCATATAAATATACTTACATTTCAATCATTTTGAATCAATCACAATTTTTATCATATTGGCAACCTTTTCAAGTTATCCTGACAGGAAGTGAGAGCTTGATATATATTTTGATGCATCCAAGCAGTGTTTTCATCCCTTTTAGGATATGATGACGGGAGTTATTCAAGATCCTTCCCTTCTTGTTTTGATCTGAGCGTCTGGGCTCTCAGATTCACACACTTTCCTGTGTTCCCCACTGTCCCACCATAGACAGTTTTCGTTCAAGGTAAGTGTGGCGCCCCAAACCTCGACCTTGGAAAAACCTTGGATTTTCTATGGATTTTTTTTTTGAAAGGTTTTACTGAAAACAACAAAAAACAAGGTGAAAGAAAGGTGGCAAGGCCGCGAGTCTGGACGGCCACAAGTGAGTGCAACAAAGTAGCTAACAGTGTAAATAAAAGTACAACCACAAATGTAATAAGGGCATACCACCCTATAGTTTAAGGTTTACAAAAAGTAAGAGTACAAAGTGTTCAAAAAGAGGGAATATATCCCAACCAAAAACCCAAAACCACTGAGACAGGATCTGCAGCTAAGTGTGGGTCCCCAAGCCTCCACCGTGTGCTGTCGCATCAACATTGCACTTGTTCGTCACCTACATCCCCATAAAACGGGGTCAGTCCTCTTGCGAGGTGGTGAAGAAACAACCACATTATATATATAACAATCTAACAGGAAGCAGAACAAGAACTAACAAGTGTATGTGTCTGTGTCAGGTAAGTGCATACGTGACAAGCGAAACAAGTAATGTAACTGAAGTAACTGTAAAGGAAGTAACTCAGAGCAGTAACAGAACTGTAACAAGTAACTGAAGTAACAACTGAACAAGTGAAGTAACTGAAGAGAAAACTACTGAACAAGTAAAGTAGAAACTACAGTAAGTAAGCTATGATTGGTTAGTCATTAAGTTCTTCTTGTTACTCCTTCGAGTACGCAAAGGAACCTCGCATTCTGTGAGACATGAACCCCCGGCGTCTGTTATTCAATTTCTAGTGTGGTAACCGGGGATGCTACAGACCAAGTAAACCTCATGCGAGCAGCACACAGCTGAGAGAAACTCTCGCATAGGCAAGGATTGCAATCCATACTACTGCAGTAGTGAGGTCCTAAAAAGGTAACCTCGACCTCCCTGACTCTGAGTCACTGGAGGCCAAAGGGCGCTACGACTCCTGTCAAAACACGTATCGTAGTAACGACAAGTCACTCAGGGTTGTACCATCCACCCTCTCCAAGGTGAACCGTTTTGTGAATGGGGCGAAGCGGGTTTATCTTTCTTAGGCTCATTGTTTAGTCATACCTCTCAACGAGGATTTTGTCTCGTGGTCCCCACGGGGTACGCAAACGAGGACTTGGCCTGCCCATCCACGTGCTCAGCCTCACGCGGCCAACAAGAGCACCTCGCTCGTGAAAGCGATCACAACACCATATTATTTTCTTTTCTAATTCAGGGTATAGCAACATGTGAGTCCACACACCACGAAAAGGGCCATTGCCCAAAGACTCCAACTGAGTCCAAAACATAACCATGTTCATTCATACCCTATGGTGTTTTAGTTTCAGTCTTTTCATTTCATGAAGTAAGTGCACCTTGTGCACTCACCAATGCCTCAAACAATGTACCAGTCGAGGTATGCACTACTCAGTACAACTGTCAGGATGTGCCATGTGCAAAGTGTAATAGTACCACAAGCTTTCTATCTTTTGCACAAACATAAGTAACAAAGGCATTATATAACTTTATTTCAAAGAAATTGTGCAAACAAGTATATAGTTTTATGCAAATGAGATTTCATCAATTTCATCACTCAAATAGCTGGAACATAACACGAAATTATTCTCATAAGGGAAATTCATGATTTGGCATTCTTATGTGTTGAGATTGAATTTAACAATATTCCCATACGTATGGGAATTACATTCGCATTCCAAAGTGGATCGTCGCTCTTGCGGGGGAAGATGCAATCGCGACATGAAAGATCATCATACTTGATTTAACACACTTACGTGCTACAATGAATCTGGGATATTCTCATCTTATGGGAATAACATTAGCATTTCCACGGTGTGGGGTGCCACGCCTGCGGACCCGATACAAAAATACTAAACAGTGTTTGCGACCTATAATCAATGTAGACTCTAAGTACGTGGAGTTGCAATAGTGCTCATCCGCTTACTTTACTAGTCCGTCGAACAGAAACCAAGGTGTGAGTGTTTTCCTTACGCAGTACGACACACATATGTGTCAGAAGTGAAATCTGGAATTAACCCATCTAATGGGGATTACATTGGCTTTACCATGGTTCGGGGTGCCGTGCCCGCGGACCCGAAACGAACCAATTGACAAGACGAACGTAAAATAACACTAAGAAACTCATACCCAGTTCGGAGTGTAAAATTTTCTGAGGAAACACTTGGACGGGACACAGGAGTGTCACATGTCCATTCGGTCACACCGACATTCAATTATATGCATTAACCTATATATATATGTTACAAGGCTTACAGTTATTGACATATATATATTTTTACGTATTTACATACACACTTAACGATGCACACCCCCTACATGTATATACATATACATATATACCCATTTATATATATATATATATATATATATATATGCCTATATATATAAGGTTATCTAACATATGTGCATCCCCGAGGTATGTGCACGCATGCCAAACACCCTAACCGAACTGCGAGAGGGTGCGAGGCAAGACCAAACATGAGTTCTGGACCACTATGGTTCGGTTATGAGTAGGTTTTGTGCTGGTCCTAGAAAGAAAAGGGACATTATTATTGACAGCCGATTGATGGGGTTACGGAGCTGCAAGGGTTTCCGGCAAGGAGGTCGCGTACATGCTGCCAAAGGAGCTATAGGCATATGCAGGTCTGGTCCTCCAGACCAGACTGCTGAGTCCATCATGAGAATCTGGTCCGATTCTCAATTTGGACCAGACCACGACAGTGGTTTGGTTGGGGCTGAAACAAGCTGCCAATGGTGACAGCTGCGGGTAAACCTACGGATCTGGGTGCCAAAGGGGCTGGACAGGGGTTTGGTCCATGGGACCCGACTGCTGTCAAACACATACTCAGGTCTGAACACTGTAGTTCAGACCTGAGCCAAAATGGCTCAGCCAAAGGATGGCCTGGGTGCCCAGCACCATACGATTGGCACCCGGCCCCAATGATGGAAAAACCAAAACGCACTCAGGTCAGAACTTTGGTTCAGACCTGATCCCAAAAGGAGGTAAGCCGAAAGGTGGCAAGGGTGCTCATCACCCAGTGGCTCCACCCGGCTCCAACAAAGGAGAAACCAGGCTGGCACCAAGTGCCAAGCCCGGGCTGGAGCTTGGCTCACGAACCAGCCAGCCCAAACGGGATGTAGTATTGGTCTGAACCCATGGTTCAGACCGGTACTCCAGCCCAAGACGAGTTACTAAAAAAAAAAGAAATGTTTGAACTAGAAAGAAAATTTCTGGATGACTTGTGCTGAGCGCACGGACCATCCGCATTGCACCCAGCTCTAAACACCGTGCAAATGGGTTGGCTGAAGGGTCTAGTCTGCTGGACCAGACCGTGCAACCTCCAAAGTCACGAACAAGAGCCCATGGCTCGAACCACAGTTGAAAGAAAAGGGTTGGGCGCCTGCCATGGGCCAGCCCCAACCTGCTAACTCGCTTAGGTGACTCGCGCGCCAACCATGAACTCAAAAAAAAAGAGAGAACAAAAGCACGAAAAGGAAAATTTTCCTCCGAAAGCCAAGGGCTTTCCCACTTCTAAGGGGGCTTGGTCACGCCGTGTCCCAGGCCAAGGGCATGGCTGCACCAGTCCCAAACACATTGGGACTGGGCTGGACCGATGCATATGCCAAATAGGGAGGTGGCGGCTGCAGCGCACCAGCCGTTGCACGCCCACACTCCAGTCGGTGCCAACAAGCTGGGTGCATGCTGGACGAGCCCAGCTCAGTCCAGTGCGCCCCAGCAAGCTCACACGCCCAACAGCAAGAGAGGTAGGGCAGCATAAAAAACGAAACTTGTGAAAAAAGAACATAAAAAGAAAAGCAAGAAGAAAATGCTATTGGAAGAGTAGGAAAAACAGAAAAACCAAAATGCATATGCGTGCAGCAATTTAGCTAATGAAAACCATGATGAACTAATAAAAAAGAAACAAGCTTCTACAAGCTAATCCACAGTTGGAGCATGCATGCATGGATGCATTGCTCCATCGGTTTCATGTTACACTTAAGCACGGTGAAAAGCGTGATGAAACTTCACCTTGGAGGTTGAAGGAAGAAGGTTGAGCAGCTGCCTTGCACGACAATGGTGGAACACTCCCCACGGCTGGGAGGAAGAAGAAATGAGAGAGGAGAGTGTGAGAGAGAGAAAGAGAGAGTGAGAGAGTTAGTTTTAGAAAAATCGCCCCTCTAATGGGGTGCTCGACTTTTTCAAAAGGCTTTAAAGTGGTTGGGTTTGAGATAGAGGGTGGAGAATCACCCTCCATGATGTAGGGCTGGGGTGAAACACGGTTTTCCATCGCCGCCCAGCTCTACCACATGTTTTAGAGGATTCAAATTTACCTTTTTAGAAATTATAGGGATGCCATGGGGCTGCCGCCCCATGCATCCAATGAGGGTTATACAAGGCTCATAATGGCTCTTCCCTCTTGGGAAGAGCCCTTGGGATTCCTTGAATCCCAAGGCAAAGCTCCATGCAATCACGCATTCTCCAAGAGGGTGTCGACCTCCCCTTCTTGCCCAAAACGTCTCCTCCTTACTTCATGATGACATGTCATTAATATTACAAAAATTTAATTTTTATTTTAATAAATTTGGGTAGGGCCAATCGTGGCCCTCCCTTTTGGAGTTACTAAATTCTCTTACAATGCTGCCACTAACCCAGCTGGTTTCATGGCTTGGGTCATCCCAAGGCCTTCCTAAAAGGATGGATATGGCCTTGGTCAACTTTGACCAATGAAAGAATGAAATGTCTATAATAGCGATTTTATTTTTAATTAAATTTCAAATGTTTTTCCATGATGTACCATTATTTTATTTCACATTATCAATGTAAATGACATTACAAGGCTACTCAAGCAAAGAAATCTTCATTTTGAACGAATTAGGTCTCGTTTAGGCCCTCGCTAAGTTTCTAAGTGATCTTCCGTAATTCACATGCACTGACGGGGTTTTTTCGTCGTTCGGACCTCAAATTCGGAGTAAATCACCATGGACCTATTATAAACTTACCCTAAAATTTTCGGAGGTAAATTCGCTCTAGATTTCCCTCAATTGCCTTTTTACGTAAAACTATGCAATTTAACCCGTATCTCAATGTGGGCTAAATTACAAAATTTGCCAAATCAACAAAATTTCATCGATCTCAACTTAATTTATGTAATATTATCACAAAATAAACCATGGACCTTACAGTAAGGGTCAAACCTGAATTGTTTCTCCAAAAGGTCATCTATTTTAAAAGCCATTCAGTCTTAGTAATGAGACGTCCAAGATCAATCCCTTTTCAAGCTTTAGAGAACCCTCTTTCTTCCTTTTACAAACCCCTCTCAGATTTATTGTGCAAAATTCGAAGGTCCCATCATGGTTACTTCATTTGAGGATTCTATTTTTCGTCCACTTCAGGTTAAGGGTTAAGCCTGAACCTCGTTTTCCATGAGGTATCATCCCCTTCAGGTTAAGGGTTAAGCCTGAACATCATTTTCCACAAGGTATCATCCTCTTTTAGGTTAAGGGTTAAGCTTGAACCTCATTTTCTACGAAGTATCGTCCTCTTTCAGGTTAAGGGTTAAGCCTGAACCTCATTTTTTCATGAGGTATCATCCCTTTCAGGTTAAGGGTTAAGCCTGAATCTCGCTCTTCCATGAGGTATTGTTCCATCCAGGTTAAGGGCTAAGCCTGAGCCTCTATTCGGTGAGGTGAATCTTTTTCTTTATTCTCCATGCCATATCTGTCATTACCGTCAGAGCCAATTCTTTCATACTCTGTCAGATTCTCCTAACTGAGGCATTTTTATAGTCCAAATTTGATGTGTTTTCGTTGCCACTAAGCTCGGCCTTCAACCGACTTAGTAGCAAAGAGGGACATTTGTAAACACCCCAAATTTTCACCCTCATCCAGTGTTTACATTTCATATGTCATTGCAATATCATTGTATGCATTCGACATATCATTTCATTGTATTGCATAGCATTGCATGTCATTTCATCTCATTATCAAGATCCAGAACTCCTATTTTCAAAATATTAAGTCCAGATTTGAGTTTTTAAAATGTTTCTTTCAAAGTCAATTTCAAAATCTGGGTCTTGAATCAACATTCTACCATTTGTTAACCTTCAAGATCTTATATTTCGAAGTGTTTTTCTCATAAAACAATCTAGATTCATTTTAAACTCAATTGATTTCAATTCTCAGATGAGACCCAATTAGGTGGTATCGCTTCTGGATCCTTTTATTTATCAAAAATCTCAAAAATTTCAGAGTCCTAGTTGGATCAGGACTCTGTATTTTCATCTTTTTGAATCTTTTTAAAACTCCATTCTGATTTTAAACCAGATGTAGTCATATCCCTTGCCCATTCTCGTCATTTTTTGCCAAAATTTCTGAATCCCAGTCCAATCAGAACTCTTTTTCCAGAATCCTAGTTGGATCAGGACTCTTTTTCCAGAGTCCTAGTCGGATCTGAACTCTACCTTTTACTACCCTTTTTACCTGTTTTTGAGAAAGCCTATCAAAATCCTTTATTTTTGACCAAAATTCTAGAGTCCCAGTCGAATTAGGACTCTTTCTCAGAATCCTAATTAAATCAGGACTCTGTCCCGATTTCGTCTATTACTCCTGTTCTTCACTTGTTTTCAAAACCTTCTCATCTGACTTTCAAAATCTTCCATTTTAGTCAAAATTCTAGAGTTCTAACCGGATTAGGACTCCTTCTCGGAGTCCTAATTGAATCAGGACTCTATCTTTCGTTGGTATTCTGCCTATTTTTAATCAATTTTTTTTTTAAATCTTTCAAAATGAGTCAAAAACTCAGAGTTTTAGTTGAACCAGGACTCTATTCAAAGAGTCCCAATTGGATCAGGACTCTGGACCCCATTTCAATTTTGAGAGAATCTTTCAAAAATCCTTCTATTTATCTCTTCAAGAATCAAAATTGTTATACTTTTATCATGGAATTTCAAAATTCTGGGATTTTATCCCAGAATCCTTATCAAATCCGGACTCTATCCAAAGTTTGTCTTCTCACTTCATTTTCACTGGTTTTCAAAAGCTTTGTTTAAATCTCATCATTTGCTTCCCAGAAAACAAAAAATTTTCAGAGTTCTAGTCGAGTTAGGACTCTTCTTCAAAGTCCTAATCAGACCAGGACTCTGAACCAAACTTCAATTCGATCTGGTTTTCACTTGTTTTTAAAAATCCTCTCATTTGTTTTCTCAAAAAATCCAATATTCTGAGAGTCCTAGTCCAATTAGGACTCTGTCCCCAGAGTCCCAGTTAGATAAGAAGTCTATTTGATTTCAATACTTGTCATTATTTTCACTATTTTTGCAAGTTCTTTCATCTGTTTTTCAGAAAATACCAAAAAAAATCTAGAGTTTTAGTCCGATCAGGACTCTGTCCCAGAGTCCTAATCCAGTTAAAAGTCTATTCTGGAGTTTGTTTTTAGTTTCATTTTTATCTTTTCCACTTGTTTTTCCAAAATTAGTCTATTTTGTAGAGTCTCAGTTGATTCAGAACTCTATTTTAGAGTTTCGGTTGAGTTAGGACTCTAACCCTGACTGCATTTTTTGGCTTATTTTATTAGTTCTGATAAAATCTTTCAAAAACTCTTTCATTTGGATTTCAAAACTCTAAAGTCTCAGAGTTCTAATTGATTCAGGACTCTGGCCCAGAGTTCAAGTTTGCTTAGAACTCTATTTTCAAAACTTTGAATCTTATTTGTTGATTTTAACCCCTTTTAAAGCTATTTTCAGTCTTTATTTCAAAAATTTTAGAACTCTGATGTGGGGCCCACTCAGTTGGCGCCATATCTGGAGGAGTTCTGACCTAGTCAGAACTCTGTGCTATTTCAAAATTTTCAATCTCAAAATCTACTTTTGAATATCTTTTGAAAAACCTCTCATTTTCAAGTTTTAAAATCATTTTTGAAAATTCAAGTGGGGCCCAGTCTGGGTGGCACCACATTTAATAAGGTCAGGGTTAGACTAGGGTTAGTCAGTGTCCTAGTTAGGTTAGGGGTTTAGATGAGTCCAAAGTGATTTCAAAATTCTATTTTGTTTTAGTTTTTAATTAGTGATTTTCGAAGTTTTAAAAATTAGGCTTTAAAAAAAAACAATGTGGGCCCACACTATGTGGTGCCACATTTGGAGGTTTTCTAAGTCATTTAAAAGTCTAATTAGGAGTCTTAGGTTAGTTAGGGGCTTAATTAGGAAAGTCAAAAGGTCAAACCCAATTAAGAAAAATCGCCCCCCCCCCCCCCCACTTAGAAGTCCATTTTTTTTAAAACTCTTTAGAAAACCTAAAAAAAAAAATTCTATATAAAGAAGCCCATAGGGGGTCGACCCCCTATTCTCCCCTTTTGAGTTCTTGGAGCTTCTCTCTCCTCCCTCCAACACTTCTTCTTCTCCATTGCAGCTGCAGCCTCCAAGGTGAGTTCCTTTAATGGTTTTTCATAATTTTTATTAGTTTTTTTTGTGTTTTTCAATGAGTTTCACCATTGCCGCCCCTCTTTCATGGTTTTTACCATGAATTCTCATCCAAGAACCCAAAGGTCAACCCAAGAAGATGATCTATCCTTAGTTTGTACTGTTTTGCGAGATTCTAATCCATCAGAATCATTTACCTTGATGATTTTCATGTTCTTAACTGACGAAACATGAGATTTACCCGTTAAATGGGTTAAATCCGTGTTTTCAAAGGTAAAATCTTTCCATCATAGATTCCCTATATTTTCTTTATTTCTCTGTCATATTAATAATTATTACATGTGTTTCATCATTAAAACAAATTTTGTTTTTTCTTTTAGGTATTTTTTTATGTTTTTCATTGTTAAATCATGTTTTTTTTTAGTGTTTCTTAGATTTCTATGTGTTTTGATTCTAGAACTGCAGATATCATATTGTTTCATATTTAAACCTTTGTTAAAAATTGCTGAAAATTTTATGTGGTCCATGGATGTGTTATTGAGTCTCTGTAAAAAAATCAGAGGTTTTGGGATTCGAAAACCCTGTCAGAAAAATAAAAGATCGAATCGTGATTTCCAGGTGTTAAAATCGCTATCGAAATTCATAGGTAACTTGCGAGTGCGTTATTTCTGTCATCCAAAGTTCGATTTGCAATACGTAAAGTGAAGTAGATTTATGTTAATGCCTATTATTTACTATGATTTTCTTGTATTTTTATGTTACTGTTCACTATTTCTCCTATGTTAGAAAGTCAGACCCATACTTTAAAACTTGTTATGATTTATTAAAACCCTAGTTCAAATTGGGGCGATCATAGATCCTTAACACTAGATCTGAATCATGAATTGTAAAAAGGAAAGTTCATTATTTATATGTCTATTATTCACTACGAAAATCTCAAAATTTTTTGAAGAAGTCTACTATTTTTTCCTATATTTGCAACCGGAAGTACCTGTTTTAATCAATTTTATATTCGTTAAATTTAAGTCCAGATTGCCGGAACGATATCTCTCTCACCGGAGATGATTTTTCTGAGCTGTAAAAACGAAAATCTCAATTTTTCTGTCTATTATGACTATAAAATTTTATGAATTTCTATGATAAATTGAATCCTAATTCGGGTCTGACACTGAAACTGGTATGTGCCCACAGGTAAAAATAGTATATTTTAGGGTTTTAAAGCAATTTTTGAATTGGAATAATGTCAAAAATATCTTTTTCTGATTTTAATCTAATTTTAGGGATATAAGAAGTTCATATGTCGATTTTTATGAATTTTGGATATCATTGGATGCTTGGATGAGTTAAATTGCAAAATAGGATACCCGTAGGATCCCGAAACACTGCCAAAATCATGATTTTTGTGATATTTTTAATTTTTTTTCTATAAGTTCATGTTTTTAGGGTTTTTCATATTTAGAATCATTCTAGGACACCTCATGTTCAATTTAGCTGCTATTTGATCTTTGTAAACCCTAAACCTCAAGTTTTTACCAAAATATTTTCTTAAAACCTTGATTTCAAGGCCATAGTCTTGCTATCAGGGGTAATTTGGTCATTTGACCTCAAATTTGAAATCCCTAACTTTGATTTTCTTGTTTTCAATTATATCATATCATTTTATGTTTGATTTATTCTTATTTGAATTTTAAAATTTGTATTTTATAAAATATCTTTCTGAAAACCCTGATTTCAAGGTCATAGTCTTGCTATCAGGGGCATTTTGGTCAATTTGACCCCAATTTTGAATTTTCAAAGTTTATTTTTATATTTCCAATTTAATTTCATCATTTATGTTTATATCAGGGAAGTATGAACTGAGTTTACATTTGGATGACATCCGATAATTTCCAATATTTTAGGATAAATCCACATAAACCTATATTTTTTGTACTAACATGTTTTCTAGTTTTGCAGGATTATTCAAGTGGAGGACTTAGCTCTTTTATTCATTTTTCATTTATTCAATTCAATGTAATATTTGGAATAAGATTTACATATTCTGCTTAGAATAGGATGCATTGCATATAGTTTAATTCTGCAAATTTCAATATCTAATGTATGCCAATTAATGCGTATTTTACCAATCCACTATGGTCTACACGAATGGCACATGCACAAGCTCTTAGGGAGTTGACAAACTCGGTGGAATTCATATTCATGGCCATAGTCAAAATACAAATGAGACCCAGATTTGTGATCTTCGTATTAGCCACATTCAGCCTACACTCTTAGGCTAACTTCAAAATGCACTACATTTCTCAAAAAATACAAAACGTTTTTCTCAATTCTTCAAAACAATGTCTTTCAAATCCATATTCATTCATTTCATTCAATTTAAAGTTTCCAATTCCAATTCCAATTCAGAGAAATCGATCTTCTCAAAATTTTCTAAGTCTTTCTCAGAAATTGATTTTCTCAAAACTCTAAGCTTTCAAATGATATTTCAAATATTCCTCAAGTTCAAATCACGATTTTCCAAATCATAATATCTTCAATTTTAAAGTTTCAATTCAGAGAAATCAAGTTTTTCCCAAAGTTATTTCAAATTCCTCAAAAATCGATTTTCATAAAATACTTGGATTTCTTCAAAAATCAATTTTCTTTCAGAAATATTCTCTCACCATGATTCACGATTTTCCAAGTGACATATTCTCCAAGAATTCTTTAAGTATTTCAGTTATTCTAAGCAAACATCATGTTTTCAAACCTGTATTTTCTAAAATCCCTAGCACATGCCTGATTCTTTGTGCATTTCGGAATATAACATCGATTTAGACAAGTTGAGCAAAGCTAAGCACACTTTTGATCCTTGGTTCGATTACCCCTGGTAAAGGTGTCAGGAACGGTTGAACCTCGTACCGATAGGCGAGTCCCATTCTTCAGAATTATCCCGCATTTTAAAACGGAGGCGAGTTATTTTCAAAATCTTTTTCAAAGGTCAGTTTGACTTGCAAAAGTAAAATTTTGCGATAATAAGAGTGTTCTACGCTCTCAAAAAAAATTCATACTAATTCAATGATGCATATATGTGTTCTAAGGTTGTCAAAAAAATTTAATAGTGATTCAATCATTCATATTTGTATTCAAATGCTGTTAAATTTTTTTTAAGTGATTCAATCAAGCATATATGTGATCTAAGGCTGTCAAAAAAATTTCCTTGTGATTCAATAATGCATATATGTGATCTACGGTTGTCAAAAAAATTTATAGTGATTCAATCTAGCATATATGTGTTCTAAGGCTGCCAAAAAAAATTCATAGTGATTCAATCAAGCATATATGTGTTCTAAGATTGTCAAAAAAATTTCATAGTGATTCAATCATGCGTATATATGTTCTAATGCTATGAAAAATAAATTGTATTGATTCAGTCATGCATATATGTGTTCTAAGGCTGTCACAAAATTTTTTTAGTGATTCAATCATGTATATATGTGTTCAAAGGCAGTCAAAAATTTTTTATAGTGATTTAATCATGCATATATGTGTACTAATGCTGTAAAAAAAATGATAGAGATTCAATCATGCATATATGTGTTCTAAGGCTGTCAAAAAAACTTCATATTGATTCAATCTTGCATATATGTGTTCAAATGCTGTCAAAAAAATTTGATAGAGATTCAATCATGCATATATGTGTTCTAAGGCTGTCAATTTTTTTTTATAGTGGTTCAATTTTGCATATATGTGTTCTATGCTGTCAAAAAATTTTTATAGTGATTCAATCATGCATATATGTGTTCTAACGCTATCAAAAAAAATTCATAGCGATTCAATCATGCATATATGTGTCCTAAGGTTGTAAAAAAAAAATCATAGTGATTCAATAAAGCATATATGTGTTGTAAGGTTGTCAAAAAATTTTCATAGTGATTCAATCATGCATATATGTGTTCTAATGCTGTAAAAAAAATTTCATGTGATTCAATCATGCATATATGTGTTCTAATGCTATCAAAACAAATTTGTAGTGACTCAATCATGCATATATGTGTTCTAAAGTTGTCACAAAAATATCATAGTGATTCAATCATGCATATACATGTCCTAAGGCTGTCCAAAAAAAATTATAGTGATTCAATCATGCATATATTTGTTCAAACGCTGTAAAAAAATTCCATAGTGATTCAATCTTGCGTATATGTGTTTTGATGTTGTTAAAAAGTTTTATGGAGATTCAATCAAGCATATATGTGTTCAATATGTGTTCAAAGGCTGTCAAAAAAAATTCATAGCCATTCAATCATGCATATATGTGCTTTATGGTTGTCAATTTTTTTTTATAGTGATTCAATCATGCATATATGTATTCTAACGCTGTCAAAAAAAATTCATAGTGATTGAATCATGCATATATGTGTTCTAAGGTTGTCTAAATTTTTTTATAGTGATTCTATCATGCAGATATGTGTTCTAAGGTTGTCAAAAAAAATTCAAAGTGATTCAATCATGCATGTATGTATTCGAAGGCTAGCAAAAATTTTTTATAGAGATTCAATGATGCATATATGTGTTCTAAGGCTATCAAAAAAAATTCATAGTGAATCAATCAGGCAAATATGTATTCTAAGGTTGTCAAAAAAAAATTTATAGTGATCAAATCTTGCATATGTATGTTCTAATGCTGTCAAAAAAAATTTATAGTGATTCAATCATGCATATATATGTTCTAACACTGTAAAAAAAAATTCTTAATGATACAATCACGCATATTTGTGTTCTAAGGCTATAAAAAAAATTTCTAGTGATTCAATCTTGTATATATGTGTTCTAAGGCTATCAAAAAAAGTTCATAGTGATTCAATATTGTATATTTGGGTTCTAAGGCCGTCAAATTTTTTTTATAGTGATTCAGTCAAGCGTATATGTGTTCTTAGGCTATCAAAATTTTTTTATAGTAATTCAATCATGTAGATATTTGTTCTAAGGCTGTCAAAAAAAATTTAGAGTGATTCAATCATGCACATATGTGATCTAAGGCGATTAAAAATTTTCATATTAATTCAATCATGCATATATGTGTTCTAAGGCTGTCAAAAGAATTTCATAGTGATTCAATCATGCATATATATGTTCTAAGGCTGTCCAAAAAAAATTATAGTGATTCAATCATGCATATATATGTTCTAAGGGTGTAAAAAAAAAATCATAGTGATTCAATCACGCATGTATGTGTCCTAGGGTTGTCAAAAAAAATTCATTGTGATTCAATAATGCATATATGTGTTCTAAGGCTGTCAATTTTTTTTTTTATAGTGGTTCATTCTAGCATAAATGTGTTCTATGCTGTTAAAAAAAATTTATAGTGATTCAATCATGCATATATGTGTCCTAAGGTTGTCAAAAATATTTCATAGAGATTCAATAATGCATATATGTGTTGTAAGGTTGTCAAAAAAATTTCATAGTGATTCAATCATGCATATGTGTGTTCTAAAGCTTCTAAAAAAAATCATGGTGATTCAATCATGCATAGATGTGTTCTAATGCTGTCCGAACAAATTTGTAGTGACTCAATCATGCATATATGTGTTCTAAAGTTGTCAAAAAAATATCTTAGTGATTCAATCATGCATATATATGTTCTAAGGCTGTCCAAAAAAATTTATAGTGATTCAATCATGTATATATATGTTCTAAGGGTGTCAAAAAAAATTCATAGTGACTCAATCACGCATATATGTGTCCTAGGGTTGTTAAAAAAAATTCATTGTGATTCAATGATGCATATATTTGTTCTACGATTGTCAAAAAAAAATCATAGTCATTCAATCATGCACATATTTATTCTAATGCTGTCAAAAAAATTTCATAGAGATTCAATCATGCATATATGTGATCTAATGCTATCAAAACAAATTTGTTGTGACTTAATCATGCATATATGTGTTCTAAAGTTGTCAAAAAAATATCATAGTGATTCAATCATGCATATATATGTTCAAAGGCTGTCCAAAAAAATTTATAGTGATTCAATCATGCATATATATGTTCTAAGGGTGTCAAAAAAATTTCATAGTGATTCAATCACGCATATATGTGTCCTAGGGTTGTTAAAAAAAAATCTTTGTGATTCAATAATGCATGTATTTCTTCTACGATTGTCAAAAAAAATTCATAGTCATTCAATCATGCATATATGTGTTCTAATGCTGTAAAAAAAAATTTATGGTGATTCAATCATGCATATATGTGTTCTAATGCTGTCAAATCAAATTTGTAGTGACTCAATCATGCATATATGTGTTTTAAAGTTGTCACAAAAATATCATAGTAATTCAATCATGCATATATATGTTCTAAGGCTGTCCAATAAAATTTATAGCGATTCAATCATGCATACATATGTTCTAAGGGTGTAAAAAAAAATTCATAGTGATTCAATCACGCATATATATGTCCTAGGGTTGTTAAAAAAAATTCATTGTGATTCAATAACGCATATATATGTTCTACGATTGTCATTCTATCATGCATATATTTGTTCTAATGCTGTCAAAAAAATGTCATAGTGATTCAATCATGCATATATGTGTTCTAATGCTGTCAAAAAACTTTTATGGTGATTCAATCATGCATATATGTGTTCTAAGGGTTTCAAAAAAATTTCACAAAAATTCAATCTTGCATATATATGTTCTAAGGTTGTAAAAAAAAATCATAGTGGTTTAATCATTTATATATATGTTCTAAGGCTGTTAAAAAAATTTCATAGTGATTCAATCATGCAGATATGTGTTCTAAGGCTTTCAAAAAAATTTCATACTATTTCAATCATGCATATATTTGTTCAAAGGCTGTAAAAAAATTCCATAGTGATTCAATCTTGCGTATATGTGTTTTGATGCTGTTAAAAAGTTTTATGGAGATTCAATCAAGCATATATGTGTTCAATATGTGTTCAAAGGCTGTCAAAAAAAATTCATAGCCATTCAATCATGCATATATGTGCTTTATGGTTGTCAAATTTTTTTTATAGTGATTCAATCATGCATATATGTATTCTAACGCTGTCAAAAAAAATTCATAGTGATTGAATCATGCATATATGTGTTCTAAGGTTGTCTAAATTTTTTTATAGTGATTCTATCATGCAGATATGTGTTCTAAGGTTGTCAAAAAAAATTCAAAGTGATTCAATCATGCATGTATGTATTCGAAGGCTAGCAAAAATTTTTTATAGAGATTCAATGATGCATATATGTGTTCTAAGGCTATCAAAAAAATTCATAGTGAATCAATCAGGCAAATATGTATTCTAAGGTTGTCAAAAAAAAATTTATAGTGATCAAATCTTGCATATGTATGTTCTAATGCTGTCAAAAAAAATTTATAGTGATTCAATCATGCATATATATGTTCTAACACTGTAAAAAAAAATTCTTAATGATACAATCACGCATATTTGTGTTCTAAGGCTATAAAAAAAATTTCTAGTGATTCAATCTTGTATATATGTGTTCTAAGGCTATCAAAAAAAGTTCATAGTGATTCAATATTGTATATTTGGGTTCTAGGGCCGTCAAATTTTTTTTATAGTGATTCAGTCAAGCGTATATGTGTTCTTAGGCTATAAAAATTTTTTTATAGTAATTCAATCATGTAGATATTTGTTCTAAGGCTGTCAAAAAAAAATTAGAGTGATTCAATCATGCACATATGTGATCTAAGGCGATTAAAAATTTTCATATTAATTCAGTCATGCATATATGTGTTCTAAGCCTGTCAAAAGAATTTCATAGTGATTCAATTATGCATACATATGTTCTAAGGCTGCCAAAAAAAATTCAAAGTGACTCAATCATGAAGATATGTGTTCTAAGGTTGTCTAAAAAATTTTATAGTGATTCAATCATGAATATATGTGTTCAACTGCTGTCAAAATTTTTGTATAGTGATTCAATTAGGGATATATGTGTTCTAATGCTATCAACAAAATTTCATAGTGATTCAATCATGCATATATATATTTTCTAAGGCTGTCCAAAAAAAATTATAGTGATTCAATCATGCATATATATGTTCTAAGGGTGTAAAAAAAAAATCATAGTGATTCAATCACGCATGTATGTGTCCTAGGGTTGTCAAAAAGAATTCATTGTGATTCAATCATGCATATGTGTGTTCTAAAGCTTCTAAAAAAAATCATGGTGATTCAATCATGCATAGATGTGTTCTAATGCTGTCCGAACAAATTTGTAGTGACTCAATCATGCATATATGTGTTCTAAAGTTGTCAAAAAAATATCTTAGTGATTCAATCATGCATATATATGTTCTAAGGCTGTCCAAAAAAATTTATAGTGATTCAATCATGTATATATATGTTCTAAGGGTGTCAAAAAAAATTCATAGTGACTCAATCACGCATATATGTGTCCTAGGGTTGTTAAAAAAAATTCATTGTGATTCAATAATGCATATATCTGTTCTACGATTGTCAAAAAAAAATCATAGTCATTCAATCATGCACATATTTATTCTAATGCTGTCAAAAAAATTTCATAGAGATTCAATCATGCATATATGTGTTCTAATGCTATCAAAACAAATTTGTAGTATCTTAATCATGCATATATGTGTTCTAAAGTTGTCAAAAAAATATCATAGTGATTCAATCATGCATATGTGTGTTCTAAAGATTCTAAAAAAAATCATGGTGATTCAATCATGCATAGATGTGTTCTAATGCTGTCCGAACAAATTTTTAGTGACTCAATCATGCATATATGTGTTCTAAAGTTGTCAAAAAAATATCTTAGTGATTCAATCATGCATATATATGTTCTAAGGCTGTCCAAAAAAATTTATAGTGATTCAATCATGTATATATATGTTCTAAGGGTGTCAAAAAAAATTCATAGTGACTCAATCACGCATATATGTGTCCTAGGTTTGTTAAAAAAAATTCATTGTGATTCAATAATGCATATATCTGTTCTACGATTGTCAAAAAAAAATCATAGTCATTCAATCATGCACATATTTATTCTAATGCTGTCAAAAAAATTTCATAGAGATTCATTCATGCATATATGTGTTCTAATGCTATCAAAACAAATTTGTAGTGACTTAATCATGCATATATGTGTTCTAAAGTTGTCAAAAAAATATCATAGTGATTCAATCATGCATATATATGTTCAAAGGCTGTCCAAAAAAATTTATAGTGATTCAATCATGCATATATATGTTCTAAGGGTGTCAAAAAAATTTCATAGTGATTCAATCACGCATATATGTGTCCTAGGGTTGTTAAAAAAAAATCTTTGTGATTCAATAATGCATGTATTTCTTCTACGATTGTCAAAAAAAATTCATAGTCATTCAATCATGCATATATGTGTTCTAATGCTGTAAAAAAAAATTTATGGTGATTCAATCATGCGTATATGTGTTCTAATGCTGTCAAATCAAATTTGTAGTGACTCAATCATGCATATATGTGTTTTAAAGTTGTCACAAAAATATCATAGTAATTCAATCATGCATATATATGTTCTAAGGCTGTCCAATAAAATTTATAGCGATTCAATCATGCATACATATGTTCTAAGGGTGTAAAAAAAAATTCATAGTGATTCAATCACGCATATATATGTCCTAGGGTTGTTAAAAAAAATTCATTGTGATTCAATAACGCATATATATGTTCTACGATTGTCATTCTATCATGCATATATTTGTTCTAATGCTGTCAAAAAAATGTCATAGTGATTCAATCATGCATATATGTGTTCTAATGCTGTCAAAAAACTTTTATGGTGATTCAATCATGCATATATGTGTTCTAAGGGTTTCAAAAAAATTTCACAAAAATTCAATCTTGCATATATATGTTCTAAGGTTTTAAAAAAAAATCATAGTGGTTTAATCATTTATATATATGTTCTAAGGCTGTTAAAAAAATTTCATAGTGATTCAATCATGCAGATATGTGTTCTAAGGCTTTCAAAAAAATTTCATACTATTTCAATCATGCATATATTTGTTCAAACGCTGTAAAAAAATTCCATAGTGATTCAATCTTGCGTATATGTGTTTTGATGTTGTTAAAAAGTTTTATGGAGATTCAATCAAGCATATATGTGTTCAATATGTGTTCAAAGGCTGTCAAAAAAAATTCATAGCCATTCAATCATGCATATATGTGCTTTATGGTTGTCAATTTTTTTTTATAGTGATTCAATCATGCATATATGTATTCTAACGCTGTCAAAAAAAATTCATAGTGATTGAATCATGCATATATGTGTTCTAAGGTTGTCTAAATTTTTTTATAGTGATTCTATCATGCAGATATGTGTTCTAAGGTTGTCAAAAAAAATTCAAAGTGATTCAATCATGCATGTATGTATTCGAAGGCTAGCAAAAATTTTTTATAGAGATTCAATGATGCATATATGTGTTCTAAGGCTATCAAAAAAAATTCATAGTGAATCAATCAGGCAAATATGTATTCTAAGGTTGTCAAAAAAAAATTTATAGTGATCAAATCTTGCATATGTATGTTCTAATGCTGTCAAAAAAAATTTATAGTGATTCAATCATGCATATATATGTTCTAACACTGTAAAAAAAAATTCTTAATGATACAATCACGCATATTTGTGTTCTAAGGCTATAAAAAAAATTTCTAGTGATTCAATCTTGTATATATGTGTTCTAAGGCTATCAAAAAAAGTTCATAGTGATTCAATATTGTATATTTGGGTTCTAAGGCCGTCAAATTTTTTTTATAGTGATTCAGTCAAGCGTATATGTGTTCTTAGGCTATCAAAATTTTTTTATAGTAATTCAATCATGTAGATATTTGTTCTAAGGCTGTCAAAAAAAATTTAGAGTGATTCAATCATGCACATATGTGATCTAAGGCGATTAAAAATTTTCATATTAATTCAATCATGCATATATGTGTTCTAAGGCTGTCAAAAGAATTTCATAGTGATTCAATTATGCATACATATGTTCTAAGGCTGCCAAAAAAAATTCAAAGTGACTCAATCATGAAGATATGTGTTCTAAGGTTGTCTAAAAATTTTTATAGTGATTCAATCATGAATATATGTGTTCAACTGCTGTCAAAATTTTTGTATAGTGATTCAATTAGGGATATATGTGTTCTAATGCTATCAACAAAATTTCATAGTGATTCAATCATGCATATATATGTTCTAAGGCTGTCCAAAAAAAATTATAGTGATTCAATCATGCATATATATGTTCTAAGGGTGTAAAAAAAAAATCATAGTGATTCAATCACGCATGTATGTGTCCTAGGGTTGTCAAAAAAAATTCATTGTGATTCAATAATGCATATATGTGTTCTAAGGCTGTCAATTTTTTTTTTATAGTGGTTCATTCTAGCATAAATGTGTTCTATGCTGTTAAAAAAAATTTATAGTGATTCAATCATGCATATATGTGTCCTAAGGTTGTCAAAAATATTTCATAGAAATTCAATAATGCATATATGTGTTGTAAGGTTGTCAAAAAATCTTCATAGTGATTCAATCATGCATATGTGTGTTCTAAAGCTTCTAAAAAAAATCATGGTGATTCAATCATGCATAGATGTGTTCTAATGCTGTCCGAACAAATTTTTAGTGACTCAATCATGCATATATGTGTTCTAAAGTTGTCAAAAAAATATCTTAGTGATTCAATCATGCATATATATGTTCTAAGGCTGTCCAAAAAAATTTATAGTGATTCAATCATGTATATATATGTTCTAAGGGTGTCAAAAAAAATTCATAGTGACTCAATCACGCATATATGTGTCCTAGGGTTGTTAAAAAAAATTCATTGTGATTCAATAATGCATATATCTGTTCTACGATTGTCAAAAAAAAATCATAGTCATTCAATCATGCACATATTTATTCTAATGCTGTCAAAAAAATTTCATAGAGATTCAATCATGCATATATGTGTTCTAATGCTATCAAAACAAATTTGTAGTGACTTAATCATGCATATATGTGTTCTAAAGTTGTCAAAAAAATATCATAGTGATTCAATCATGCATATGTGTGTTCTAAAGCTTCTAAAAAAAATCATGGTGATTCAATCATGCATAGATGTGTTCTAATACTGTCCGAACAAATTTTTAGTGACTCAATCATGCATATATGTGTTCTAAAGTTGTCAAAAAAATATCTTAGTGATTCAATCATGCATATATATGTTCTAAGGTTGTCCAAAAAAATTTATAGTGATTCAATCATGTATATATATGTTCTAAGGGTGTCAAAAAAAATTCATAGTGACTCAATCACGCATATATGTGTCCTAGGGTTGTTAAAAAAAAATCATTGTGATTCAATAATGCATATATCTGTTCTACGATTGTAAAAAAAAAATCATAGTCATTCAATCATGCACATATTTATTCTAATGCTGTCAAAAAAATTTCATAGAGATTCAATCATGCATATATGTGTTCTAATGCTGTCAAAACAAATTTGTAGTGACTTAATCATGCATATATGTGTTCTAAAGTTGTCAAAAAAATATCATAGTGATTCAATCATGCATATATATGTTCAAAGGCTGTCCAAAAAAATTTATAGTGATTCAATCATGCATATATATGTTCTAAGGGTGTCAAAAAAATTTCATAGTGATTCAATCACGCATATATGTGTCCTAGGGTTGTTAAAAAAAAATCTTTGTGATTCAATAATGCATGTATTTCTTCTACGATTGTCAAAAAAAATTCATAGTCATTCAATCATGCATATATGTGTTCTAATGCTGTAAAAAAAAATTTATGGTGATTCAATCATGCATATATGTGTTCTAATGCTGTCAAATCAAATTTGTAGTGACTCAATCATGCATATATGTGTTTTAAAGTTGTCACAAAAATATCATAGTAATTCAATCATGCATATATATGTTCTAAGGCTGTCCAATAAAATTTATAGCGATTCAATCATGCATACATATGTTCTAAGGGTGTAAAAAAAAATTCATAGTGATTCAATCACGCATATATATGTCCTAGGGTTGTTAAAAAAAATTCATTGTGATTCAATAACGCATATATATGTTCTACGATTGTCATTCTATCATGCATATATTTGTTCTAATGCTGTCAAAAAAATGTCATAGTGATTCAATCATGCATATATGTGTTCTAATGCTGTCAAAAAACTTTTATGGTGATTCAATCATGCATATATGTGTTCTAAGGGTTTCAAAAAAATTTCACAAAAATTCAATCTTGCATATATATGTTCTAAGGTTGTAAAAAAAAATCATAGTGGTTTAATCATTTATATATATGTTCTAAGGCTGTTAAAAAAATTTCATAGTGATTCAATCATGCAGATATGTGTTCTAAGGCTTTCAAAAAAATTTCATACTATTTCAATCATGCATATATTTGTTCAAAGGCTGTAAAAAAATTCCATAGTGATTCAATCTTGCGTATATGTGTTTTGATGCTGTTAAAAAGTTTTATGGAGATTCAATCAAGCATATATGTGTTCAATATGTGTTCAAAGGCTGTCAAAAAAAATTCATAGCCATTCAATCATTCATATATGTGCTTTATGGTTGTCAAATTTTTTTTATAGTGATTCAATCATGCATATATGTATTCTAATGCTGTAAAAAAAAATTCATAGTGATTGAATCATGCATATATGTGTTCTAAGGTTGTCTAAATTTTTTTATAGTGATTCTATCATGCAGATATGTGTTCTAAGGTTGTCAAAAAAAATTCAAAGTGATTCAATCATGCATGTATGTATTCGAAGGCTAGCAAAAAATTTTTATAGAGATTCAATGATGCATATATGTGTTCTAAGGCTATCAAAAAAAATTCATAGTGAATCAATCAGGCAAATATGTATTCTAAGGTTGTCAAAAAAAAATTTATAGTGATCAAATCTTGCATATGTATGTTCTAATGCTGTCAAAAAAAATTTATAGTGATTCAATCATGCATATATATGTTCTAACACTGTAAAAAAAAATTCTTAATGATACAATCACGCATATTTGTGTTCTAAGGCTATAAAAAAAATTTCTAGTGATTCAATCTTGTATATATGTGTTCTAAGGCTATCAAAAAAAGTTCATAGTGATTCAATATTGTATATTTGGGTTCTAAGGCCGTCAAATGTTTTTTATAGTGATTCAGTCAAGCGTATATGTGTTCTTAGGCTATCAAAATTTTTTTATAGTAATTCAATCATGTAGATATTTGTTCTAAGGCTGTCAAAAAAAATTTAGAGTGATTCAATCATGCACATATGTGATCTAAGGCGATTAAAAATTTTCATATTAATTCAATCATGCATATATGTGTTCTAAGGCTGTCAAAAGAATTTCATAGTTATTCAATTATGCATACATATGTTCTAAGGCTGCCAAAAAAAATTCAAAGTGACTCAATCATGAAGATATGTGTTCTAAGGTTGTCTAAAAAATTTTATAGCGATTCAATCATGAATATATGTGTTCAACTGCTGTCAAAATTTTTGTATAGTGATTCAATTAGGGATATATGTGTTCTAATGCTATCAACAAAATTTCATAGTGATTCAATCATGCATATATATGTTCTAAGGCTGTCCAAAAAAAATTATAGTGATTCAATCATGCATATATATGTTCTAAGGGTGTAAAAAAAAATCATAGTGATTCAATCACGCATGTATGTGTCCTAGGGTTGTCAAAAAAAATTCATTGTGATTCAATAATGCAAATATGTGTTCTAAGGCTGTCAATTTTTTTTTTTATAGTGGTTCATTCTAGCATAAATGTGTTCTATGCTGTTAAAAAAAATTTATAGTGATTCAATCATGCATATATGTGTCCTAACGTTGTCAAAAATATTTCATAGAGATTCAATAATGCATATATGTGTTGTAAGGTTGTCAAAAAATTTTCATAGTGATTCAATCATGCATATGTGTGTTCTAAAGCTTCTAAAAAAAATCATGGTGATTCAATCATGCATAGATGTGTTCTAATGCTGTCCGAACAAATTTTTAGTGACTCAATCATGCATATATGTGTTCTAAAGTTGTCAAAAAAATATCTTAGTGATTCAATCATGCATATATATGTTCTAAGGCTGTCCAAAAAAATTTATAGTGATTCAATCATGTATATATATGTTCTAAGGGTGTCAAAAAAAATTCATAGTGACTCAATCACGCATATATGTGTCCTAGGGTTGTTAAAAAAAATTCATTGTGATTCAATAATGCATATATCTGTTCTACGATTGTCAAAAAAAAATCATAGTCATTCAATCATGCACATATTTATTCTAATGCTGTCAAAAAATTTCATAGAGATTCAATCATGCATATATGTGTTCTAATGCTATCAAAACAAATTTGTAGTGACTTAATCATGCATATATGTGTTCTAAACTTGTCAAAAAAATATCATAGTGATTCAATCATGCATATAAATGTTCAAAGGCTGTCCAAAAAAATTTATAGTGATTCAATCATGCATATATATGTTCTAAGGGTGTCAAAAAATTTTCATAGTGATTCAATCACGCATATATGTGTCCTAGGGTTGTTAAAAAAAAATCTTTGTGATTCAATAATGCATGTATTTCTTCTACGATTGTAAAAAAAAATTCATAGTCATTCAATCATGCATATATGTGTTCTAATGCTGTAAAAAAAAATTTATGGTGATTCAATCATGCATATATGTGTTCTAATGCTGTCAAAACAAATTTGTAGTGACTCAATCATGCATATATGTGTTTTAAAGTTATCACAAAAATATCATAGTAATTTAATCATGCATATATATGTTCTATGGCTGTCCAATAAAATTTATAGCGATTCAATCATGCATATATATGTTCTAAGGGTGTAAAAAAAAATTCATAGTGATTCAATCACGCATATATATGTCCTAGGGTTGTTAAAAAAAATTCATTGTGATTCAATAACGCATATATATGTTCTACGATTGTCATTCTATCATGCATATATTTGTTCTAATGCTGTCAAAAAAATGTCATAGTGATTCAATCATGCATATATGTGTTCTAAAGTTGTCAAAAAAATATCATAGTGATTCAATCATGCAGATATGTGTTCTAAGGCTTTCAAAAAAATTTCATACTATTTCAATCATGCATATATTTGTTCAAAGGCTGTAAAAAAATTCCATAGTGATTCAATCTTGCGTATATGTGTTTTGATGCTGTTAAAAAGTTTTATGGAGATTCAATCAAGCATATATGTGTTCAATATGTGTTCAAAGGCTGTCAAAAAAAATTCATAGCCATTCAATCATTCATATATGTGCTTTATGGTTGTCAAATTTTTTTTATAGTGATTCAATCATTCATATATGTATTCTAATGCTGTAAAAAAAAATTCATAGTGATTGAATCATGCATATATGTGTTCTAAGGTTGTCTAAATTTTTTTATAGTGATTCTATCATGCAGATATGTGTTCTAAGGTTGTCAAAAAAAATTCAAAGTGATTCAATCATGCATGTATGTATTCGAAGGCTAGCAAAAATTTTTTATAGAGATTCAATGATGCATATATGTGTTCTAAGGCTATCAAAAAAAATTCATAGTGAATCAATCAGGCAAATATGTATTCTAAGGTTGTCAAAAAAAAATTTATAGTGATCAAATCTTGCATATGTATGTTCTAATGCTGTCAAAAAAAATTTATAGTGATTCAATCATGCATATATATGTTCTAACACTGTAAAAAAAAATTCTTAATGATACAATCACGCATATTTGTGTTCTAAGGCTATAAAAAAAATTTCTAGTGATTCAATCTTGTATATATGTGTTCTAAGGCTATCAAAAAAAGTTCATAGTGATTCAATATTGTATATTTGGGTTCTAAGGCCGTCAAATGTTTTTTATAGTGATTCAGTCAAGCGTATATGTGTTCTTAGGCTATCAAAAATTTTTTATAGTAATTCAATCATGTAGATATTTGTTCTAAGGCTGTCAAAAAAAATTTAGAGTGATTCAATCATGCACATATGTGATCTAAGGCGATTAAAAATTTTCATATTAATTCAATCATGCATATATGTGTTCTAAGGCTGTCAAAAGAATTTCATAGTTATTCAATTATGCATACATATGTTCTAAGGCTGCCAAAAAAAATTCAAAGTGACTCAATCATGAAGATATGTGTTCTAAGGTTGTCTAAAAAATTTTATAGTGATTCAATCATGAATATATGTGTTCAACTGCTGTCAAAATTTTTGTATAGTGATTCAATTAGGGATATATGTGTTCTAATGCTATCAACAAAATTTCATAGTGATTCAATCATGCATATATATGTTCTAAGGCTGTCCAAAAAAAATTATAGTGATTCAATCATGCATATATATGTTCTAAGGGTGTAAAAAAAAAATCATAGTGATTCAATCACGCATGTATGTGTCCTAGGGTTGTCAAAAAAAATTCATTGTGATTCAATAATGCAAATATGTGTTCTAAGGCTTCAATTTTTTTTTTATAGTGGTTCATTCTAGCATAAATGTGTTCTATGCTGTTAAAAAAAATTTATAGTGATTCAATCATGCATATATGTGTCCTAAAGTTGTCAAAAATATTTCATAGAGATTCAATAATGCATATATGTGTTGTAAGGTTGTCAAAAAATTTTCATAGTGATTCAATCATGCATATGTGTGTTCTAAAGCTTCTAAAAAAAATCATGGTGATTCAATCATGCATAGATGTGTTCTAATGCTGTCCGAACAAATTTTTAGTGACTCAATCATGCATATATGTGTTCTAAAGTTGTCAAAAAAATATCTTAGTGATTCAATCATGCATATATATGTTCTAAGGCTGTCCAAAAAAATTTATAGTGATTCAATCATGTATATATATGTTCTAAGGGTGTCAAAAAAAATTCATAGTGACTCAATCACGCATATATGTGTCCTAGGGTTGTTAAAAAAAATTCATTGTGATTCAATAATGCATATATCTGTTCTACGATTGTCAAAAAAAAATCATAGTCATTCAATCATGCACATATTTATTCTAATGCTGTCAAAAAATTTCATAGAGATTCAATCATGCATATATGTGTTCTAATGCTATCAAAACAAATTTGTAGTGACTTAATCATGCATATATGTGTTCTAAACTTGTCAAAAAAATATCATAGTGATTCAATCATGCATATAAATGTTCAAAGGCTGTCCAAAAAAATTTATAGTGATTCAATCATGCATATATATGTTCTAAGGGTGTCAAAAAATTTTCATAGTGATTCAATCACGCATATATGTGTCCTAGGGTTGTTAAAAAAAAATCTTTGTGATTCAATAATGCATGTATTTCTTCTACGATTGTAAAAAAAAATTCATAGTCATTCAATCATGCATATATGTGTTCTAATGCTGTAAAAAAAATTTTATGGTGATTCAATCATGCATATATGTGTTCTAATGCTGTCAAAACAAATTTGTAGTGACTCAATCATGCATATATGTGTTTTAAAGTTATCACAAAAATATCATAGTAATTCAATCATGCATATATATGTTCTATGGCTGTCCAATAAAATTTATAGCGATTCAATCATGCATATATATGTTCTAAGGGTGTAAAAAAAAATTCATAGTGATTCAATCACGCATATATATGTCCTAGGGTTGTTAAAAAAAATTCATTGTGATTCAATAACGCATATATATGTTCTACGATTGTCATTCTATCATGCATATATTTGTTCTAATGCTGTCAAAAAAATGTCATAGTGATTCAATCATGCATATATGTGTTCTAAAGTTGTCAAAAAAATATCATAGTGATTCAATCATGCAGATATGTGTTCTAAGGCTTTCAAAAAAATTTCATACTATTTCAATCATGCATATATTTGTTCAAAGGCTGTAAAAAAATTCCATAGTGATTCAATCTTGCGTATATGTGTTTTGATGCTGTTAAAAAGTTTTATGGAGATTCAATCAAGCATATATGTGTTCAATATGTGTTCAAAGGCTGTCAAAAAAAATTCATAGCCATTCAATCATTCATATATGTGCTTTATGGTTGTCAAATTTTTTTTATAGTGATTCAATCATGCATATATGTATTCTAATGCTGTAAAAAAAAATTCATAGTGATTGAATCATGCATATATGTGTTCTAAGGTTGTCTAAATTTTTTTATAGTGATTCTATCATGCAGATATGTGTTCTAAGGTTGTCAAAAAAAATTCAAAGTGATTCAATCATGCATGTATGTATTCGAAGGCTAGCAAAAAATTTTTATAGAGATTCAATGATGCATATATGTGTTCTAAGGCTATCAAAAAAAATTCATAGTGAATCAATCAGGCAAATATGTATTCTAAGGTTGTCAAAAAAAAATTTATAGTGATCAAATCTTGCATATGTATGTTCTAATGCTGTCAAAAAAAATTTATAGTGATTCAATCATGCATATATATGTTCTAACACTGTAAAAAAAAATTCTTAATGATACAATCACGCATATTTGTGTTCTAAGGCTATAAAAAAAATTTCTAGTGATTCAATCTTGTATATATGTGTTCTAAGGCTATCAAAAAAAGTTCATAGTGATTCAATATTGTATATTTGGGTTCTAAGGCCGTCAAATGTTTTTTATAGTGATTCAGTCAAGCGTATATGTGTTCTTAGGCTATCAAAAATTTTTTATAGTAATTCAATCATGTAGATATTTGTTCTAAGGCTGTCAAAAAAAATTTAGAGTGATTCAATCATGCACATATGTGATCTAAGGCGATTAAAAATTTTCATATTAATTCAATCATGCATATATGTGTTCTAAGGCTGTCAAAAGAATTTCATAGTTATTCAATTATGCATACATATGTTCTAAGGCTGCCAAAAAAAATTCAAAGTGACTCAATCATGAAGATATGTGTTCTAAGGTTGTCTAAAAAATTTTATAGTGATTCAATCATGAATATATGTGTTCAACTGCTGTCAAAATTTTTGTATAGTGATTCAATTAGGGATATATGTGTTCTAATGCTATCAACAAAATTTCATAGTGATTCAATCATGCATATATATGTTCTAAGGCTGTCCAAAAAAAATTATAGTGATTCAATCATGCATATATATGTTCTAAGGGTGTAAAAAAAAAATCATAGTGATTCAATCACGCATGTATGTGTCCTAGGGTTGTCAAAAAAAATTCATTGTGATTCAATAATGCAAATATGTGTTCTAAGGCTGTCAATTTTTTTTTTATAGTGGTTCATTCTAGCATAAATGTGTTCTATGCTGTTAAAAAAAATTTATAGTGATTCAATCATGCATATATGTGTCCTAAAGTTGTCAAAAATATTTCATAGAGATTCAATAATGCATATATGTGTTGTAAGGTTGTCAAAAAATTTTCATAGTGATTCAATCATGCATATGTGTGTTCTAAAGCTTCTAAAAAAAATCATGGTGATTCAATCATGCATAGATGTGTTCTAATGCTGTCCGAACAAATTTTTAGTGACTCAATCATGCATATATGTGTTCTAAAGTTGTCAAAAAAATATCTTAGTGATTCAATCATGCATATATATGTTCTAAGGCTGTCCAAAAAAATTTATAGTGATTCAATCATGTATATATATGTTCTAAGGGTGTCAAAAAAAATTCATAGTGACTCAATCACGCATATATGTGTCCTAGGGTTGTTAAAAAAAATTCATTGTGATTCAATAATGCATATATCTGTTCTACGATTGTCAAAAAAAAATCATAGTCATTCAATCATGCACATATTTATTCTAATGCTGTCAAAAAATTTCATAGAGATTCAATCATGCATATATGTGTTCTAATGCTATCAAAACAAATTTGTAGTGACTTAATCATGCATATATGTGTTCTCAACTTGTCAAAAAAATATCATAGTGATTCAATCATGCATATAAATGTTCAAAGGCTGTCCAAAAAAATTTATAGTGATTCAATCATGCATATATATGTTCTAAGGGTGTCAAAAAATTTTCATAGTGATTCAATCACGCATATATGTGTCCTAGGGTTGTTAAAAAAAAATCTTTGTGATTCAATAATGCATGTATTTCTTCTACGATTGTAAAAAAAAATTCATAGTCATTCAATCATGCATATATGTGTTCTAATGCTGTAAAAAAATTTTTATGGTGATTCAATCATGCATATATGTGTTCTAATGCTGTCAAAACAAATTTGTAGTGACTCAATCATGCATATATGTGTTTTAAAGTTATCACAAAAATATCATAGTAATTCAATCATGCATATATATGTTCTATGGCTGTCCAATAAAATTTATAGCGATTCAATCATGCACATATATGTTCTAAGGGTGTAAAAAAAAATTCATAGTGATTCAATCACGCATATATATGTCCTAGGGTTGTTAAAAAAAATTCATTGTGATTCAATAACGCATATATATGTTCTACGATTGTCATTCTATCATGCATATATTTGTTCTAATGCTGTCAAAAAAATGTCATAGTGATTCAATCATGCATATATGTGTTCTAAAGTTGTCAAAAAAATATCTTAGTGATTCAATCATGCAGATATGTGTTCTAAGGCTTTCAAAAAAATTTCATACTATTTCAATCATGCATATATTTGTTCAAAGGCTGTAAAAAAATTCCATAGTGATTCAATCTTGCGTATATGTGTTTTGATGCTGTTAAAAAGTTTTATGGAGATTCAATCAAGCATATATGTGTTCAATATGTGTTCAAAGGCTGTCAAAAAAAATTCATAGCCATTCAATCATGCATATATGTGCTTTATGGTTGTCAAATTTTTTTTATAGTGAATCAATCATGCATATATGTATTCTAACGCTGTCAAAAAAAATTCATAGTGATTGAATCATGCATATATGTGTTCTAAGGTTGTCTAAATTTTTTTATAGTGATTCTATCATGCAGATATGTGTTCTAAGGTTGTCAAAAAAAATTCAAAGTGATTCAATCATGCATGTATGTATTCGAAGGCTAGCAAAAAATTTTTATAGAGATTCAATGATGCATATATGTGTTCTAAGTCTATCAAAAAAAATTCATAGTGAATCAATCAGGCAAATATGTATTCTAAGGTTGTCAAAAAAAAAATTATACTGATTAAATCTTGCATATGTATGTTCTAATGTTGTCAAAAAAAATTTATAGTGATTCAATCATGCATATATATGTTCTAACACTGTAAAAAAAAATTCTTAATGATACAATCACGCATATTTGTGTTCTAAGGCTATAAAAAAAATTTCTAGTGATTCAATCTTGTATATATGTGTTCTAAGGCTGTCAAAAAAAGTTCATAGTGATTCAATATTGTATATTTGGGTTCTAAGGCCGTCAAATTTTTTTTATAGTGATTCAGTCAAGCGTATATGTGTTCTTAGGCTATAAAAAAAATTTTATAGTGATTCAATCATGTAGATATTTGTTCTAAGGCTGTCAAAAAAAAATTAGAGTGATTCAATCATGCATATATGTGATCTAAGGCGATTAAAAATTTTCATATTAATTCAATCATGCATATATGTGTTCTAAGGCTGTCAAAAGAATTTCATAGTGATTCAATTATGCATATATATGTTCTAAGGCTGCCAAAAAAAATTCATAGTGACTCAATCATGAAGATATGTGTTCTAAGGTTGTCTAAAAAATTTTGTAGTGATTCAATCATGAATATATGTGTTCAACTGCTGTCAAAATTTTTGTAGTGATTCAATTAGGGGTATATGTGTTCTAATGCTATCAACAAAATTTCATAGTGATTCAATCATGCATATATGTGTTCTAAGGTTGTCAAAAAAAAGTAATAGTGATTCATTCATGAATATATGCGATCTACAACTATAAAAAAAAAATCACAGTGATTGAATCATGCATATATTTGTTCTAAGGCTGTCAAAAAACTTCCATAGTGATTCAATCCGGCATATATCTGTTCTAAGGTTGTCAAAAAAGTTCAAAGTGATTCAATCATGCAGATATGTGTTCTAAGGTTCTTTAAAAATATTTATAGTGATTCAATCATACATATATGTGTTCTAACATTGTCAAAAAAAATTCATAGTTATTTAATCATGCATATATATGTTCTAAGGTTGTCAAAAAAAATTTATAATGATTGAATCATGCAGATATGTGTTCTAAGTTTGTCAAAAACATTTCATAGTGATTCAATCATGCATATATGTGTCCAAAGGCTGTAAAAAAAAATTCATAGTTATTCAATCATGCATATATGTGTTCTAAGGCTGTCAAAAAAAGTTCATAGTGATTGAATCATACAGACATGTTTTCTAAGGATATGAAAAAAAATTTATAATGATTCAATCATGCATATATGTGTTCTAATGCTGTCAAAAAAATTTCATAGTGAATCAATCATGCATATATTTTTTTTAAGGCTGTCAAAAAATTTTCATTGTGATTCAATCATAGATATATGTGCTCTAATGCTGTCAAAAATTTTTTATAGTGATTCAATCATACATATATGTGTTCTAACGTAGTCATAATGATTCAATCATGCATATTTGTGTTAGAAGGCTAAAAAACAATTCATAGTGATTCAATCTTGTATATGTGTTCTAAGGTAGCCAAAAAAATTTCATAGTGATTAAATCTTGTATATATGTGTTCTAAAGTTGTCAAAAAAAGTTTATAGCGATTCAATCATACAAACATGTTTTCTAAGTTTGTTAAAAAACATTTATAGTGATTCAATCATGCATATATGTGTTCTAATGCTGTAAAAAAAAATCATAGTGATTCAATCATGCATATGTTTTTTCCAAGGCTGTCAAATTTTTTTTATAGTGATTCAATCATGCATATATCTGTTCTAAGGCTGTCAAAAAAAATTCATAGTGATTCAATCATGCATATATGTGTTCTAAGGTTGTCAAAAAAAATCATTGTGATTCAATCATGCATATTTGTCTCCTAAGGTTGTCAAAAAAAATTCATAGTGATTCAAACATGCATATGTGTCATAACGTTCTCAAAAAAATTTCATAGTGATTCAATCTTGCATATATATCTTCTAATGCTGTCCAAAAAATTTCATAGTGATTCAATCTTGCATATATGTGTTCTAAGGCTCTAAAAAAAATTTCATAGTGATTCAATCATGCATATATGTTCTAAAACTGTCAAAAAAATTCCATAGTGATTCAATTTTGCATATGTGTGTTCTATGGCAGTCAAATAAATTTCATAGTGATTCAATCATGCATATATGTGTTCTAAGCCTGTCAAAAAATTTCATAGTGATTCAATCAAGCAGATAAATGTTCTAAGGTTGTCAAAAAAAATTTATAGTGATCCAATCACACAGATATGTGCTCTAAGGCTGTCAATAAAGTTTCATAGTGATTCATTCATGCATATATGTGTTCTAAGGCTCTCAAAAAAATTTCATAGGGATTCAATCATGCATATATGTTTTGTAAGGTTTTCAAAAAAATTTCATAGTGATTCAATCATGCATATAGGTGTTCTATGGCTGTCAAAAATATTTCATAGTGTTTCAATAATGCATATATGTGTTTTAGGGCTGTAAAAAAAATCATAGTGATTCAATCATGCATATATGTGTTCTAAGGCAGTAAAACAAAATTCATAATAATTAAATCATGCATATTTGTGTTCTAAGGCTATAAAAAAATTTCATAGTGATTGAATCTTGTATATATGTCTAAGGCAGTAAAAAAAATTCATTGTTATTCAATCATGCATATATGTGTTCTATGGCTGTCAAACAAGTTTCTTAGTGATTCAATCATGCAGATATGTGTTCAAAGGTTGTCAAAAAAAATTATAGCGATTCAATCTTCCAAAAAAATTTTATAGTGATTCAATCATGCAGATATATGTTATAATGTTGTCAAACAAATTTTATAGTGATTCAATCATGGATATATGTGTAAAAAAAATTATAGTGATTCAATCATGTATATATGTGTTCTAATGCAGTCATCAAAATTTCATAGTGATTCAATCATGCATATGTGTGTTGTAAGGCTGTCTAAAAAAATTAGTAGTGATTCAATCATGAATATATGTGTTTTACAACTATAAAAAAAAATCATAGTGATTGAATCATGCATATATTTGTTCTATGGCTGTAAAAAAAATCCATAGTGATTCAATCCTGAATATATATGTTATAAGGCTGTCAAAATTTTTTTATAGTGATTCAATCATGCAGATACGTGTTCTAAGGTTAATTTTTTTTTTTTTATAGTGATTCAATCTTAGATATATGTGTTCTAATGCTGTCACAAAAAAATTATAGTAATTCAATCATGCATATATGTGTTCTAAGGCTATCAAAAAAAAATCATAGTGATTCAATCATGCATATATGTGTTCTAAGGGTGTAAAAAAAAAATCATAGTGAATGAATCATGCATATATATGTTCTAAGCCTGATAAAAAAGTTTATAGCGATTCAATCATGCGTATATGTGCTCTATGGCTCTCAAAAAAATTTCATAGTGATTCAATCATGCATATATGAGTACTAAGGTTGTCCAAAAAAAATCATTGGGATTCTATCATGCATATACAAGTTCAATGGTTGTCAAAAAAAATCACAGTGATTCAATCATGCATACATGTATTCTAATGCTGTCAAAAAAAATTTATAGTGATTAAATCATGCTTACATGTGTTTTAATGTTGTCAAAAAAGTTTCATAGTGATTTAATCATGCATATATGTGTTCTAATGCAGTAAAAAAAATTCATAGTATTTTAATCAGGCATATATGTGTTCTAAGGCTGTCAAAAAAATTTCATAGTGCTTTAATGAAGAATATATGTGTTCTACAGCTACAAAAAAAAATTCATAGTGATTCAATCATGCATATATTTGTTCTAAGGCTATCAAAAAAATTCCATAGTGATTCAATCTTGCATATATGTGTTATGACACTCTTAAATATTTTTGTAGAGATTCAATCACGCATATATGTGTTCTAAGGCTGTAAAAAAAAATTCATTGTGATTCAATCATACATATATGTGCCCAATGGTTGTCAAACTTTTTTTATAGTGATTCAATCATGCATATATGTGTTCTAACGCTGTAAAAAAAAATTCTGAGTCATTCCATGATGCATATATGTGTTATAAGACTGTCAAAATTTTTTTATGGTGATTCAATCATGCAGATATGTGTTCTAAGGTTGTAAAAAATTTTTTATAGTGATTTAATCTTGGATACTTGTGTTCTAGTGCTGTCAAATTTTCTTTACAGTAATTCAATCCTGCATATATGTGTTCTAAGTTTGTCAAAAAAAAGTCATCGTGATTCAATCATGCATATATGTGTTCTAAACCTGTCAAATTTTTTTTATAGTGATTCAATCATGCATAAATGTGTTCTAAGGTTGTCAAAAAAATTTCATAGTGATTAAATAATGCATATATGTGTTCTAAGGTTGTCAAAAATTTTTATGGTGATTCAATCTTGGATACATGTGTTCTAATGCTGCCAAAAAAAATTGGTAGTAATTTAATCATGCATATATGTGTTCTAAGGCTGTGAAAAAAATTTCATAGTTATTCAGTCATTCATATATGTGATCTAATGCTATCAAATAAACTTCATAGTGATTCAATCATATATATATGTGTTCTAATGCTGTCAAAAAAATTTCATAGTGATTCAATCATCCTTACATGTATTTTAATGTTGTGAAAAAAGTTTCATAGTGATTTAATAATGCATATATGTGTTCTAATGCGGTAAATAAAATTCATAGTATTTTAATCATGCATATATTTGTTCTAAGGCTGTCAAAATTTTTTTTATAGTGATTTAATGATGAATATATGTGTTCTACTACTATAAAAAAATATTCATACTGATTCAATCATGCATATATTTGTTCTAAGGCTATCAAAAAAATTCCGTAGGGGTTATGATGCTCTTAAATTTTTTTATAGAGATTCAATCATGCATATATGTGTTCTAAGGCTGTCTAAAAAATTTCATTGTGATTCAATCATACATATATGTGCCCTATGATTGTCAATTTTTTTTTATAGTGATTCAATCATGCATATATGTGTTCTAACGCTGTAAAAAAAAGTTCAGAGTGATTCCATCATGCATATATGTGTTATAAGGCTGTCAAAATTTTTTTATAGTGATTCAATCATGCAGATATGTGTTCTAAGGTTGTAAAAAAAAATTTATACTGATTCAATCTTGGATACATGTGTTCTAATGCTGTAAAAAAGTTTTTATACTAATTCAATCCTGCATATATGTGTTCTAAGGCTGTCAAGAAAAAATCATCATGATTCTATCATGCATGTATGTGTTCTAAGTCTGTGATGCATATTTGTGTCCTAAGGTTGTCAAAAAAATTTCATAGTGATTCAATAATGCATATATGTGTTCTAAGGTTGTCAAACTTTTTTATGGTGATTCAGTCTTGGATACATGTGTTCTAATGCTGCCAAAAAAAATTGGTAGTAATTTAATCATGCATATATGTGTTCTAAGGCTGTGAAAAAAATTTCATAGTGATTCAGTCAGTCATATATGTGTTCTAATGCTATAAAAAAAACTTCATAGTGATTCAATCATGCATATATGTGTTCTAAGGCTGTCAAAAAAAATTTATAGTGATTCAATCATGCAGATATGTGTTCTAAGGTTGTCAAATTTTTTTTATAGTGATTCAATCTTGGATATATGTGTTATAATGCTCTCAATTTTTTTGTAGTAGTTCAATCATGCATATATGTGTTCTAAGGCTGTCAAAAAACTTCCATAATGATTCAATCATGCTTATATGTGTCCTCAGGCAGTCAAAAAAAAATCATAGTGATTCAATCATGCATATATGTATTATACGTTGTCAAATTTTTTTTACAGGGATTCAATCTTGGATATATGTGTTGTAATGCTGTCAAAAAAAAAATTTAGTAATTCAATCACGCATATATGTATTCTAAGGCTGTCAAAAAAATTTCGTAGTGATTCAATCATGCATATATGTGTTCTAAGGCTATCAAAAAAATTTCATAGTGATTCAATCATGCATATATGTGTTCTAAAGCTGTCAAAAAAGGTCATAGCGATCCAATCATTCGATAGTGATTCAATCATGCATATATGTGTTCTATGGCTGTCAAAAAAAATTCATAATGATTCAATCATGCATATATGTGTTCTAAGGCTATAAAAAAAAAAATCAAAGTGATTCAATCATGCATAGATGTGTTCTAAGAATGTTGTCAAATAAATTATAGTGATTCAATCTTGCATATATATGTTCTAATGCTATCAAAAAAAAATTCCTAGTGATTCAATCATGCATATATGTGTTCTAAGGTTGTCAAAAAAATTTCATAGTGTTTCAAGCATGAATATATGTGTTCTACCACTATAAAAAATGTATTATAGTGATTGAATCATGCCTATATTTGTTCTAAGGCAGTCAAAAAATATTCATAGTGATTCAATCTTGCATATATGTGTTCTGATGTTGTTAAATTTTTTTATAAAGATTCAATCATGCATATATGTGTTCTAAGGCTGTCAAAAAAATTTCATAGTGATTCAATCATGCATATATGTGCTCTAAGGTTGTCAAAATATTTTATAGTGATTCAATCATGCAAATATGTGTTCTAACACTGTCAAAAAAATGTCATAGAGATTTAATCATGTATATATGTGTTCTAAGGCTGTCAAATTTTTTTTATAGGGATTGAATCAAGCAAATATGTGCTCTAAGGTAATCAAAATTTTTTTACAGTGATTCAATCCTTGATATATGTTTTTTAATGCTGTAAAAACAATTTTGTAGTAACTCAATCATGCATATATGTGTTCTAAGGCTATCAAGAAAATTTCATAGTGATTCAATCATGCAAATATGTGTAATAAGGTTGTGAAAAAAAAATTAAAGTGATAAAATCATGCATATATGTGTTCTAAAGCTGTCAAAAAAAATTCATAGTGATTCAATGATGCATATATGTGTTCTAAGGCTGTAAAAAAACTTCATAGTGATTCAATCATGCATATATGTGTTCTAAGGCTCTCAAAAAATTTTCATAGTCAGTCAATCATGCAGATATGTGTTCTAAGGCTGTCAAAAAAATTTATTGTGATTCAATCATGCATATATGTGATCTAATGCTGTCGAACAAATTCTATAGTGATTCAATCATGCATATTTGTGTTCTAATGCTGTAAAAAAAAATCATAGTGATTCAATCATGCATATATGTGTTCTAAGGCAGTCAAAAAAATTTCATAGTGATTCAATCATGCATATATATGTTCTAAGGTTGTCAAAAAGACTTCATAGTTTTTCAAACAAGCATATATGTGTACTAAGGCTGTCAAAAAAATTTCATTGTGATTCAATCATGCATATTTATGTTCTACTGTTGTCAAAAAAAAATTTATAGTGATTCAATCATGTATATACACATTCTATGTTTTTAAAAAAAAATTCATGCATGATTCAATCATGCATATATGTGTTCTTGGGCTGTCAAAAAAATTTCGTTGTGATTCAATCATGCATATATGTGTTCTGAGGTAGTCAAAAAAATTTCAAAGTGATTCAATCATGCAATTTGTGTTCTAAGTCTATAAAAAAAACTTCATAGTGATTCAATCTGGTATATATGTGTTCTAACGCTTTAAAATTTTTTCTATAGTGCTTCAATCATGCATATATGTGTTCTAAGGCTCTCAAAAAAAGTTCAAAGTGATTCAATCGTTTAGAGATGTGTTCTAAGAATGTTATCAATCGTGTATATATGTGATCAAATGCTGAAAAAAAAAATCATAGTGATTTAATCATGCATATATGTGTTCTAAGTTTGTCAAAAAAATTTCATAGTGTTTAAATCATGAATAAATCTGCTCTACCACTATAAAAAAAAATTATAGTGATTCAATCATGCATATATTTGTTCTAAGGTTGTCAAAAAAATTTCATAGTGAATCAATCATGCATATATGTGCTGTAAGGTTGTCAAAATTTTTTAATAGAGACTTAATCATGCATATGTGTGTTATAACGCTATCAAACAAATGTCATAGAGATTCAATCATGCATATATGTGTTCTAAGGCTATAAAAAAAAATTATAGTGATTCAATCATGCAGATATGTGTTCTACAGTTATCAAAAATTTTTACAGTGATTCAATCTTGGATATTTGTGTTGTAATGCTATCAAAAAAATTTGTAGTGATTCAATCATGCATATATGTGTTCTAAGGCTGTCAAAAAATTTTCATAGTGATTCAATCATGCAGATATGTGTAATAAGTTTGTCAAAAAAAATTATAGTGATTAAATCAAGCATATATGTGTTCTAAAGCAGTAAAAAAAATTTCATAGTGATTCAATCATGCATATATGTGTTCTAAGGCTGTAAAAAAATTTAATATTAATTCAATCATGCATATATGTGTTCCAAGGCTCTCAAAAAAATTTCATAGTGATTCAATCATGCAGATATGTGTTCTAAGGCTGTCAAAAAAAAAAATATAGCCATTCAATCATGCATATAAGTGTTCTAAACTTATAAAAAAAAATTCATAGTGATTGAATCACGCGTATACGTATTCTATGCTTGTCAAAAACAGTTCATAGTGATTCAATCACGCATATATATGTTCTCGGATTGTCAAAAAAAATTCATAGTGATCCAATCTTGCATATTTGTGTTCTAAGTCTATCAAAATTTTTTTATAGTGAATCAGCCTTGTATATATGTGTTCTAAGGCAGTCAAAAAAATTTCATAGTGATTCAATCATGCATATAGGTGTTCTAAGGCTGAAAAAATATGAATATGATTCAATCATGCATATATGTGTTCTCACTCTGTCAAACAAATTTTATAGTAATTCAATCATGCATATATGTGTTCTAAGGCTGTAAAAAAAAATTCATAGTGATTCAATCATGCATAGATGTGTTCTAAGGGTGGCAAAAAATTTACATAGTGATTCAATCATGTATAGAGGTGTTCTAAGGTTGTCAAAAAAATGTCATTGTGATTTAGACATGCGTATATGTGTTCTAAGGTTGTCAAAAAAATTTCACAGTGATTCAATCACGCATATATGTTCTAAGGCTATCAAAAAAAATTCATAGTGATTCAATCATGCATATTTGTGTTCTACGATTGTCAAAAAAATTTCAATCTTGCATATATGTGTTCTAAGGCTGTCAAACAAATTTCATAGCGACTCAATCATGCATATATGTGTTCTAAGGCTGTAAATAAAAATTCATAGTGATTCAGTCATGCAGATAAGTGTTCTATGTTACTCAAAAAATTTTATAGTGATTCGATCATACATATATGTGTTCCAATGTCAAGAAAATTTTATAATTATTCAATCATGCATATATGTGTTCTAAGGTTGTCAATAAAACTTCATAGTGATTCAATCAAGCATGTTTGTTTTCTAAGGCTGTCAAAAAAGTTTTAATATGATTCAATCATGCCTATATATGTTCTCAGGCTGTTAAAAAAAATTCATTGTTATTCAACCATGCATATATATGTTCTCAGGCTGTCAACAAAATTTCATAGAGATTCAATCATTCTTATATGTGTTCTAATGCTGTCAAATTTTTTTTTATAATGATTCAATCATGCATACATGTGTTCTAAGACTGTCAAAAAAATTTCATAGCGATTCAAGCATGCATATCTGTGATCTAATGCTGTAAAAAAAATTTCATAGTAATTCAATCGTGCATATATGTGTTCTAAGGTTGTCACAAAAATTTCATAGTGACTCAATCATGCATATATGTGTTCTAATGTTGTAAAAAAAAATTCATAGTGATTCAATCATGCATATATGTATTCTAAGAATGTCAAAAAATTTCATGGTGATTCAATCTTGCATATATGTGTTCTAAGGTTGTTAAAAAAATTTCACAGTCTTTCAAATATGCATATATGTGTTCTAAGGCAGTCAAAAGTTTTTTATAGTGATTCAATCATGCATATGTGTGTGCTAAGGCTGTCAAAAAAATTTCATAATGATTCAGTCATGTAGATAAGTGTCCTAAGTTACTCAAAAAAAAATTATAGTGATAAAATCATGCATGTATGTGTTTCAAGGCTGTCAAAATGTTTTTATAGTGAATCAATCTTGCAAATATGTGTTCTAAGTTACTCAAAACAAATTTATAGTGATTCAATCTTGAATATATGTGATCTAATGCTATAAAAAAAAATTGGTAGTGATTCAATCCTGCATATATATGTTCTAAGGCTGTCAGCAAAATTTTGTTGTGATTTAATCATGCATAGATGTGTTCTAAGGCTATCAAAAAAATTACATAGTGATTCAATCTTGCATATGTGTTTTAAGGCTGTCAAAAAAAGTTCATAGCGATTCAATCAAGCATACATGTGTTCTAAGGGTGTCAAAAAAATTTCATAGCTATTCAATCATGCAGATAAGTGTTCTAAGTTACTAAAAAAAAATTATAGTGACTCAATCAGGCATATATGTGATCTGATGCAGTAAAAAAAAATTGTAGTGATTCAATTATGCATATATGTGTTCTAAGGTTGTCAAAAAAATTTCATAGTGATTCAAACTTGCATATATGTGTTCTAAGTCTGTCAAAAAAAAATTATTGTGATTCAATCATGCATATATGTGTTCTAAGGTTGTCAAAAAAATTTCAGTTTTGCATATATGTGTTCTAATGTTTCCAAAAAAAATTTATAGTGATTCAATCATACATATATGTGTTCAAAGGTTGTCAAAAAAAAATTATAGTGATTCAATAATGCATATATGTGTTGCAAGGCTGTAAAAAAAATCATAGTGATTCAATCATGCATATATGTGTTCTAAGTTTGTCAAAAAAATTTATAGTGATTGAGTAATACATATAGGTATTCTAAGGCTGTCAAAAAAATTTCATAGTCATTCAATTATGCAAATGTGTGTTTTAAGGCTGTCAAAAAAATTTAATAGTGGCTCAATCATGCATATATGTGTTCTCAGACTATGAAAAAAATTTCGAACTGATTCAATAATGCATATATGTATTCTAAGGCAGTGAAAAAAACTTCCTAGTGATTCAATAATGCATATATGTGTTCTAAGGTTGTCAAAAAAAAATCATAGTGTTTCAGTAAAGCATATATGTGTTCTAAGGCTGTCAAAATTTTTTTATAGTTTTTCAATCATGCATATATATGTTCCAAGTTTGTCAAAAAAAATTCATAGTGATTCAACCATGCATATAAGTGTTCTAAGGCTGTCAAAAAAAGTTTATAGTGATTCAATAATGAATATATGTTTTATAAGGTTGTCAAAAAAAATTCATAGTGATTCACTCATGCATATATGTGTTCTAAGGCTCTCAAAAAACTTTTATATTGACTGAATCATGAATATATGTGTTCTAAGGCTGTCAAAAAAATTTCATAGTGATTCAATCATGCATATATGTGTTCTATAGCTGTAAAAAAAATTTCATAGTGATTCAATCATACATATATGTGTATAAGGCTGTCAAAAAAAATTTATAGTGATTCAATCATGCATATATGTGCTCTAAGGCTGTTAAAAAAATTTCATAGTGATTCAATCATACATATATGTGTCTTAAGGTTGTCAAATTTTTTTTATAGTGATTCAATCACTCATATATGTGTGTTAAGGCAGAGAAAAAAATTTCATAGTAATTCATTAATGCATATATGTGTTCTAAGAGTCAAAAAAATATTCATAGTGATTCACTAATGCATATATGTGTTTCTAAGGCTGTCAAAAACTTTGCATAGTGACTCAATCATGCATATATGTGTTCTATGGCTGTAAAAAAAATTTCATAATGATGCAATAATGCATATATGTGTTCTAAGGCTGTCAAAAAAAAATCAAAAGTGACTCAATCATGCATACATGTGTTCTAACGTTGTCAAAAAAAATTCATAGTGATTCAATCTTCCATATATGTGTTCTAAGGTTGTTAAAAAAAATTCATAGTGATTCAGTCTTGCATTTATGTGTTTTAAGTTTGTTAAAAAAATTTCATAGTGATTCAATCCTGCATATACGTGTTCTAGGGCTGTCAACTTTTTTTTTATAGTGATTCAATCTTGCATATATGTTTTCTAAGGTTGTCAATGTGTTCTAAGACTGTAAAAAAAAAATTAACAGTGATTCAATCATGCATATATGAGTTCTAATTCTTTCAAAAAAAAAAATGTAGTGATTCAATCATCCTTATATGTGTTCTAAGGTTGTCCAATTTTTTTTATGGTGATTCAATCATGCATATATGTGTTCTAAGGCTGTCCAAAAAATTTCATAGTGACTGAATCATGCATACATGTGTTCTAAGGCCATCAAAAAAATTTTGATCATGCATATATGTGTTTTAAGGCTGTTGGTTGATATTTTGGAAGTGGTATTTTTAAAACAATATTTTTCAATAAATGCTTTGGAAAATTGTCAACCAAAAGTAAATAACCGACTTTCCACGAAGTGGTAAGTACGGGTCGAATCCAAAGGGAACGGGAGTTACTCAAATATCTCTAAGAAATTTAATTTATTAATCAATAAACACTAATTACAAAGACAATGTTAATACAATATCAAATTAAAACTACAACTAATGAGAAAAGCTCTTCAGTCTTCAATTGCACGCCAAGGGTATTTTTGTCTTTTTGCCGATTATCAAATCTTCGCACTTGGACAATAATCCCTGGAAAATAGTTATGCTTTTCAACCTAAAAACACTGCAAAATACAAAGTTAGTAACTGATTTAATAAAACTAAATCAAAATATAAGTTAAACCTAATTCTGAAGAATTTAGACAAATAAAACCTAATCACTAATAAAATAATAAAGAAAATATCAAACTAATTCTAAAATCAACTAACCTAAGTCTAACAATGCTGAATGATGCAGATGCAGCCCTAAAAATGCAGAAACTGATGAAAACAACCCGAAAACCACTAAAAGAATGAAATTACGGAACTACCCCTAACTAATGCAAAATAGACTTCTGATAGTTCTTTGGAAAATGACTGTTTGACAAGGCAAACGATGTCCAATTTTCCCGAAATTTGTTCTATTCTATAACTAACAGATTCAAGAATCTGTCAGTTTTTACAGAATTAAAAAATGATATCTGGAACTCCAGATATAAGCGTTTCAAAACTGGGAAAAATCAGGATATCGCAGGTCCCGAAATTTTCAAATCCGAAAAAACAGTTTTCGCAAAACGCTTAAAAATCAGACCAAACCAACTCGGATCGAGCTGAAATTTGGTCTGCAGTCAGTTAACATGCCAATAAAGTGAATAGAAAAATAATATTTGGAAAACTCGAAATGTTTGCACATGAAATAACGACAGTGCGACAGGGAAAAAATCGGGTTTTGCTTTCAATACACTATTCACTTTATAAATCTATTTTAAACACTATGAATGCAATCTAAGTGCAATGCAGACCTAAATGCTTCTAAATGAAAGTTTATATGCTAATATTAAATGCAATGATGCTAAATGTAATGAAAAATGAATGAACAATGCTAATTATGACTAAAGATATATTAAATATGAATGCGAATATAACTAATTTAATAAAATATGCACTCCTAACTAGATGAATGAGAAGCTGTAATTAAGACAAACTAAATACACCTTAACTAAAGGGATTACAAAAATTAAACACAATGAGCACATACAATTTAAATAACACTAACTTCTAAAAATCTTACTAAATCAATTAGGTGAATAACTAAATTAGTTATACTAAAATTAATATAGATTAAAACTAAAGGTAACTAAACCACTAAAGACCAAAGGGCTGCGGGTTTAAGATAGGACTAGGGTTAGGTGCACTAGGTTGACTCGATTGACTTGACTAGGCTTAGACTAGATACACGGCTCACCCAATTGGGTCAAATAGGTTGACTAGGTTAGGTTGACTACCTTAGATAATGCCTAATTTATAAAACTAAAATTAATTCCTAATTAATTAAAACTAATAACTAACACTACTAATCCTATACCTTACACGCCTAATACATGCAATCCTATTTAAGACCTTCCTAAATAATAACCTAATTACTAATCTAATGTTAACACTATTATCTAAATAATTAAGACCTAATTAAGACACCTAATCTAAATTACTAAAGAAGAAGGTAATAAATAGGAGCTAACAAATAGTTGGAAACTAATTGATTTGGCAAAAACGTCCAATACAGAGAGATAAACTTACCTTAATTGCTTGATAAATCAAATGGGAATGAAGAATTGAAAACGTCCAACTCACAGAGGGGCCCACACGTTTCCAACCTTGCTTAAAAAACGGTAAGTACTTTTTGAAAACCTTTCCAAAAATCTTGAACACGTTTTTTGTTATATTTTAGAAAGAAAGAATAAGTTTTAATACCAATCCCAAAAATCGTGTATCAATCTTTTAGTAAGTCTTTGAAATCCAAATGGTGTTTCCAAAAATATTAAAAGGAGGAACTTTCTCTCTTGGCTGGAGTAAATGTTCAAAACATTTCCAAAATGGTATGCACGAATTTGGAAGACATCATGTTTTTTTCTTCTAAACAAAACATTCTCCACTTCAATTACCTTTTTACTCTCCTTCTAAAAACGATAACACCTAACTAATACAATGATACTATCTTAACCTAAGTAATTAATATTCAACTACAACAATGAAAACATTAAGGAAACTAAATAAATATTCTAAAACACATTAATTGACATAATCTTAAAATCCAACTTACCTAATTACACAAAAACGTTTCCTAAGCTATACCAATGAACCTGGACACTCTAAGGAACTCTCCTACTCAATTGAAACTTACTAAGAATGGCCTAGAGCTCTAGTGGAGCTCTAATCGCTAACGCCCCTCCTTGGGGAAGATGACTACACTAAATAAAAATCGACTTTTTCACTAACTAACACAAGATTTCAAAATTAAGCAAATAATACCATGATAATAACACTTCTAACTTAACATATGACATTAATTAATGTAAATACACTAATGACAACTAAATTAAATAGGTAAAATACTGGAAATGAACAATATGTGAAACGTGAACAGCATCCTAACTACACGCATAACCTAAAATACCAAGAATCTAAGCTAATTAAATCTATGTTTACCACAAAATAAAAATCTATCTTAACTAAAGATTAATCAACAAATTAAACTACTGTAACAAACTGGAACTAAATGAACATTTCCTACAGCCGGCTGGATAATATCTAAAATTCAGAGAAACATTACTCGACTCTTTTTGTATTTTCAATAGAAACACAACACCAAAACACCAAACGATTAAAACAATATGTAGAACAATCCTAAGATGCTAAACTCAACCAAGACACAATTTATAAAACTGTAAAATCAAAAAAAGGTACAGGCACACAGCTTGAAGTTGAAGATTACACGCACATCACGAACATGAACTCTAATTCAACGATTTTGGCAAAAACATTCACACGGCACAAAAAAATCAAATTGGGCTCAACCTAAATCTAAAAACAGATCTAGAACATATAAGAAATATCTAATCAAACTCAGATTATACTTGGGAACCACAAAACACTTTGCAACAATTAAACTTAATGAAACACCAAGATCGGCTAGAATTACTCTAGCCGATTTTTTTTTCTTTTTAATTAAACTAACAACAATCACAACCCACGACTCAACTAAATCACAATGAGACTTTTGAAATTGATTTTTCTGTAAAAAGAACACAACAAAACACGCTGGACAAAATTGAAAAATCGGCTAGAAGGGGTTCTAGCCGATTTACACGTTTAGATGTAAATGAGAGAAAAACACGATTCGCACACAAAACAATGAAATAAAACCTAATCTATCGTGCTGGTATGTGCACGAGCTTTATACTATGGCTAAAACAATAAAAATAAAATAAACACACAGAAAATAATAAAAGAAAAACAACACACACGATTTAGGCTTTATCTAGAAGAAAAGAGAGAAGAAGACCTACCTCAAGGGCGATCTGACGATCGTGGGGGAGAAGAGAGCAGACAATGGCCTTGGCTTGACGTCCTGAACGGTTCGAGAATGCTAGAATGTCACCACGAGCAGGGTATCTACTGCTGCAACACGTTGGAGATCCACCGAAGATGGAACGGGCGCCGATTCCCGATCGGAGGGCTTAGAAAACCGGATGGAGGTAGGGCCGGCTCATCTTGTTGGGGTGTTTCGCACTTCCAAGCAAGATTAATGGTTTCCACCTCTGATACACCTGCAACAACACAGCAAATGGTGAGAAAACGCAGCAAGGATACTAAAGAAACGAAAAGGAATGGAAAGAGAGATAGATTAATGCTTGATTTCCAAGCAAAAACCCAATTTTTGATGGAAATGAGGTGGGATGAGGGGTTGGAGAGGGGCTGGAGTTAGAATCACTGCAAGAGGCATCAATCCCAATGCCAAAGACGTCTAGGGCTCTTTTAAAAAGTATATTTATACTTTTTAGAATTTTCAAAAACAAGGTTATAAAAAAATATTTCACTAGGCGCCACTTTCTGAGGGGTTTTCTGCAAAACTTTTTGAAATGGATATGGATATGCGTGTGGGTTGGATTTTGGGCTTTCTAAAGGTTGATCCAAAGTCCAAACATCCTAGTTGGGTCGGATATGGATCCGATCCACCTCAAAATTCATGCCTGAACACTGAAATAGCCACAACTCTCTTATTTTAACTCCGATTTCTCTGAAATTTGAACCACAACCCCTTACTATCAAAATGCATCTAAACATGGGTTTAAAACCTTAATCTCACTACAAAATGCATGAATAACTTGTTAACATGATGTGCATTTCATGCATCATCAAATACCCCCATGCTTGAATGTTTGTTAGTCCCTTAACAAACCCTAACTATGCTATGCAACAGGACAAGAAATGCTAGACATGAATGCATAAAACTAACTCACTTTCATAGGAATCACGGTTGCATTTAGCGTATGCAACAAGCCCTTTAAATCCCTGGCTTACACCAGTGGACGAGTAAGGTCTCGTGAGGGTTTGCAGAGATGCTACCCACAAACATCAATGAAATGCAGGAATGAATTCTTCAAACATTTTAGGCAGTTAAGAAAATAGTTGGAACAAATATTTCATGTAATGGACATTCTCAAAACCAATTCAGAAATCTCATGCCGCCACAGTAAAAATTCTTTTTCCTTCACATTTCTAACATTGTAGTTATTTATGATTTTTCTCGGAAAGTCAAGTACTATCATGTTTTACTCATTTATCCTCACTTGTATATTTTCTGCACAATAATGCACACATATTCTTAAGCAATGAAAATTTTCTCATTCAGCACATTCTTTTTCTTTCTTTGGATTTTCAATTTTTCACCCTTTTTCAATTTTCTCTCTTGAGCATTCTTCTCACATGAGCACTATTTCGAATATCCAGTTTTCGTGACCCGTGTAGCGAGCTTTGGGCCAGTGACTCCCAGGCCAGACGACCTTAGGGCACTAGATACAGAGTATCCCTTGGACTGAATTGCTCGAGTCACTAGACCTTTTATTCTAATAGTTTACGTATAGTCTTCCTCTCGTCATGTGCAATGTCTCTATCTCTTAGGCTTTCTATGCAGTCCATGTAACAAGCTTTCGAACCGGTGGCTCCCAAACCAGCTGGCTTTGGGGCACCAGGTGTAAAACACCCTTCAGATTCTACTTACTCGAACTACAAAGGCCACAGATATCGACTAGACAAGAGGATGATCTCCTTCGTTATCCTTTTCGTCAAGAGACCCAAACACTTCATCTCATGTCTGAGTTCCACTACTAGGATTCACGAAGACATCAACAACTAAACGTAGCTCTATTCTTTTAAACTCACTTTTCAAAAACATCTTTCCATTGCTTATTTCTTTCACAAAACATACTGTGCATACTTATACTAAAGTGATTCAAAATTTTCTAACAATCAAATACTATCTTTTCTTTGAATTTTCTCATAAATCACTACTCATTTTGAATCAGTTCAGAAAATTTTTTTTTTACATGGGGCTTAAAAATTTCTAAACTGTTAGATTATGCCAAAAACAATCATATATGCTACAACTTGTTCTCAAATGCCTACTTTAGCTACCAGACATCTAAAAAAAAAAAAATTTAGTGTGCATCTAAACCACCCCCCCATTCTTGAATGACACTGTCCCTAGTGGCATACAAAATATGTAAAAATGCAATGCAAATGCACACTCAAAGACAGAAAAATGAATATGAGAGAAAGGATAGATACAACCTGATCTGTGTTGGGCTTCTGAATTTGATTGACTTGACTTTGCAGCATCTTATGCATATCTAATTGTATAATTTTCTGCTTATCTGGTCAATATTTGCTCTGAAAACTCTGCCCTGTACCTGGTAACTGATACACTAAATGTTAGATGCAACCTGCATAAACCAAAAACAAATGTCAGCACATATGAAATGAAAAACTGAAATAAAGAAAAATACTAAAATGAAAAACAAACTAATGTACATATGATACATCCCTCTGGTTGAATCCTCATGCCTTCGTGAGATGCACTATCTCACACTCACCATTCTGCGAGGAATCTGAAATGTAGGGCTTCAGTCTTTGCCCATTAACCTTGAATGTACCTTGAGTCATAGGATCAAATAAGGTAACTGCTCCATGTGGAAACACTTCTTTCACGATGTACGGTCCTGTCCATCTCGATCTCAACTTCCTTGGGAATAAATGCAAACGAGAATTGTATAGCCAAACTTTCTGCTCCGGCTCAAACACTTTTCTGACAATGTGTTTATCATGAAATGCTTTAGTGCGAGCTTTGTATAATTTGGCATTCTCATATGCATCATTCTTGAGTTCCTCTAATTCTTAGAGCTGCAGTGCTCTCGCTTTGCCAGCCTCGGCGAGGTTAAAATTCAACTTCTTGATGGCCCAATACGCTCTATGCTCCAGCTCGACAGGAAGATGGCATGCTTTCCCGAATACAAGGCGATACAGGGACATGCCAATGGGAGTCTTAAATGCAGTCCTATATGCCCAAAGTGCATCATCTAAGCGTTGAGACCAATCCTTGCGGTCCGGGCAAACTGTCTTCTCTAAAATCCGCTTAATCTCCCTATTCGATGCCTCTACCTGTCCACTGGTCTGCGGATGATACGGAGTGGTGAATCTATGATTGACAAAATATCTTCTCAACAGAGAAGCTATCTGTACATTCCTAAAATGCTTGCCACCATCGCTAATCATCGCACGTGGCACACCAAAACGACTGAAAATGTTGTGCTTAATGAACTTAAGCACTACTCTATGATCATTGGTCTTGGTTGTCACAGCCTCGACCCACTTGGACACATAATCAACTGCCACAAGAATGTATAGATTTTCGAATGAAGGCGGAAATGGAACCATGAAATCAATGCCCCAAACATCAAAAATCTCGACAATCAAAATCGGAAGCAATTGCATCATGTCCCTCTGGGACATGTTCCCAATCTGCTGACATCTAATGCATCGCCTACAGAACTCATGTGCATCCCTGTGGAGTGTAGGCCAATAAAATCCAGACTGCAAAACCTTTGCAGCCATCTTCCTACTGCTAAAATGCCCTCCACAGGCTAAAGAATGAGAAAAACTAAGAATGGACTCGTACTCCTCCTCCGAAACACATCTTCTGATGATCTGATCTGCGCAATATCTGAACAGCTCTGGTTTATCCCAATAATAGTGCCTCACCTGAGATAGGAATCTCTCTCGCTCATTCTTGTTCCAATGCTCAGGTATTTGTCTCGAAACTAGATAGTTCACAATATTTGCAAACCAGGGTAACTGCAATGTCCTGACTGACATGATCTGCTCGTCGAGGAAAGAATCACTGATCGGCCTCTGATCCTGCATGGTCTCCACGATCAGTCTAGAAAGATGGTCTGCTACTATATTCTCGCTTCCTTTCTTATCTCGAATCTCGAGATCAAACTCCTGTAGTAGCAGAACCCAACGAATGAGTCACGGTTTGGTGTCTTTCTTATTCAACAGATATTTCAATGCAGCATGGTCAGAATAGACAACCACCTTCGAACCGAGCAAATAGGACCTAAACTTGTCCAATGCGAATACTACAGCAAGTAGTTCCTTCTCTGTCGTGGTATAATTTATCTGAGCATCAGATAGAGTTCTACTTGCATAGTAAATCACATAGGGCTTCCTATCAATCTGCTGTCCTAATATAGCCCCCATAGCATAGTCAGATGCATCGCACATAATCTTAAATGGGAGAGTCTAATCCGGAGGTCTCAGAATGGGTGCAGTAATCAAGGCCTCTTTGAGAATCTCAAAGGCCTTCATGCAATCCTCACTAAAAACAAAGGGCTGATCCTTCTCCAATAAAGTACAAAGCGGTCGAGAGATTTTGCTGAAATCCTTTATGAACCACCTATAAAATCCCGCATGCCCTAGAAATGATCTAATCTGCCTCACAGTGGTGGGTGGGGTCAATCGAGAAATGGATTCCACCTTCGCTCTGTCAACCTCAATGCCTCTCTTGGACACAATGTGTCCAAGCACAATCCCCTCCTGGACCATAAAGTGGCTCTTTTCCCAACTCAGGACAAGATTTGTCTCCGCACACCTACTCAGTACTCGAGTAAGTTTTTGGAGGCAATCTTCAAATGAAGAGCCATACACTGAAAAGTCGTCCATTAAAACCTCCATCACATCATCTATCATGTCTGAGAAGATAGCAAGCATGCACCTCTGAAAAGTGGCCGGGACATTACAGAGCCCGAACGACATACGTCTGAATGCGAAGGTGCCATAAAGACATGTAAATGTCATCTTCTCCTCGTCGTCAGGATGGACAACTACCTGCTTGTATCCTGAATACCCGTCTAGACAGCAATAGTAGCTCTGTCCTGCGAGTCTCTCTAATATCTGATCAATGAACGGCAACGGGAAATGATCTTTCCTAGTTGCCACGTTCAACTTCCTATAATCGATGCAGACTCGCCATCCTGTAGTGGTCCTCATCGAAATTCTTTCACGCTTCTCGTTCTCCACAACAGTGAGTCCTGACTTCTTCGGAACAACCTGAATCAGACTGACCCACTGGCTATCAGAAATAGGGTAGATAATTCCGGCATCCAACCACTTCACCACCTCATTCTTCACCACTTCCTTCATATTGGGTTTTAGCCTTCTCTGCATATCTCTTACTGGCTTGACTTCCTCATCGCAATGGATTCTATGCATGCAAAATGAAGGATCAATTCCCTTCAAATCAACAACTCCCCAGCCAATCGTTGCCTTGTGCTCTCGTAGAATAGTCAACAATCTCTGCTCCTGCTCCTCAGTGAGCAGGGACGAGATGATCACAGGCAGAGTCTTATCATCTCCGAGATATGCATACTTGAGTGAATCCGGTAAGGGTTTTAACTCAAGTTTCGGAGGAGACTCGATTGAAGATTTGGCGGGCGACTCCGCAAGTGGTGGGAGAGGCTCAATGATAGCTCTCCAAGGTGGGAACTCTGACGACACTTTAGACACATCTACACTAACTGTACAACTACTCTTCTCTATATGGTACAAATCTAATGGATCCTCAGTAATGTACAACTCGGGCTGCTCCTCCACTAACTCATGTGCAATATCTACATGGAAGCAGTCCATGTCTCCTGCTGGTCCCATAGCGGCATTGAAAATATTCAGCTTGACCTTCCTGTTGTCGAATGAGAGATCCATGGCTCCGGTCCTACAGTTGATGCACGCATTGGCAGTCGCCAAGAATGGTCTGCCCAAAATGATCAGAGTCTGGTGCTGGCTGTCTACTCCTTCCATATCGAGAATAATGAAATCAACGGGGAAATAAAAATCATCCACTTTAACTAGCACGTCCTCCAAGACACCTCTCGGTACCTTGACAGAATGATCTGCCAGCTGAAGTGTAATAGGAGTCGATCTCATCTCTCCTAGCCTGAAAGAATCAAAGAAATACCTGGGCAGAATGTTCACGCTTGCTCTAAGATCGAGCAAAGCGTGTTCTATCCAGATGTTCCCTATAGTACAAGCAATGATAGGGGCTCCAGGGTCCTTGAGCTTTGGTGGTGTCTGATGCTGAAGTACTGAACTCACCTGCTCAGTAAGATGAACCTTGTTAGGAACTCTCTCGCTGGATTTCCTCTTCTGCGTACAGAGTTCCTTCAGGAATTTGGCATAAGCCGGCACCTACTGAATCGCATCGAGCAAAGGCAAGTTGATCTGCACATGATTGAAGATGTCAAGCATGTCCTGAATCTTCGCACCCTGCTTCCCTCTAAATCTGGGAGACTCTAATGCTTTGGGATAGGGTGGTGGGGGAATATACGCGGGTGGATCCTCCTCTTTGTGAGAAGGCTCACTCTTATCCTTCTTCTGCACTGAGGATGAAGATGATGATGGTGATGGTGATGATACTGATGGCTGAGCCGAGGAAGATGGAATACTGGTCTCTGGCTCATCGATCCTCTCTCTACTCTCTCTCTCTCTGCTCTCGACGTGATACTCACGTCCACTCCTCAGGGCCATAACAGATTTGGCCTGCTGCTGTGACTCAGCATGAAACAGGCCTCCAATCATCTGGTCCTTGCCCTTCGGGTTCATGATAGCCTGGCTCGGCAATGTACCCTCGGGTCTCCTACAGATAGCCTCTGCTAACTGTCCCATTTGCGACTCTAACTTCGCAATGGACTGCGTATGTGAGCTCAAGATTTGGCTACACTTCTCGAAGGCATTCTGATTAGAGGTTTTCACCTCTTGGAATGCCTGGAGAAGTCTCTCCTCAAAAGATGTCTGTTGGGCAGACTATTGCGGACTCGGGGGAGGAAATGAAGAAGACTGAGAATAGCTCGGCCTCGGAAATGTCTGAGAAAAAGATGGCGGCCGAGTTGGCTGAGAGGATATAGGCATCTGCATGAAAGACTGTGGATTCTTCCATGAAAAATTGGGATGGTTACGCCAACCCAGATTATATGTAGATGAGAATGGGTTGTTTTGCGGTCTGACGTAACCCTGAGCTGCCTGAACTTGTTATTGAACAAATTCAGGGTACTGAGCTGCCAAAGGGCACTCAGTAATATCATGTGCCAGACTGGCACACAGAGTACACACCTGCTAAGTAGTAGGTGGTCCTGAGAGAAGCTGGTCCAACTTCTGAGCAATCATATCTACCTTGCACTGTAGTACAGTAGATGGACCAATCTCAAGAACACCAGCTTTCTTCTGAATGCTGGGTGTGGTTCTCTCTGAATGAGAGCTCGAAGCATGGTGGAGGGAGTTCTCAGCCAATGTATCAAATAACCTCCATGCTTCATCCTCGCTCTTCAACATGAATGTCCCCCCACATGAAGAGTCGATCATCTGACGATTCTGGTCAGACAATCCATCGTAAAAACTCTGCACCAGCTGCCATCTCGGCACCTGATGATGGGAACATTTCCTAAGGAGATCCTTCATTCTTTCCCAGGTCTCCTGAAAATGCTCACCATCTAGCTCTGAGAAGCTAGTGATGGCTCTTCAGTATTTGTTCGTACGACCAATGGGGAAATACTTCCGAAGGAACTCCTGCTGCAACTGATCCTAGGACCCTATCTCTATAGAATCTAAGGACTTTAGCCAATACTTGGCCTTGTCCTTCAATGAAAAGGGGAATAGGGTCAACCTCAAAGCATCATCATCGAAATTCTGTATCTTCACCGTAGAACAGATCTCGAGGAATTCATCTAAGTGCTGGTAGGGATCCTCGTGACTAAGGCCATAGAAAGATGGGAGCATCTGAATAATGCTGGCCTTAATCTCATAGTGAGGCGCTCCTACATCGGGTCTCCGAATGCAGGATGCCTGGACATAATCTGTGGGAATGAAGTATTCCTGCAAAGGATGTGGATGAACTGGGGGTGGAGGTGGAGGATCCATATTAGCCATTGTTGTCGAACTTCGAGGAGAATGTAAAATCCTCTCTGGGTCGTCAGCAAATGGATGTAATGGGGTTCCTAGAGCTCATCTCTCCTGCATACACTGGTACTAAGACCAGATGTAAGCACACGACCTAAAACTAAAACTAAAACTAACACAGATACTAAAATGTAAATAACACAATTACAGCAACTAATAAGCAAATATGCTAAACTATCTATGTCAGAACTATCTAACTAAATAAATGAAATAACAAAGTAAACTATTCTACTTTACTGAAAAAGAAAAATACAAGAAAGCACACTAAGTTTTTCTAAAACCCACCTGTCTACTCGCTCCTTGCAGAATGAATATAAAGTGAATCCTAGAAAATAATACGTGAATCCTATATTTACTAACTATGTTAATCCTATATTCGCTTACTAACCCTACTAACTAGAAAATAAAACAACTAATTAACTAACTAAAACAGATTAATAAATCAAACTCTAAGAAATAAAATAAGTAATTCGCCGTTCCACGGCAACGGCGCCAAAATTTGGTTGATATTTTGGAAGTGGTATTTTTAAAACAATATTTTTCAATAAATGCTTTGGAAAATCGTCAACCAAAAGTAAATAACCGACTTTCCACGAAGTGGTAAGTACGGTTCGAATCCACAGGGAACGGGAGTTACTCAAATATTTCTAAGAAATTTAATTTATTAATCAATAAACACTAATTACAAAGACAATGTTAATACAATATCAAATTAAAACTACAACTAATGAGAAAAGCTCTTCAGTCTTCAATTGCACGCCAAGGGTATTTTTGTCTTTTTGCCGATTATCAAATCTTCGCACTTGGACAATAATCCCTGGAAAATAGTTATGCTTTTCAACCTAAAAACACAGCAAAATACAAAGTTAGTAACTGATTTAATAAAACTAAATTAAAATATAAGTTAAACCTAATTCTGAAGAATTTAGACAAATAAAACCTAATCACTAAGAAAATAATAAAGAAAATATCAAACTAATTCTAAAATCAACTAACCTAAGTCTAACAATGTTGAATGATGCAGATGCAGCCCTAAAAATGCAGAAACTGATGAAAACAACCCGAAAACCACTAAAAGAATGAAATTACGAAACTACCCCTAACTATTGCAAAATAGACTTCTGACAGTTCTTCGGAAAATGACGATTTGACAAGGAAAACGAGGTCCAATTTGCTCGAAATTTGTTCTATTCTGTAACTAACAGATTCAAGAATCTGACAGTTTTTACAGAATTAAAAAATGATATCTGGAACTCCAGATATAAGCATTTCAAAACTGGAAAGAATCAGGATATCGCAGGTCCCGAAATTTTCAAATCCGAAAAAACAGTTTTCGCAAAACACTTAAAAATTAGACCAAACCAACTCGGATCGAGCTTTAATTTGGTCTGTAGTCATCTAAGATGCCAATAAAGTGAATAAAAAAATAATATTTGGAAAACTCGAAATTTTTGCACATGAAATAATGACAGTGCGACAGGGCAAAAATCGGGTTTTGCTTTCAATACACTATTCACTTTATAAATCTATTTTAAACACTATGAATGCAATCTAAGTGCAATGCAGACCTCAATGCTGCTAAATGAAAGTTTATATGCTAATATTAAATGCAATGATGCTAAATGTAATGAAAAATGAATGAACAATGCTAATTATGACTAAAGCTATATTAAATATGAATGCGAATATAACTAATTTAATAAAATATGCACTCCTAACTAGATGAATGAGAAGTTTTAATTAAGACAAACTAAATACACCTTAACTAAAGGGATTACAAAAATTAAACACAATGAGCACATACAATTTAAAAAACACTAACTTCTAAAAATCTAACTAAATCAATTAGGTGAATAACTAAATTAGTTATACTAAAATTAATATAGACTAAAACTAAAGGTAACTAAACCACTAAAGACCAAAGGGCTGCGGGTTTAAGATAGGACTAGGGTTAGGTGCACTAGGTTGACTCGATTGACTCGACTAGGCTTAGACTAGATACACGGCTCACCTAATTGGGTCAAATAGGTTGACTAGGTTAGGTTGACTACCTTAGATAATGCCTAATTTAGAAAACTAAAATTAATTCCTAATTAATTAAAACTAATAACTAACACTACTAATCCTATACCTTACATGCCTAATACATGCAATCCTATTTAAGACCTTCCTAAAAAATAACCTAATTACTAATCTAATGTTAACACTATTATCTAAATAATTAAGACCTAATTAAGACACCTAATCTAAATTACTAAAGAAGAAGGTAATAAATAGGAGCTAACAAATAGTTGGAAACTAATTGATTTGGCAAAAACGTCCAATCCAGAGAGATAAACTTACCTTAATTGCTTAATAAATCAAATGGGAATGAAGAATTGAAAACGTTCAACTCACAGAGGGGCCCACACGTTTCCAACCTTGCTTAAAAAACGGTAAGTACTTTTTGAAAACCTTTCCAAAAATCTTGAACACGTTTTTGGTTATCTTTTAGAAAGAAAAAATAAGCTTTAATACCAATCCCAAAAATCGTGTATCAATCTTTTAGTAAGTCTTTGAAATCCAAATGGTGTTTCCAAAAATATTAAAAGGAGGAACTTTCTCTCTTGGCTGGAGTAAATGTTCAAAACATTTCCAAAATGGTATGCACGAATTTGGAAGACATCATGTTTTTTCCTTCTAAACAAAACATTCTCCACTTCAATTACCTTTTTACTCTCCTTCTAAAAACGATAACACCTAACTAATACAATGATACTATCTTTACCTAAGTAATTAATATTCAACTACAGCAATGAAAACATTAAGGAAACTAAATAAATATTCTAAAACACATTAATTGACATAATCTTAAAATCCAACTTACCTAATTACACAAAAACATTTCCTAAGCTATACCAATGAACCTGGACACTCTAAGGAACTCTCCTACTCAATTGAAACTTACTAAGAATGAACTAGATCTCCAGTGGAGCTCTAATGGCTGACGCCCCTCCTTGGGGAAGATGACTACACTAAATAAAAATCGACTTTTTCACTAACTAACACAAGATTTCAAAATTAAGCAAATAATACCATGATAATGACACTTCTAACTTAACATATGATATTAATTAACGTAAATACACTAATGACAACTAAATTAAATAGGTAAAATACTGGAAATGAACAATATGTGAAACGTGAACAACATCCTAACTACACGCATAACCTAAAATACCAAGAATCTAAGCTAATTAAAACTATGTTTACCACAAAATAAAAATCTATCTTAACTAAAGATTAATCAACAAATTAAACTACTGTAACAAACTGGAACTAAATGAACATTTCCTACAGCCGGCTGGATAATATCTAAAATTCAGAGAAACATTACTCGACTCTTTTTGTATTTTCAATAGAAACACAACACCAAAACACCAAACGATTAAAACAATATGTAGAACAATCCTAAGATGCTAAACTCGACCAAGACACAATTTATAAAACTGTAAAATCAAAAAAAGGTACAGGCACACAGCTTGAAGTTGAAGATTACACGCACATCACGAACATGAACTCTAATTCAACGATTTTGGCAAAAACATTCACACGGCACAAAAAAATCAAATTGGGCTCAACCTAAATCTAAAAACAGATCTAGAACATATAATAAATATCTAATCAAACTCAGATTATACTTGGGAACCACAAAACACTTTGCAACAACTAAACTTAATGAAACACCAAGATCGGCTAGAATTACTCTAGCCGATTTTTTTTTCTTTTTAATTAAACTAACAACAATCACAACCCACGACTCAACTAAATCACAATGAGACTTTTGAAATTGATTTTTCTGTAAAAAGAACACAACAAAACACGCTGGACAAAATTGAAAAATCGGCTAGAAGGGGTTCTAGCCGATTTACACGTTTAGATGAAAACGAGAGAAAAACACGATTCGCACACAAAAACAATGAAATAAAACCTAATCTATCATGCTGGTCTGTGCATGAGCTTTATACTATGGCTAAAACAATAAAAATAAAATAAACACACAGAAAACAATAAAAGAAAAACAACACACACGATTTAGGCTTTATCTAGAAGAAAAGAGAGAAGAAGACCTACCTCAAGGGCGATCCGACGATCGTGGGGGAGAAGAGAGCGGACAATGGCCTTGACTTGACATCCTGAACGGTTCGAGAATGATGGAATGTCACCACGAGCAGGGTATCTACAGCTGCAACACATTGGAGATCCACCGAAGATGGAACGAGTGCCGATTCGCGATCAGAGGGCTTAGAAAACCGGATGGAGGTAGGGCCGGCTCATCTTGTTGGGGTGTTTCGCACTTCCAAGCAAGATTAATGGTCTCCACCTCTGCTACACCTGCAACAACACAGCAAATGGTGAGAAAACGCAACAAGGATACTAAAGAAACGAAAAGGAATGGAAAGAGAGATAGATTAATGCTTGATTTCCAAGCAAAAACCCAATTTTCGATGGAAATGAGGTGGGATGAGGGGTTGGAGAGGGGATGGAGTTAGAATCACTGCAAGAGGCATCAATCCCAATGCCAAAGACGTCTAGGGCTCTTTTAAAAAGTATATTTATACTTTTTGGAATTTTAAAAAACAAGGTTATAAAAAAAATATTTCACTAGGCGCCACTTTCTGAGGGGTTTTCTGCAAAACTTTTTGAAATGGATATGGATATGCGTGTGGGTTGGATTTTGGGCTTTCTAAAGGTTGATCCAATGTCCAAACATCCTAGTTGGGTCGGATATGGATCCGATCCACCTCGAAATCTGTGCCCGAACACTGAAATAGCCATAACTCTCTTATTTTAACTCTAATTTCTCTGAAATTCGAACCACAACCCCTTACTATCAAAATGCATCTAAACATGGGTTTAAAACCTTAATCTCACTACAAAATGCATGAATAACTTGTTAACATGATGTGCATTTAATGCATCATCAGCTGTCAAAAATATTTCATACTGATTCAATCCGGCATATATGTGTTTTAAGGCTGTCAAATTTTTTTTATAGTGATTCAATCATGCAGGTATGTGTTCTAAGTTACTCAAAAAAAATATATATAGTGATTCTATCATCCATATATATGTTCTAATGCTGCAAAAAAAAATTGGTAGTAATTCAATCATGCATATATGTGTTCTTAGGTTGTCAAAAAAAAATCATAGTGATTCAATCATCCATATATGTGTTCTAAGGATGTCAAAAAAATTTTATTGTGAATCAATCATGTATAGGCATGTTCTAAGGTTGTCAAAAAAATGTCATAGAGATTCTGTCATGGAGATAAGTGTTCTAAGTTAGTCAAAAAAGATTTATAGTGATTCAATCAAGCATATATGTGTTCTAATGTCAAAAAAATTTATAGTGATTCCATCATGCATATATGTGTTCTAAGGCTGTTAAAAAAGTTTTATTATGATTCAATCATGAATATATGTGTTCTAAGGCTGTCAAAAAAAATTCATTCTGATTCAATCATGCATATATATGTTCTAAGGCAGTCAATAAAATTCAATAGAGATTCAATCATCCATATATATGTTCTAATGCCATAAAAAAAATCATAATGATTCAATCATGTATACATGTGTTCTAAGTCTGTCAAAAAAAATTCATAGTGATTCAATCAGGCATATATGTGTTCTAATACTGTCAAAAACAATTTATAATAATTCAATCAAGCATATATGTGTTCTAAGGCTATCACAAATATTTCATACTGACTCAATCATGCATATATGTGTTCTAACGTAGTCAAAAAAATTTATAGTGATTCAATCATGCATATATGTGTTCTAAGAGTGTCAAAAAAAGTTTATGGTGATTCAATCTTGCATATATGTGTTCTAAGGTTGTAAAAAAAATCTCATTGCGATTTAATCAAGCATATATGTGTTCCAAGGCTATCAAAAAAACTTTATGGTGATTCAATCATGCATATATGTGTTTTAACATTGTCAAAAAAATTTCATAGTGATTCAATCATGCGTATATGTGTTATAAGAATTAAAAAAAAAATTCATCGTGAGTCAATCTTGAATATATGTGTTCTAAGGTTGTTAAAAAATTTTCATTGTGATTCAATCATGCGTATATGTGTTCTAAGGCAATCAAAATTTTTTTATAGTGATTCAATCATGAAGATATGTGTTCTAAGGTTGTCAAAAATTTTTATGGTGATTTAAACTTGGATATATGTGTTCTAATATTGCCAAAAGTAATTTGTAGTAATTTAATCATGCATATATGTGTTCTAAGGTTGTCAAAAAAATTTCATAGTGATTCAATCATGCATATAAGTGTTCTAAGGCTGTCAAAAAAATTTCATAGTGATTCAATCATGCATATATGTGTTGTAACGTTGTCAATTTTTTTTTACAGGGATTCAATCTTGGATATATGTGTTGTAATGCTGTCAAAAAAAATTTGTAGTAATTAAATCATGCATATATGTGTTTTAAGGCTGTCAAAAAAAATTCATAGTAATTCAATCATGTATATCTTTGTTCTAAGGCTGTCAAAAAAATTTCATAGTGACTCAATCATGCATATATGTGTTCTAAAGCTGTCAAAAAAGTTTATAGCGATTCAATCATATAGACATGTTTTATAAGGTTGTCAACATTTTTTTATACTGATTAAATCATGCATATATTTTTTCTAAGGCAGTGAAAATTTTTTTATAGTGATTCCATCATCCATATTTGTGTTCTAAGGCTGTCAAACATATTTCATAGGGATTCAATCATGCATATATTTGTCCTAAGGTTGTCAAAAAAAATTCATAGTGATTTAATAATGTACATATGTGTTATACAGTTGTCAAAATTTTTTTATAGTGATTCAATCATGTATAAATGTGTTCTAAGGCTATCGAAAAATTTTATAGTTATTCAATCATGCATATATGTGTTGTAAAGCTGTCAAAAAATTTTCATGGTGATTCAATCTTGCATTTATGTGTTCTAAGGCTCTTAAAAAAATGTCATAGTGATTCAATCATGTATATATGTTCTATGGCTGTAAAAAAAAAAGTGATTCAATCATGCATATATGTGTTCTATGACTATAAAAAAAAATTCAAAGTGATTCAATCATGCAGAGATGTGTTCAAAGAATGTTGTCAAAAAATTTATAGAGATTCAATCATGCATATATGTGTTATAATGCTGTCAACAAATAATTCCTAGTGATTCAATTAGGCATTTATATGTTCTAAGGGTGTCAAAAAAATTTCATAGTGTTTCAATCATGAATAAATTTGTTCTACCACTATAAAAAAAAAATTATATTGATTCAATCAAGCATATATTTGTTCTAAGGCTGTCAAAAATATTCCATAGTGATTCAATCTTGCATATATGTGTTCTGATGCTGTTAAATTTTTTTATAAAGATTCAACCATGCATATATGTGTTCTAAGACTATCAAAATTTTTTTATAGTGATTCAATCATGCATATATGTGCTCTAAGGTTGTCAATAAAATTTTATAGTGATTCAATCGTGCATATATATGTTCTAACGCTGTCAAAAAAATGTCATAGAGATTCAATTTTGCATATATGTGTTCTAAGGCTATCAAAAAAAAATTATAGGGATTGAATCATGCAGATATGTGTTCTAAGGTTATTAAAAAAAATTTATAGTGATTCAATCTTGGATATATGTGTTGTAATGCCATCAAACAAAACTTGTAGTAATTCAATCATGCATATATGTGTTCTAAGGCTGTCAAAAAAATTTCATAGTTATTCAATCATGTAGATATGTGTAATAGGATTGTCCAAAAAAATTTATAGTGATTATTAAATCATGCATATATATGTTCTAAGCTATAAAAAATATTTCATAGTGATTCAATCATGCATATATGTGTTCTAAGGCTATAAAAAATATTCATAGTGATTTAATAATGCATATACGTGTTCTAATGCTCTCAAATAAAATTTTATAGTGATTCAATCATGCAGATATGTGTTCGAAGGCTGTCAAATTTTTTTTATTGTGATTCAATAATGCATATATGTGTTCTAATGCTATCAAACAAATTTATAGTGGTTCAATCATGCATATATGTGTTCTATGGCTGTCAAAAAAAATTCATAGTGACTGAATCATGCATATATGTGTTCTAACGTTGTCAAATAAATTTCTCAGTGATTGAATCATGCATATACGCATTCTATGGTTGTAAAAAAAAGTTCATAGTGATTCAATCATTCATATATGTGTTCTAGGTTTGTCAAAAAAAAATCATAGTGATTCAATCATGCATATATGTGTTATAAGGCAGTCAAAAAAAAATTATAGTGATTCAATCATATGCATATTTGTGTTCTAAGGCTATGAAAAAAAGTTTATAGTGATTCAATCTTGTATATACATGTTCTAAGGCTGTCAAAAAATTTTCATAGCGATTCAATCATGCATATATGTGTTCTAAGGCTGAAAAAAATTTAAAGTGATTCAATCATGCATATATGTGTTCTAAGTCTGTCAAACAAATTTTATACTGATTCAAACATGCATATATGTGTTTGAAGGTTGTAAAAAAATTTCAAAGTGATTCAATCATGCATATATGTGTTCTAAGGCTGTCAAAAAATTTCATAGTGATTCAATCAAGCATATACACGTTCTATGTTTTTCAAAAATATTTCTTGCATGATTCAATCATGCATATATGTGTTCTAGGGCTGTCAAAAAATTTTCATTGTGATTCAATCATGCAAATATGTGTTCTAAGGTATTCAAAAAAATTTCATAGTGATCCAATCATGCAATTTGTGCTCTAAGGCTACCAAAAAAAAATCATAGTGATTCAATCTTGTATATATATGTTCCAACGCTTTAAAAAAATTTCTATAGTGCTTCAATCATGCATATATGTTTTCTAAGGCTATCAAAAAAGTTTCAAAGTGATTCAATCATGTAGAGATGTGTTCTAAGAATGCTGTCAAAAAAATTATAGTGATTCAATCATGCATATATGTGTTCTAATGCTGTCAAAAAAATTCATAGTGATTCAATGATGGATATATGTGTTCTAAGGCTGTTAAAAAAATTTCATAGTGTTTCAATCATGAATATATGTGTTCTACCTCTATAAAAAAAAAATTATAGTGATTGAATTATGCATATATTTGTTCTAAGGCTCTCAAAAAAATTTGATAGTGATTCAATATTGAATATATGTGTTCTAATGCTATAAATTTTTTTATAAAAATTCAATCATGCATATATGTGTTCTAAGGCTGTCAAAAAAATTTCATAGTGATTCAATCATGCATATAAGTGCTCTAAGGTTGTCAAATTTTTTTTATAGTGATTCAATCATTCATATATGTGTTCTAACGCTGTCAAAAAAATGTCATAGAGATTCAATCATGCAGATATGTGTTCTAAGGCTGTCAAAAAAATTTTATAGTGATTCAATTATGCAGATATGTGTTCTAAGGTGTTATCAAAAAGTTTTTATAGAGATTCAATCTTGAATATTTATGTTCTAATGCTATAAAAAAAATTATAGTAATTCAATCATGTATATATGTGTTCTAAGGCTGTCAAAAAAATTTCATAGTCATTCAATCATGCAGATATATGTAATTAGGTTGTCAAAAAAAATTTATAGTGATTAAATCAAGCATATATGTGTTCTAAAGCAGTAAAAAAAAAATCATAGTGATTCAATCATGCATATATGTGTTCTATGGCTGTGAAAAAAAATTTATAGTGATTCAATCATGCATATATGTGTTCTGATGCTGTCAAACAAATTTTATAGTGATTCAATCATGCATGTATGTGTTCTAAGGCTGTCACAAAAATTTATAGTGATTCAATCATGCATATATGTGTTCTACGATTGTCAAAAAAACTTCATAGTGATTGAATCATGCATATACGCATTCTATGGTTGTCAAAAAAAGTTCATAGTGATTCAATCATGCATATATCTGTTCTAGGATTGTCAAAAAAAATTCATAGTGATTCAATCATGCATATATGTGTTCTAAGGCAGTCAAAAAAAATTTATAGTGATTCAATCTTATATATATGTGCTCTAAGGCCGTCAAAAAATTTTCATAGTGATTCAATCATGCATATATGTGTTCTAACGCTGTCAAAAAAATGTCATAGAGATTCAATTTTGCATATATGTGTTCTAAGGCTATCAAAAAAAAATTATAGGGATTGAATCATGCAGATATGTGTTCTAAGGTTATTAAAAAAAATTTATAGTGATTCAATCTTGGATATATGTGTTGTAATGCCATCAAACAAAACTTGTAGTAATTCAATCATGCATATATGTGTTCTAAGGCTGTCAAAAAAATTTCATAGTTATTCAATCATGTAGATATGTGTAATAGGATTGTCAAAAAAAATTTATAGTGATTATTAAATCATGCATATATATGTTCTAAGCTATAAAAAATATTTCATAGTGATTCAATCATGCATATATGTGTTCTAAGGCTATAAAAAATATTCATAGTGATTTAATAATGCATATACGTGTTCTAATGCTCTCAAATAAAATTTTATAGTGATTCAATCATGCAGATATGTGTTCGAAGGCTGTCAAATTTTTTTTATTGTGATTCAATAATGCATATATGTGTTCTAATGCTATCAAACAAATTTATAGTGGTTCAATCATGCATATATGTGTTCTATGGCTGTCAAAAAAAATTCATAGTGACTGAATCATGCATATATGTGTTCTAACGTTGTCAAATAAATTTCTCAGTGATTGAATCATGCATATACGCATTCTATGGTTGTAAAAAAAAGTTCATAGTGATTCAATCATTCATATATGTGTTCTAGGTTTGTCAAAAAAAAATCATAGTGATTCAATCATGCATATATGTGTTATAAGGCAGTCAAAAAAAAATTATAGTGATTCAATCATATGCATATTTGTGTTCTAAGGCTATGAAAAAAAGTTTATAGTGATTCAATCTTGTATATACATGTTCTAAGGCTGTCAAAAAATTTTCATAGCGATTCAATCATGCATATATGTGTTCTAAGGCTGAAAAAAATTTAAAGTGATTCAATCATGCATATATGTGTTCTAAGTCTGTCAAACAAATTTTATACTGATTCAAACATGCATATATGTGTTTGAAGGTTGTAAAAAAATTTCAAAGTGATTCAATCATGCATATATGTGTTCTAAGGCTGTCAAAAAATTTCATAGTGATTCAATCAAGCATATACACGTTCTATGTTTTTCAAAAATATTTCTTGCATGATTCAATCATGCATATATGTGTTCTAGGGCTGTCAAAAAATTTTCATTGTGATTCAATCATGCAAATATGTGTTCTAAGGTATTCAAAAAAATTTCATAGTGATCCAATCATGCAATTTGTGCTCTAAGGCTACCAAAAAAAAATCATAGTGATTCAATCTTGTATATATATGTTCCAACGCTTTAAAAAAATTTCTATAGTGCTTCAATCATGCATATATGTTTTCTAAGGCTATCAAAAAAGTTTCAAAGTGATTCAATCATGTAGAGATGTGTTCTAAGAATGCTGTCAAAAAAATTATAGTGATTCAATCATGCATATATGTGTTCTAATGCTGTCAAAAAAATTCATAGTGATTCAATGATGGATATATGTGTTCTAAGGCTGTTAAAAAAATTTCATAGTGTTTCAATCATGAATATATGTGTTCTACCTCTATAAAAAAAAAATTATAGTGATTGAATTATGCATATATTTGTTCTAAGGCTCTCAAAAAAATTTGATAGTGATTCAATATTGAATATATGTGTTCTAATGCTATAAATTTTTTTATAAAAATTCAATCATGCATATATGTGTTCTAAGGCTGTCAAAAAAATTTCATAGTGATTCAATCATGCATATAAGTGCTCTAAGGTTGTCAAATTTTTTTTATAGTGATTCAATCATTCATATATGTGTTCTAACGCTGTCAAAAAAATGTCATAGAGATTCAATCATGCAGATATGTGTTCTAAGGCTGTCAAAAAATTTTTATAGTGATTCAATTATGCAGATATGTGTTCTAAGGTGTTATCAAAAAGTTTTTATAGAGATTCAATCTTGAATATTTATGTTCTAATGCTATAAAAAAAATTATAGTAATTCAATCATGTATATATGTGTTCTAAGGCTGTCAAAAAAATTTCATAGTCATTCAATCATGCAGATATATGTAATTAGGTTGTCAAAAAAAATTTATAGTGATTAAATCAAGCATATATGTGTTCTAAAGCAGTAAAAAAAAAATCATAGTGATTCAATCATGCATATATGTGTTCTATGGCTGTGAAAAAAAATTTATAGTGATTCAATCATGCATATATGTGTTCTGATGCTGTCAAACAAATTTTATAGTGATTCAATCATGCATGTATGTGTTCTAAGGCTGTCACAAAAATTTATAGTGATTCAATCATGCATATATGTGTTCTACGATTGTCAAAAAAACTTCATAGTGATTGAATCATGCATATACGCATTCTATGGTTGTCAAAAAAAGTTCATAGTGATTCAATCATGCATATATCTGTTCTAGGATTGTCAAAAAAAATTCATAGTGATTCAATCATGCATATATGTGTTCTAAGGCAGTCAAAAAAAATTTATAGTGATTCAATCTTATATATATGTGCTCTAAGGCCGTCAAAAAATTTTCATAGTGATTCAATCATGCATATATGTGTTCTAAGGCCGAAAAAATATTTAAAGTGATTCAATCATGCAAATATGTGTTCTAAGTCTGTCAAACAAAGTTAATAGTGATTCAATCATCCATATATGTGTTCTAAGGCTGTAAAAAAAATTTCATATTGATTCAATCATGCATATATGTGTTCTAAGGCTGCCAAAAAAAAATTGTAGTGATTCAATCATGCATATATGTGTTCTAAGGCTCTCAAAAAAAATTCATAGTTTTTCAAACATGCATATATGTGTTCTAAGCCTCTCAAAAAAATTTCATTGTTATTCAATCATGCATATTTGTGTTCTACGGTTATCAAATTTTTTTTATAGTAATTCAATCATGCATATACACGTTCTATGTTTTTCAAAATTTTTTTATAGTGATTCAATCATGAATGTATGTGTTATACGGTTGTAAAAAAAAATTCATTATGATTCAATCAAACATATATGTGTTCTAAGGCATTCAAAAAAAAAATTCATAGTGATTCAATCATGCGTATATGTGTTCTAAGGTTGTAAAAAAAAATTCATTGTGATTCAATCATGCATATACGTGTTCTAAGGCTGTTAAAAAAAATCATAGTTATTGAATCATGTATATATGCATTCTAATGCTCTCAAAAAACTTTTAGAGTGATTCAATCATGCATATATGTGTTCTAAGTCTGTCAAAAAAATTTCATAGAGATTTAATCATGCATATATGTGTTCTATGGCCGTAAAAAAAAATTTGTAGTCATTAAATCTTTCATATATGTGGTCTAAGGCTGTAAAAAAAAATTATAGTGATTTCATGCGTATATGTATCCTAAGGCTATAAAAAAAAAATCATAGTGAATCAATCTGGCAGATATGTGTTCTAAGGCTGTCAAAAAATTTTTATAGTGATTCAATCATTCATATATGTGTTCTAAGGCTATCAAAAAAATTTCATTACAATTCAATCATGCATATATGTATCCTAATGTTGTCAAAAAAAATTCATAGTGACTCAATCATGCATATATGTGTTCTAAGGGTTTCAAAAAAATTTCATAGTGATTCAATCATTCAGATATGTGTTCTAAGTTTGTCAATAAAAATTTATAGTGATTCAAAGTGTTCTAAGGCTGTCAAAATAATTTCATAATTATTCAAGCATGCATATGTGTGTTCTAAAGCTATCAAAAAAATTCATAGTGATTCAATCATGCATATATGTGTTCTAAGGCTGTAAAAAAAAAATCATACTGATTCAATGATACATATATTTGTTCCAAGGCTGTCAAAATTTTTTTATAGTGATTCAATCATGCACATATGTAGTCTAAGGCTGTTAAAAAAATTTCATAGTGATTCAATCATGCATATATATGTTTTAAAGTTGTCAAAAAAATTTCATTGTGATTCAATCATGCATATATTTGTTCTAAGACTGTCAAAAAAATTTCATAGAGATTCAATCAAGCGTATCTGTGTTCTAAGGCTCTCAAATTTTTTTTATAGTTATTCAATCATGCATATATGTGCTCTATTGCTACCAAAAAAAATTTGTAGTGATTCAATCATGCATATATGTGTTCTAAGGTTGTCAAAAAAATTTCATAGTGATTGAATCATGCATATACGCAATGTATGGTTGTCAAAAAAAATTCATAGTCGTTCAATCTTGCATATTTGTGTTCTAGGGTTGTCAAAAAAAATTCATAGTTATTCAATCATGCATATATATGTTCTAAGGTTGTAAAAAAAAATTCATAGTGATTCAATCATGCATATTTGTGTTATAAGGCTCTAAAAAAAAATCATGGTGATTCAACCTTGCATGTATGTGTTCTTAGTCTCTCAAAATTTTTTTAAGGTGATTCAATTATGTATATATTTTCTAAGGATGTCAAAAAAAAAATCATAGTAATTTAATCATGCATATATGTGTTCTAAAGCTGTCAAAAAAATTTCATAGTGATTCAATCATGCATATATGTGTTCTAAGGTTGTAAAAAAATTTCATAGTGATTCAATCATGCATATATGTGTTCTAATGCTGCCAAAAAAAATTTTGTAGTGGTTCCACCAAGCATATATGTGTTCTAAGGCTGTCCAAAAAATTTCATAGTGATTCAATCATTCATATATGAGTTCTAAAGCTCTCAAAAAAAATTCATAGTGATTCAATCATGCAGATATGTATTCTAAGGCTGTCAAAAAAAAATTTAAGTGATTCAATCATGCATATATATGTTCTATGTCTGTCAAATAAATTTTGTAGTGATTCAATTATGCATATATGTGTTCTAAGGCTATAAAAAAAGTTTCATAGTGACTCAATCATGCATATATGTGTTATAAGGTTGTCAAAAAAAAATCATAGTGATTCAATCATGCATATATATGTTCTAATGCTGACAAAAAATTGTATAGTGATTCAATCATGCATATATATGTTCTAAGGCTATCAAAAAAATTTCATAGTTTTTCTATCATGCTAAGGATCTCAAAAAAACTTCATAGTAATTCAATCATGCATATATGTGTTCTAAGATTGTCAAAAAAAATCATAGGGATTCAATCATGCATATACGCATTCTATGGTTGTCAAAAAAAATTCATGGTGATTCAATCATGCATATATGTGTTCTAATGCTGTCAAAAAAATTTGCTAGTGATTCAGTCATGCTTACTTGTGTTCTAATGTTGTCAAAAAAGTTTCACAGTGATTTAATCATGCATATATGTGTTCTAATAGTGTAAAAAAAATATCATAGTGTTTTAATCTTGCATATATGTGTTCTAAGGCTGTCAAAAAAATTTCATAGTGCTTTAATCATGAATATATGTGTTCTACAGCCATAAAAAAAATTCATATAGATTCAATCATGCATATATTTGTTCTAAGGCTATCAAAAAAGTTCCATAGTGATTCAATCTTGCATATATGTGTTCTGATGCTCTTAGATTTTTTTATAGAGATTCAATCATGCATATATGTGTTCTAACGCTATAAAAAAAATTCATTGTGATTCAATCATGCAAATATGTGCTCTATGGTTGTCAATTTTTTTTTATAGAGATTCAATCATGCATATATGTGTTCTAATGCTGTCTAAAAAATTTCATAGTGATTCCATGATGCATATATGTGTTATAAGGCTGTCAAAATTTATTTATATTGATTCAATCATGCAGGTATGTGTTCTAAGGTTGTAAAATTTTTTTTATAGTGATTCAATCTTGGATATATGTGTTCTAATGCTATCAACAAGATTTTATAGTAATTCTATCATGCATATATGTGTTCTAAGGCTGTAAAAAAAAAATCATAGTAATTCAATCAAGCATATATGTGTTCTAAGTTTGTGAAAAAAATTTATAGTGATTCAATCTTGTATATATGTGTTCTAAAGCTGTCAAAAAGTATTCACAGTGATTCAATCATGCATATATGTGTTCTAAGGCTGTTAAACAAATTTTATAGTGATTCAATGATGCATATATGTGTTCTAAGGCTTTAACAAAAAGTTCATAGTGATTCAATCATGCACATATATGTTCTAAGGCTGTCAAAAATATTTCATAGTGATTCAATTATACATATATGTGTTCTACGACTGTTAAAAGAATTTGATAGTGATTCAAATTTGGATATATGTGTTCTAATGTTGTCACAAAAAATTTATAGTAATTCAATCATGCATGTATGTGTTCGAAGGCTGTCAAAAAATTTTCATAGTGATTCAATCATCCATATATGTGTTCTATGGCTGTAAAAAAAAAATCATAGTAATTCAATCATTCATATATGTGTTCTAAGGATGCAAAAAAAAATTGATAGTGATTCAATCATGCATAAATATGTTCTGAAAAAAAATTTAAAGTGATTCAATCATGCATATATGTGTTCTAAGTCTGTCAAACAAATTTTATAGTGATTCAATCATGAATATATGTGTTCTATGGCTGTAATAAAAATTTCATAGTGATTCAATCATGCATATATGGGTTCCAAGGCTGTCAAAAAAAATTCATAGGGATTCAGTCATGCATATATGTGGTCTAATGCTGCCAAAAAAAATTTGCAGTGATTCAATAATGCCTATATGTGTTCTATGGCTGTCAAAAAAATTTCATAGTTTTTCACACATGCATATATGTGTTCTAAGGCTCTCAAAAAAAATTCATTGTGATTCAATTATGTATATTTGTGTTCAACGGTTGTCAAAATTTTTTTATAGTGATTCATATATGCATATACACGTTTTATGTTTTTAAAAAAAAAATCATGCATGATTCAATCTTTGCATATGTGTTCTAGGGCTATCAAAAAAAATTCAATGTGATTCAATCTTGCATATATTTGTTCTAAGGCACTCAAAAAGTTTTTATAGTGATTCAATCATGCAATTTGTGTTCTAAGGCTATAAAGAAAAAATCATAGTGATTCAATCTTGTAAATATCTATTCTAAGGCTTCAATCATGCATACATGTGTTCTAAGGCTGTCAAGAAAATTTCAAAGTGATTCAATCATGCAGAGATGTGTTCTAAGAATGCATATATGTGTTCTAGCATTTTAAAAAAAAATTCATAGTGATTCAATCATGCGTGTATGTGTTCTAAGTGTGGCGCCCCAAACCCCGACTTTGGGAAAAACTTAGAATTTTCTGTGAATTTTTTTTTTTGAAAGGTTTAAATAGAAAACAACAGAAAGCAAAGTGCGAGAAAAACAACAAAGCCGCGTGTCTGGGCGGCCACCACAGGTGAGTGCAACAAGTAACAACAGTGTAACCAAAGTGTAACCACAACGTAAAAAGGGTATACAACCCAACGGTTAAAAGTTTACAAAATAAAAGTACAAGTCTCAAAACAAGGAATACATCCCGATCAAAATCCCAAAAACCCAAAAACCACTAGGGACAGGATCTGTAGAACAAGTGTGGGTCCTCCGAGCCTCCACCGTGTATCATCACATCCGTACTATACCTGTTCTTCACTTACATCCCCATAAAACGGGGTCAGGCTTCTTGCGAGGTGGTGAAGAAACAACCACAAGCATGTATATATAACAATTCTGACAAGTAAAGCAGGAACAAAACTAACAAGTGTAAGTGTCGTGTCTGGAAAGTGCAAAAGTGACAAGTACTAGTCAACAGAGCTGAAGTAACAGTGAAACAAGTAACTAAAGCAGCAAATTGAACTGTAACGAGTACAAAGCAACAAGTAACTAAAGTAACAACTGAACAAGAAAGGTAACAGAAGTAACAACTGAACAAGTATAATAACTGAAGTAAAAACTACTGAACTAGTAGAGTAGCAACTATAGTAAGTCAGCTGATTGGTTAGTGATGATGCATAAATATTACGTTTTATTAATACATTTTCACTGCATAAATGCATCAGTTATAAGTTTAAGGTCCACACTTAGGTGCATAATGATGTTATAGAGCTATGGTTCAAATTTCATCGAAATCAGACTTAAAATGAGGAAGTTATTGCATTTCTAGTGTTGCGGGTCAAACCTCGGAGTTGAATCGGGTATTCAAGATCCAAATCACCCATCTGGGTCTTGGATCTGTGCCAAAACTGATGTAGATCCACCCCAGCTCCAGTCATTCACGTTTTATAATTAATTTTCTAAAACCCCCTGTAGAAAGAGGCACCCAGTGAATATTTAGTTTTTAATCCTTTTTCTGGAAAATGCCTGAAATAGAGCAAAACGTCTAAAAAGAAGAACACACCCAGCACAAACCTGTCTTTGCTTTGATTTTCGTGCCCTAGGGCACGAATCTTGCTCACCTCCACCTTCGTCCCAGCCGCCCACTTCATACACCTTCTTCCTCATCCTTGGTTAGCCATGGAAGCCATGCCAACCCCAATGGAGATGCCGATTTCTATCCTTTCATTCTCTTTTTCTCAGATCTGTCTTCTCTTCTCACCCTGCTGAATCTAATCATCGAGGTTCTCTTTTGTAGGTTGCAACTGCAGGTGGAGTGACCAGCCGTGGTAGGGGTGCCGTCTGCCCCTCCATAGCAAGCCATCCCTACCCCCGATGGCTCTCTTCTCCATTAAAGCACGCCACCTTCGGGCATATCCATCCAGCCGTTTCCCTGCAAAAATATAGCAAAAAGATGTTAGCCAGCATCACCAAGGTCCTTTGTGGGGCGAAAGCATAGAAAAGTCCACTCTGCCTTTCCCCTCAGTCGTCGGATCGCCCTGAAGGTTAGATCTTCTCACCCCTTTCTTCTAGATAAAACCCAAACTGTGTGTGAGTTGTGTGCTGTGATTTTCTGATTTTCGTTCAGCCCTTAGTGTAGATTTTTCGTGCATAAACCAGCACGTAGGTGTGTTTAGGTATTTGTTTTAGGTAAATGCTAGTTTCAATCCATCGACTAGTGATTTTGGGTGTGTGCGTTATATTCGAATTGATATTTTTGTGTCTGCATTTTTCTCAATGTTCTTTTTGTTGTAGTTAGATCTAGACGTTTTGTTGCCAGCATTAGATTATTAGAGGTTTTAATAGTTAACTTCGTTTTTAGTTTCTTGGTTCTATGATTGAGTTTTGTAAATAGCGATCTTTGAAGTTGCATAAAATATTTCGTTTAATGTTAAACTAGCAGTAGCGTGTTTTCTATAGAGGATTCAGTGAATAGATTAGTTGTTTAGTCAAGTTACTGTGTAAATTTAGGTTGTTTCAGCATAGTATTCAATTTAGATAATTGTTATAATTTCTGTTTTAGTTTTAATTAGTTGATCATAGTAGATTTCTGTTTATTCGTTTTCTGTGTTATGTGTTGAATTTATATCATAGTAGTTAGATTATTTCCTGGGGTTCATAGTTTAAAAGTCCAGTTTTAATCGTACCATAGTATAGTCTAACTTAGAATTGTGATGTAGTAATGTAGTTGTTATTATCTTGTAGAATCGATTTAGTGTTTTGATTAATTAGATTTTTATGTAACTCTTGCTTTGTGTATATTAGGTAGATAATATTAGATGCATGTAGATTAGATATATTATAAGGTTAATTAGCATAACTAGATGTAGAGAAATTCGGTTTTTGTAGTTTATAGAATTAAATTGCTAATGTCGTTTTTAGTGTAGTATTTACAAGAGTTAATCTTTCTAAATTGAATTTTATTATGCATGCCCTTGAGTTATGTTTATTTAAGTTAATTTATCTAGGTAGGACTAGATTAGATTAATTAATTAATTAATGTAGTTAGGGGCAATTAGGCCATTATGGTTGAATATGCATTTTTGAAAAGAGGCCTACCCATTCAAAATCGTGATTGTATTAAAGGAAGGCTCAATAAACTTTATCCAGCCAAGGAGTTACATTCTTAAATATGGAAATCCCCTTTGAGTTTCAAATGGCTTTCTAAAATGTATTTACACGATTTTGGCAAGAGTTGATATTTTACAATTTCTTTTAAAGCCAATCAAAACATGTATTGTGTTTTAGGAAAGATTTTCAAAAGGACCTATTGCTTTTAAGGAAAGGAATGAAAAATGTATGGTCTAGTAGGTTGGACGGTTTTATAAATTGAAAGACTTCCTAATGAGCTATTAATGTAAAGAGGTGGCCCCTACCAAATTCATGGATTCTCATCTTTAGAGCCCTCTTTACTACTTGCCTAGTTTGATTTAGTATTAATTGGATAGTAATTAATTTAGCAAATATAGTAATAGTTTAGATTAGAAAAATCGTGTTTTACTATTTAGTTAGTTAATAATATTAGATTGCATTCTATTTAGTGCTAAATTAATTAGATTAGGTTATTTTTAATTAGTCAATTATTGGTTTTAGTTTAGAGTCTTAATTGTTAGGTGTTTAATCTAGTTAGTTTTTTTTTACTTAGTTATCTTAGTTGATTAACTTAGAATGGCGTGGACCCTATTCAAAGCCCTATTCTATGTTGCCACCCTAACTAACTATAGTTAATAGCCACCCTAATTAAGTTTTTAACCTAGTTAGTAATTAACCCTAACCGTACTTTAGAACCTAGTTAGTGTTTAACCTTAGTCAACTAACCATAGTGAGTTATTAATCCTAGTTAGACTAACCCTATATAGTTAGTTGACCTTAGAAGTAGTTAATCCAAGTAGTGACTAACCTTAGCCGACGTTAGTTAGGAACTAACCCTAGCCTTAGTTAACCCTTTCTAACCTTAACCGTACCCTAGAACCCTAGTTAGATAGTTAATTCCTATTAACCCATAGTTAGTTAATTAACTCTAGTTAGCCTAATTAATTCCTAACCCTAGATGTCTAATATTAGTTAGTGGCTAATCCTAGTCATATTATTAGGATAATACTTGTTTTAATTAAGTTTCAAAAGTAACAATAATTTAGTTATTTAGTTAGTGAGTTTAGGTTAGATAGAATGCTTTAGGTGTAATTTGATTGATGCAGTTAGACGGTTTAATTAGAATTAGAATTAGAATTAGATCTTAGTTAGGTTAGATTAAAATTAATGCTTTGTTTAGATTAGGTTTAACATTAGTTGTTTATTTCTTTTATTAATTTTATAAATTAGCTTAATTATTGTCCTTTCGATGTAGTTAAACAGTAGATTAGGTTCAGTTAGGACTGTTTTGATTAGTGTTTTATTGTTTTAATGTCAATAGTGGATTTAAATAAATGAATAGTGCACTGAAGTTCCAAACTGGTTTTTATCGTATTTGGCACTCGTCATTTTAAGTGGATTTTTCTGGAATTTTCTGAAAATTATTTTTCTATTCTCCACTTCCATGTGTTTACTGTCTGCAGACCAAAATTCAACTCATTCCGAGTTGATTTGGTCTGGGTTTGAAGCATTTTGTGAAAACAGCTTTTTCGGGATTTTAAATTTCGGGTCCGGCGATTTCCAAGATTATCCTGATTTTGAAATGCTTATATCTGGAGATCCAAAACGTATTTTTCAAATCTGTAAAGTGTGTCAGACTCTTGAATCTGTTAGTTACAGAATAGAAGTGATTTTTTTCAATTTGGAATTCGTTTGACTTGTAAAATAGTCTGTTTGCGAAAAGCTGTCAGAATCCACTTTTGCATTGTTTAGGGACAAAACAGTCATTTATTCATTTATTTGATTTTTCGTAGACTTTAGTATTTCTTAGCATGTAGTTAGTGAATTAGAGTTAGTTAGACTAATTAGAGTTGCTTTGCTTAGTTAGTTTAATTAGATAATGTATTTTTAGTTTTCTTTATTTGTTTAAGTGTATTTTAATTTCAGATTTAATTTAAAAATAACTGTAGTTTATAATATAGATTTCATTATGCATTGTTTTCTAACTTTTTGTTTTCATTGTTGTAGGTTGATAAGTTAGAACAGGTTTACAGGTGTAATTCAAGTATGAAGTGCAACTGCACATGTGGTGAAAAGATCGATTTGCCCCTGGAGATCTGCAGAAGACTTATTTCCCTGCTTTAGTTTATTTTCATAGTTTAGATTGTTATTTAACTTAATTTGTAAAATTGACATAGTTGTAACTCTGTTATATTAATAAATTGTTATTTTAGAATTATTTCAGAATATATCTTGTTCCCTGTGAATTCGACCCGTACTCGCCACTTCTGTGGAAAGTCGGTTTTTATATCTTTGGTTGACGATTTTCCCATTGTTTTTATTGAAAAATATTGTTTTAAAAATAAGCATTCCAAAAGTCAAAACAATTAGTCTTTAAGTTCTTCTGATTACTCCTTCGGGTACGCGAAGGAACCTCGCATTCTGTGAGACATGCACCCGGCGTCTATTATTCAAGTTCTAGTGTGGTAACCAGGGAAGCTACAGACTGAGTCAACCTCATGCGAGCAGCACACAGCTGGGAGAAAACACTCGCATAGGCAAGGATTGCAATCCATACTACTGCAGTAGTGAGATCCTAAAAAGGCAACCTCGACCTCCCTGACTCTGAGTGACTGGAGGCCAAAGGACGCTACAGCTTCTGTCAAAACACGTGTTGTAGTAACGACAAGTCACTCAGGGTTGTACCATCCACCCTCTCCCAAGGTGAACCGTTTTGTGAATGGGGTGAAGCAGGTTTATCTTTCTTAGGTTCATTGTTTAATCATACCTCTCAACGAGGATTTCGCCTCGTGGTCCCCATGGGGTATGCAAAACGAGGACTTGGCCTGCCCATTCACGTGCTCAGCCTCACGCGGCCAACAGAGCACACTGCTCGTGAAAGCAGTCACAACACCATATTATTTATTTATGATTCAGGGTATATCACCTAAGAGTCCATTCACAACACAAGGGCCACTGCCCAAGGACTCCAACTGAGCCCACAGCAAGTCATTTCCATTCATACCCTATGGTGTTCAAATTTCATTCTTTTCTTTTCAAGAAGTAAGTGCACCTAGTGCGCTTACCAATGCCTCAAGACATGTACCTCCTCAAGGTACGCACTACTTAGTAACAGTGTAAGGATGTGCCACGTGCAAAGTGTAAAAGTACCACATGTTTACTAACTTTGCACAAGTATAAACAACAGAGGCATTGCATATATTAATTCTGAGAGACAGTTAAGTGTGCAAGCAAATACACATTCACATGCATATGATATTTTATCAAAATTTCATTATATAAAGCATCGTCTCTAAATCATTACATTGGTACTTTGCATAATCTTGCAATAATTTTCACAGTCAAGATGTACCATTTTGCATACTTCAGTGTTGAGATTGCATTTAACAATGTTTTCATACGTGGTTCAACACACTTACATGTTTATGGTGAAATCTGGGATATTCCCGTCTTATGGGAATAACATTAGCTATTTCCACAGTATGGGGCACTGCACCTGCGGACCCGAAACAGAGATATTGAACAACACTTGTGATTTTAAATCAACGAAGTCTCTAAGTTCATGAATTTACAAAAATGTTCAACTGCATACCTTTCTAGTCTGTCGAATGTAAACCAAGGCATAAGGGTTTTCCTTACGCAGCACGACACACATACGTGTCGAAGGTGATTTCTGGAAATAACCCATCTAATGGGTATTACAATGGCATTACCATGGTTTGGGGTGCCGCGCCCGCGGACCCGAAAAAAACCGTTTGCCAAAACGAACGTAGGACAACACTATGGAACTCATACTTAGTTCGGAGTGTGGGATCATCTAAGGAAATACTTGGACAGTACACAGGAGTGTCACATGTCCATTCGGTCACACCAAAACAACCATTATGTATTTTAATACATATATATATATATATATATATATATATATATATATATATATATATATATATATATATATATATATATCCACACTTTCAAACATACTCGATGAGGCACAACATATATGTACACGTATATACATGTATATACATTCACATTTACATATATATACACATCCACATATATATATATATAAATCTATCCGAACTCGGGGCATCCCAAGGCATGCACTCATGCCAAAACCTAACCGAATAACGAAAGGGGTGTGGGGCAAGACAATGACTAGCTTGAACCTAATATGGTTCAGCTCGAAGTAGGTCCGTACAGTTTTTGAAAGAAAAGTGTTAACAGCCACATTAGTGGCATTACGGGGTTGCGAGCGTGCCAACACAAGGATCCGCACACTTGCTGCGGAAAAACCTCTAATTAAACATTGGTTTGGTCCTTCGGACCACGCTGCCACACTTGCTAACTGATTCTGGTCCGACTTGTGGTTCGGACCAGACTACTAACAGGGATTCGGTTGGGGCTGGTTCAAGCCCCCGACAAGGGTCAGTCGGTCGTCTAGTGAAAGGGGTGCCAATTGGCGGGTCAAGATGTCTGGTCCCTAGGACCAGACAGCTGCTACAACATGCTAAGGTCTGAAATTTTCAGTTTAGACCTAAGCCCAAAGAGGCTCAGCCGAAAAGAGAGGTCCGGGGTGTCCAACACCAAGTGGCTGGCACCCGACTCCAACAAGGTGGAGCTGCGGCTAGCACCGGGTGCTAGCTGGGCTGCCAAAGGGTTCAGGTCTGAACCTCAGTTCAGACCTGCACCCACTAGGTGCTAACCAAAATGCTAAGGGTGCACAACACCCAAGTGGTGCGCACCCAGCCTCAGCCAAAGAGGAAACGGGCTGGGCCCAAACTCGCACCTACAACCGGTCATATCCGGACTGTAGTGCTGGTCTGAACCCATGGTTCAGACCGGCACCAGTCCAAGGCGAAAATAACAAAAAAAAAAAAAATGAAACAGCAAAACTTACCTCAGAAAAAAAAGGGAAACTCATTGAAGGCTTGTGCTGGGCGCGCGGGCCACCCGCACGGCGCCCAGCTCCAGCCAAAGGGTTTAGTCCGCTAGACCAGACCGTGCCATCACCCAACCTCATGAACCAGAGCCCAAGGGCTCGGTTCATAGGTTCCAATGAGTCAATGAGCGCCTGACCACGGCCAACCCAAACGCTAAGGCCAACCGAGCTCCTGCGCCCACCCTCTTGGTTACATAAAAAAGAGGAGACGCATTTGCTGACGGAGGCCTGGCTTTCCTCATCCAAAATGGACTGGTCATGCCGTGACCCATGCCCAAAAGCACGGCTGCAACACCAGTCCTAATGTGCTGGGACTGGGTTGAGCCCAACACTAAAAGAAAGAGGGCACAAACGAAAAAAAAAAAAACAAGATGTGCTATTGGATGGAGCGCACCAACCGCTGCTCCAACACTCAGATATGTGTTCTAAGTTTGTCAAAAAAATTTCATAGTGATTCAATCATTCGTATATGTGTTCTAAGGCTGTCAAAAAAATTTCATTGTGATTCAATCATGCATATATATGTTCTAAGGCTATAAAAAAAAATTCATTGAGATTCAATCAGGCATATATGTGTTCTAAGGGTGTAAAAAAAAAATCATAGTGATTCAATCAAGCATATATGTCTCCTAACGTTGACAAAAAAAAATTATAGTGATTCAAAAATGTATATATGTGTTCTACGATTGTCAAAAAAAATTTAAAGTTATTCAATCATGCATATATGTGTTCTAATGCTTTCAAAAAAAATTCATAGAGATTCAATCAGGCATATATGTGTTCTAATGCTGTAAAAAAAAAATCATAGTGATTCAAGTATGCATATATGTGTTCAAAGGCAGTCAAAAAAAGTTTTGAGTGATTCAATCATGCATATATGTGTTCTAAGGCTGTCAAAAAAAATTCATAGTGATTCAATCATGCACATATGTTTTCTAAGGTTGCCAAATTTTTTTTATAGTGATTCAATCATGCATAAATGTATTCTACGGCTGTCAAAAAAATTTCCTAGTGATTCAATCTTGCATATATGTGTTCTAAGGCTATAAAAAAAATTCATAGAGATTCAATCATGGATATATGTGTTCTAAGGCTGTCAAAAAAATTTCACAGTGATTAAATCATGCATATATGTGTTCTGAGGCTATCAAAAAAATTGCATAGTAATTAAATCATGCATATATGTGTTCTAAGGCTGTCAACAAAAATTCATAGTGATTCAATCAAGCATATATGTGTCCTGAGTTTGTCAAAAAAATTTATACTGATTCAATCATGCATATATGTGTTCTAAGGCAGTCAAAAAAACTTCATAGTGATTCTATTTTGCATATATGCATTCGAAGGCTGTCAAAAAAAATTCATAGTGATTCAATCATGCATATATGTGTTCTTAGGATGTCAAATTTTTTTTAAAGTGATTCAATCTTGCATATATGTTTTCTAAGGCTGTCAAAAAAATTTTATTGTGATTCAATCATGCATATATGTGTTCTAATGCGGTCAATTTTTTTTTATAGAGACTAAATAATGTATATATGTGTTCTAAGGCTGTCAAAAAAATTTCATAGTGATTCAATCATGCATATATGTGTTCTAAGGCTGTCAACAAAATTTCATAGTGATTCAATCATGCATATATGTTTTCTAAGGCTATCAACAAAATTTTGTAGTGATTCAATCATGCATATATGTGTCCTAAATTTGTTAAAAAAAATTCATAGTGATTTAATCTTGCATATATGTGTTCTACAGTTGTCAAAAAAATTTCATAGTGATTCAATCATGCATATATGTGTTCTTTTGTGTCAAAATTTTTTCTTAGTGATTCAATCATGCATATATGTGTTCTACGGCTGTCAAAAAAAATTCACAGTGATTAAATCATGCATATATGTGTTCTGAGGCTATCAAAAAAATTGCATAGTAATTCAATCATGCATATATGTGTTCTAAGGCTGTCAACAAAAATTCATAGTGATTCAATCTAGCATATATGTGTCCTGAGTTTGTCAAAAAAAGTTCATACTGATTCAATCATGCATATATGTGTTCTAAGGCAGTCAAAAAAACTTCATAGTGATTCTATTTTGCATATATGCGTTCGAAGGCTGTAAAAAAAAATTCATAGTGATTCAATCATGCATATATTTGTTCTTAGGATGTCAAAATTTTTTTATAGTGATTCAATCTTGCATATATGTTTTCTAAGGCTGTCAAAAAAATTTTATTGTGATTCAATCATGCATATATGTGTTCTAATGCTGTCAAATTTTTTTTATAGAGACTAAATAATGTATATATGTGTTCTAAGGCTGTCAAAAAAATTTCATAGTGATTCAATCATGCATATATGTGTTCTAAGGCTGTCAACAAAATTTCATAGTGATTCAATCATGCATATATGTTTTCTAAGGCTATCAACAAAATTTTGTAGTGATTCAATCATGCATATATGTGTCCTAAATTTGTTAAAAAAAATTCATAGTGATTTAATCTTGCATATATGTGTTCTGCGGTTGTCAAAAAAATTTCATAGTGATTCAATCATGCATATTTGTGTTCTTTTGTGTCAAAAATTTTTCTTAGTAATTCAATCATGCATATATGTGTTCTACGGCTGTCAAAAAAATTTCTTAGTGATTCAATCATGCATATATGTGTTCTACGGCTATCAAAAAAATTTTAAATCACCCATATATGCGTTCTAAGGCTGTCAAAAAAATTTCATAGTGTTTCAATCATGCACATATGTGTTCTAAGGTTGTCAAAAACTTTTTATAGTGAGTCAATCATGCATATATGTGTTCTAAGGCTGTCAAAAAAAAATTATAGAGATTCTATCCTGCATATATGTGTTCTAAGGCTGTCAAAATTTTTTTTTTGTGATTCAATCATGCATATATGTGTTCTAACGCTGTAAAAAAAAATTATAGTGATTAAATCATGCATATATGTGTTTTAAGGTTGTCAACAAAATTTCATAGTGATTCAATCACACATGTATGTGTTCTAAGGCTGTCAACAAAATTTCATAGTGATTCAATCATGCATATATGTGTCCTAAGGCCGTCAAAAAAATTTCATAGTGATTGAATCTTGCATATATGTGTTCTACGGTTGTCAAAAAAAATTTTTAGTGATTCAATCAAGCATATATGTGTTCTAATGCTGTCAAAAAAATTTCTTAGTGATTCAATAACTCATATATGTTTTCTAATGCTGTCAAAAAAAATTCTTAGAGATTCAATCATGCATATATGTGTTCTAAGAATGTCAAAAAAAATTCTTAGTGATTCAATCATGCATATATATGTTCTAAGGCTGTCAAAAAAATTTCAAATTCAATCATGCATATATGTGTTCAAAGGCTCTCAAACAAATTTCATAGTGATTCAATCATGCATATATGTGTTCTAAGGTTCTCAAAAAAAATTTATAGTGATTCAATCATTCATATATGAGTTCTATGACTGCCAAAAAAAATTCATAGTTATTCAATCATGTATATATGTGTGCTAAGGTTGTTAAAAACAATTTATATTGATTAGCTAATGCATATATATGTTCTACGGTTGTCAAAAAAAATTCATAGTGATTCATTCAGTCATATATGTGTTCTAAGGCTATAAAAAAAAATCATAGTGATTGAATCATGCATATATGTATTCTTAGGATGTCAAAAAAAAATCATAGTGATTCAATCTTGCATATATGTGTTCTAGTGCTATCAAAAAAATTTCAAAGAGATTCCATCATGCATATATGTGTTCTAAGGCTTTCAAAAAATTTCATAGTGATTTAATCATGCATATATGTGTTCTAAGGCTGTAAAAAAAAAATCATAGTGATTCAATCATGCATATATGTGTTCTAAGGCTTTCAACAAAATTTCATAGTTATTGAATCATACATATATGTGTTATAATGTTGTCAAAAAAATTCATAGTGATTCAATGATGCATATATGTGTTCTTAGGATGTCAAAAAAATTTCATAGTGATTCAAAAAATTTCATAGTGTTTAAAAAAATTTCATAGTTATTGAATCATGCATATTTGTGTTCTAAGCTTGTCAAAATTTTTTTATAGTGATTCAATTATGCATAATTGTGTTCTAAGGCTGTCAAAAAAGATTCATAGTGATTCTCTCATGCATATATGAGTTCTAATGTTGTTGAATTTTTTTTGTTGTGATTCAATCATACATATATGTGTTCATAGGATGTCAAAAAAAAATCATAGTGATTCAATCATGCATATATGTGTCCAAAGGTTGTCAAAAAAAAATTATAGTGGTTCAATCTTGCATATATGTGTTCTGCGGTTGTCAAAAAACTTTAATAGTGATTCAATCATGCATATATGTGTTTGCAAGATTTAAAAAAAAAATCATTGTGATTCAATTATGCATATTTGTGTTATAATGCTATAAAAAAAATTTGATAGAGATTCAATCATGCATATATGTGCTCTAATGATGTCAAAAAAATTTCTTAGCGATACAATCATGCACATATGTGTTCTAAGGCTGTCAAAAATATTTCAAATTTAATCATCCATATAAGTGTTCTTAGGCTGCCCAAAAATTTCACAGTGATTCAATCATGCACATATGTGTTCTAAGGTTGTCTAAAAAAAATTATAGTGATTCAATCATGCATATGTGTTCAAAGGCTGTCAAAAAATTTTCATTATGATTCAATCAAGCATATATGTGTCCTAAGGTTGTCAAAAAAAATTTATAGTGATTCAATCATGCATATATGTTTTCTACGGTTGTCAAACAAATTTCATAATTATTCAATCTTTCATATATGTGTTCTAAGCCTATCAAAAAAAATTCATAGTGATCCAATCATGCATATATTTTTTCTAAGGCAACCAAAAAAATTACATAGTGATTAAATCTTGCATATATGTGTTCTAATGCTCGAAAAAAAAATTCATAGAAATCCAATCATGCATATATGTGTGCTAAGGCCTTCAAAAAAATTTCATAGTGATTCAATTATGCATATATGTGTTCTAAGGCTGTAAAAAAAAAATCATAGTGATTCCATCCTGCATATATGTGTTCTAAGGCTGTAAAAAAAAAATCATATTGATTCAATCATGCATATATGTGTCCTAGGGCTGTCTAAAAAATTTCATAGTGATTCAATCAAGTATATTTGTGTTCCAAGGCTGTCAAAAAAATTTCATGGTGATCCAATCATGCATATATGTGTTCTAATGCTGTAAAAAAAGTTTAATCCAGATTCAATCATGCATATATGTGTTCTAAGGCTGTCAAAAAATTTTATAGTGATTCAATCATGTATATATGTGTTTTAAGGCCGTCCAAAAAAATTAATAGTGGTTCAATCATTCATATATGTGTTCTCAGGCTTTCAAAAAAATTCATAGTGATCCAATCATGCATATATTTTTTCTAAGGCAACCAAAAAAATTACATAGTGATTAAATCTTGCATATATGTGTTCTAATGCTCGAAAAAAAAATTCATAGAAATCCAATCATGCATATATGTGTGCTAAGGCCTTCAAAAAAATTTCATAGTGATTCAATTATGCATATATGTGTTCTAAGGCTGTAAAAAAAAAATCATAGTGATTCCATCCTGCATATATGTGTTCTAAGGCTGTAAAAAAAAAATCATATTGATTCAATCATGCATATATGTGTCCTAGGGCTGTCTAAAAAATTTCATAGTGATTCAATCAAGTATATTTGTGTTCCAAGGCTGTCAAAAAAATTTCATGGTGATCCAATCATGCATATATGTGTTCTAATGCTGTAAAAAAAGTTTAATCCAGATTCAATCATGCATATATGTGTTCTAAGGCTGTCAAAAAATTTTATAGTGATTCAATCATGTATATATGTGTTTTAAGGCCGTCCAAAAAAATTAATAGTGGTTCAATCATTCATATATGTGTTCTCAGGCTTTCAAAAAAATTTCAAAGTGATTCAATCATGCATATATGAGTTTTAATGGTATAAAAAAAAATTTACAGTGATTCAATCATGGATATATGTGTTCTAATGTTGCCAAAATATATTCATAGTGATTCAATCATGCATATGTGGGTTCAAAGGCTGTCAATTTTTTTTTATCAATCTTGCATATATGTGTTCTAAGGCTATATAAAAACTTTTATAGTAGTTCAATCATGCATATATGTGTTCAAAGGGTGTAAAAAAATTTAATAGTGACTCAATCATGTATATATGTGTTCTAAGGCTGTCAAAACAATTTTATAGTGATTCAATCATGCATATGTGTCCTAAGGTTGTGAAAAAAAATTCATAGTGATTCAATCATGCATATTTGTATTCTACGGCTGTCAAAAAAATTTCATAGTGATTCTATCTTGCATATATGTGTTCTAAGGCAGTCAAAATTTTTTTATAGTGATTCAATCATGCATATTTGTGTTCTAAGGATATAAAAAAAAAATCATTGTGATTCAATCATGCATATATGTAGTCTAATGCCGTAAAAAAAATTTATAGTGATTAAATCATGCATATACTTGTTATAAGGCTTTTAAAAAAATTTCATAGTGATTCAATTATGCGTATTTGTGTTCTAAGGCTGTTAAAAAAATTTCATAGTGATTGAATCATGCATATATGTGTTATAAGGCTGTCAAAATTTTTTTATAGTGATTCAATCATACATATATGCATTCTACGGCTGTCAAAAAAATTTCATAGTCATTCAATCATGCATATATGTGTTCTAAAGATATCAAAAAAATGTCATAGTGATTCAATCCTGCATATATGTGTTCTAATGCTATAAAAAAAAATTCCTAGAGATTCAATCATGCATATATGTGTTCTAGTGCTGTCAAAAAATTTTCTTAGTGATTCAATCATGCATATTTTTTATCTAAGGCTTTAAAAAAAATTCTTTGTGATTAAATCATGCATATGTGTTCTAAGGCTGTAAAAAAGATTTCAAATTCAATCATGCATATAAGTGTTTTAAGGCTGTAAAAAAAAATTCATAGTGATTCAATCATGCACATATGTGTTATAAGGTTGTCAAAAAAAATTTATAGTGATTCAATCATGCATTAATGTGTTCTAACACTGTCAAAATTTTTTTATAGTGATTCAATCATGCATATATGTGTCCTAAAGTTGTCAAAAAAATTTCATAGTGATATAATCATGCATATATGTGTTCTAAGCCTATCAAAACAATTTCATAGGGATTCTCTCATGCATATATGTGTTCTAAGGCTATTAAAAAAATTACATAGTGATTCAATCTAGCATATATGTGTTCTAATGCCGTAAAAAAAAATCATAGAGATTCAAACATGCATATATGTGTTCTAAAGTTGTGAAAAAAATTTCATAGTTATTCAATCATGCATATATGTGCTCTTAGTCTGTCAAATAAAAATCATATTGATTCAATCATGCATATATGTGTCCTAAGGATGTCTTAAAAATTTCATAGTGATTCAATCAAGTATATTTGTGTTCCAAGGCTGTCAAAAAAATTTCATGGTGATCCAATCAAGCATATATGTGTTCTAATGGTATCAAAAAATTTTAATTGAGATTCAATCATGCATATATGTGTTCTAAGGCTGTCAAAAAAAAATTATAGTGATTCAATCATGTATATATGTGTTTTAAGGCTGTCCAAAAAATTTCATAGTGATTCAATAATGCATATATGTGTTATAAGGCTTTCAAAAAAAATTCAAAGTGATTCAATCATGCATATATGAGTTCTAATTGTATAAAATAAAATTCACAGTGATTCAATCATGGATATATGTGTTCTAATGTTGCCAAAATATATTCAGAGTGATTCAATCATGCATATGTGTGTTCAAAGGCTGTCAATTTTTTTTTATCAATCTTGCATATATGTGTTCTAAGGCTATATAAAAACTTTTATAGTATTTCAATCATGCATATATGTGCTCTAAGGCTGTAAATAAATTTAATTGTGACTCAATCATGTATATATGTGTTCTAAGGCTGTCAAAACAATTTTATAGTGATTCAATCATGCATATGAGTCCTAAGGTTGTGAAAAAAAAAATCATAGTGATTCAATCATACATATTTGTGTTCTACGGCTGTCAAAAAAATTTCATATTGATTCTATCTTGCATATATGTGTTCTAAGGCTGTCAAAAAACATTTATAGTAATTCAATCATGCATATTTGAGTTCTAAGTATATAAAAAAAAATTCATTGTGATTCAATCATGTATATATGTTGTCTAATGCTGTAAAAAAAAATTATAGTGATTAAATCATGCATATACTTGTTATAAGGGTTTCAAAAAAATTTCATAGTGATTCAATTATGCGTATTTGTGTTCTAAGGCTGTCAAAAAGAATTTATAGTGATTGAATCATGCATATATGTGTTATAAGGCTATCAAAATTTTTTTATAATGATTCAATTATGCATATATGTGTTCTACGGCTGTCCAAAAAATTTCATAGTCATTCAATCATGCATATATGTGTTCTAAAGATATCAAAAAAATGTCATAGTGATTCAATCCTGCATATATGTGTTCTAATGCTATCAAACAAATTTCATAGAGATTCAATCATGCATATAAGTGTTCAAGTGCTGTCAAAAAATTTTCTTAGTGATTCAATCATGCACATTTTTTATCTAAGGTTGTCAAAAAGATTTCAAATTCAATCATGCATATAAGTGTTCTAAGGCTGTCAAAAAAATTTCATAGTGATTCAATCATGCACATATGTGTTATAAGGTTGTCAAAAAAAATTTATAGTGATTCAATCAGGCATATACATGTTCTAACGCTGTAAAAAAAAAATTCATAGTGATTCAATCAGGCATATATGTGTCCTATGGTTGTCAAAAAAAATTATGGGGGTTCAATCATGCATATATGTGTTCTACTGTTGTCAAAAAAAATTCATAGTGATTGAATCATGCATATATGTGTTCTAAGCCAATCAAAACAATTTCATAGGGATTCACTCATGCATATATGTGTTCTAAGGCTATCAAAAAATTTACATAGTGATTCAATATTGCATATATGTATTCTAATGCCGTAAAAAAAAATCATAGAGATTCAAACATGCATATATGTGCTCTAAGGTTGTCAAAAAAATTTCAAAGTTATTCAATCATGCAAATATGTCTTCTAAGGCTGTCAAAAAAAATTTATTGTGATTCAATCATGCATATGAGTCTTAAGGCTGTCAAAAAAATTTCATAGTGATTCTAACTTACAATTATGTGTTCTAAGGCTGTCAAAAAAATTTCATATAGATTCAATCATGCATATGGGTTCTAAAGCTGTTGAAAAAAAGTCATTGATTCAATCATAAATATATGTGTTCACAGGCTATGAAACAAATTTCATAGTGATTCAATCATGCATATATGCATACTAATGCTGTCAAAAAAAATTTATAGTCATTCAATCATGCATATATGTGTTCTAACGCAGTAAAAAAAAATTCATATTGATTCAATCATGCTTATATGTGTTCTAAAGCTGTCAAAAAAAATTGATAGTGATTCAATCATGCATATATGTGTTCTAAGAATGTCAAAAAATATTCATAGTTATTAAATCATGCTTATATGTGTTCTAAGGCTGTCAAAAAAAGCTCATAGTGATTCTATCTTGCATATATGTGTTCTAAGGCTGTCAAAAAAAAATCATAGTGCTTTAATCATGCATATGTGTGTTCTAACGCTGTCAAAAAAATTTCATATTGATTCAATCATGCTTATATGTGTTCTAAGGCTGTCAAAAAAATTTCATAATGATTCAATCATGCATATATGTGTTCTAAGAATGTCAAAAAATATTCATAGTTATTAAATCATGCATATATGTGTTCTAAGGCTGTAAAAAAAAACTCATAGTGATTCTATCTTGCATATATGTGTTCTAAGGCTGTCAAAAAACATTCATAGTGATTCAATCATGCATATATGTGTTCTAGGGCTGTCAAAAGAAATTTATTGTGATTCAATTATGCATATGTGTTCTAATGCTGTCCAAAATTTTTTAGTCATTCAATCATGCATATATGTGTTATAAGGTAGTAAAAAAACTTTCATAGTGATTCAATCATGCATATTTGTGTTCTAACGTTGTCAAAAAATTTTTATGGTGATTCAATCATCCAAGTGTGTCCTAAGGTTGTCAAAGAAAAATTCATAGTGATTCTAACCTACAATTATGTATTCTAAGGCTGTCAAAAAAATTTCATATAGATTCAATCATGCATATGGGTTCTAAAGCTGTTGAAAAAAAGTCATATTGATTCAATCATAAATATATGTGTTCAAAGGCTATGAAACAAATTTCATAGTGATTCAATCATGCATATATGCATACTAATGCAGTAAAAAAAAAATTATAGTCATTCAATCATGCATATATGTGTTCTAACGCTGTCGAAAAAATTTCATATTGATTTAATCATGCTTTTATGTGTTCTAAGGCTGTCAAAAAAATTTCATAGTGATTCAATCATGCATATATGTGTTCTAAGAATGTCAAAAAATATTCATAGTCATTAAATCATGCTTATATGTGTTCTAAGGCTGTCAAAAAAAACTCATAGTGATTCTATCTTGCATATATGTGTTCTAAGGCTGTAAAAAAAAATTCATAGTGATTCAATCATGCATATATGTGTTCTAGGGCTGTCAAAAAAAATTTATTGTGATTCAATCATGCATATGCGTTCTAATGCTGTCCAAACTTTTTTAAAGTCATTCAATCATGCATATATGTGTTCTAAGGCAGTAAAAAAACTTTCATAGTGATTCAATCATGCATATTTGTTTTCTAACGTTGTCAAAATTTTTTTATAGTGATTCAATCATCCAAGTGTGTCCTAAAATTGTCAAAAAAAATTCATAGTGATTCAATAATGCATATATGTGTTCTAAGGTTGTCAAAAAAATTTTAATGTAATTCTATCCTACATATATGTGTTTTAAGGCTGTCAAAAAAATTTCATAGAGATTCAATCATGCATATGTGTCCTAAGGTTGTGAAAAAAAAATTCAAAGGGTGATAGCCTGATAACACAGATATGCATGATTGAATCCCTATGAATTTTTTTTTACAGCCTTAGAACAAATATATGCAAGATTGAACCACTATAAAAAATTTTTGACAGCCTTAGAACATATATATACATGATTAAACCACTTTGATTTTTTTTTTATAGCCTTAGAACACACATATGCATGATTGAATCGCTATATAAAAATTTTTGACTGCATTAGAACACATATATGCATGCTTGAATCACTATGAAATTTTTTTGATAGCCTTTGAATACATATACGCAAGTTTGAATCACTATGATTTTTTTTTTACAGCCTTAGAACACAGATATGCTTGATTTAATCACTATAAAAAAAAATTCACTGCATTAGAACACATATATGCATCATTGAATCACTATGAATTTTTTTTGACAACCATAGAACACATATATGCATGATTAAATCACTATGAACTTTTTTTTACAGCCTTAGAACACATATATGCTTGATTGAATCACTATGTTTTTTCTTTTACAGTGTTCGAACACATATATGTATGATTGAATCAATATGAAATTTTTTTGACAGCCTTAGAACACATATATGCATGAGTGAATCACTACAAAAATTTTTTGACAGCATTAGATCACATATATGCTTGATTGAATCACTATGAAATATTTTTGACAGCCTCAAAACACATATATGCATGATTGAAACACTATGAAAAATTTTTAACAGCCTTAGAACATATATATGCATGATTGAACCACTATGAAATTTTTTGAATAGCCTTAGCACACATATATGCATGATTGAATCACTATAAAAAAAAATTGACTGCACTAGAACACATATATGCATGCTTGAATCACTATGAAATTTTTTTGATAGCCTTAGAAAACATATATGCATGATTGGATCACTATAAATTTTTTCCTACAGCCATAGAACGCATATATGCATCATTGAATCACTATAAAAAATATTTGACAGGATTAGAAAACATACGTGAATGATTGAATCACTATAAAGTTTTTTTGACAACCTTAGAACACAAATATGCAAGATTGAACCTCTTTGAAATTTTTTTGACAGCATATATTCATGATTGAATTACTATGAATTTTTTTTGACAGCATTAGAACATATATATACACGATTGAATCACTATGAAATTTTTTTGACAGCCTTAGCACACATATATGCGTTATAGAATTTGAAATTTTTTTGACAGCCTTAGAACATTTATATGCATGATTGAATCACTATGAAATTTTTTTGACAGGCTTAGAACACATATATGCTTGATTGAATCTCTATGAATTTTTTTTCAGAGCATTAGAACACATATATGCAAGATTGAGTCACAATGAAATTTTTTTTATAGCCTTAGAACACATATATGTATGATTAAATCACTATGAATTTTTTTTTACAGACCTAGAACATATATATTCATGATTGAATCACTATGACTTTTTTTTGATAGCCTTAGAACACATATATGCTTTATTGAATCTCTATGAAATTTTTTCGACAGCATTAGAAAACATATATGGATGATTGAATCAGAATGAAATTTTTTTGACCGCCTTAGAACACATATATGCATGATTAATATTAATTTTTTTTTTACAACATTAGGACTTATATGATTGATTGAATCTCTATGAATATTTTTTGACAGCATTAGAACACATATATGCATGATTGAATCACAATGAAATTTTTTTGACTGTGATAGAACACATATATGCCATATTGAATTTAATTTTTTTTGACAGCCATAGAACACATATATGCATGATTGAATCACTATGATTTTTTTTTATAGCCTTGGAACTCATATATACATGATTAAATCTCTCTATAATTTTTTTGACAGCCTTAGAACACACATATACATGATTGAATCACTACAAATTTTTTTTGACAGCACTAGAACACATATATGCGTGGTTGAATCACTATGATTTTTTTTTTACAGCCTTAGAACACATATATGCATGATTGAACCACAATCAAATGTTTTTTACAGACTTAGATCACATATATGCATGATTGAATCTCTATGATTTTTTTTTACTGCATTATAACACATATATGCATGATTGAATCACTATGAATTTTTTCTGACAACCTTATAACACATATATGTATGATTGAATCACTATGAATTTTTTTTTACAGCCTTAGAACACATATATGCCTGATTGAATTTCTATGAAATTTTTTTGACAGGCTTAGAACACATATACGCATGATTGAATCAATATGAATTTTTTTGACAGCCTTGGTACATATATATGCATGATTGAATCAATAAAAAAAAAAATTGACAGCATTAGAAAACATATATGAATGATTAAATCACTATGAATTTTTTTGACAGCCTCAGAACACATATATGCATGATTGAATTACTATGAATTTTTTTTGACAGCATTAGAACACATTTATACATGATTGAATCACTATGAATTTTTTTTTATAGCACTAGAACATATATCTGCATGATTGAATCACTATGATTTTTTTTGACAGCCTTAGAACACATATATGCATGATTGAACCACTATAAAAAAATTTTGACAGCCTTAGAACACAAATAGGCATCATTGAACCACTATGAAATTTTTTTGACAGCCTTAGAACACATATATGCATGATTGAATCTCTATGAAAATTTTTTTACTGCATTAGAACACAAATATGCATTGTTGAATCACTATGATTTTTTTTTTACAACCTTAGAACACATATATGCTTGATTGAATCACTATGAAAGTTTTTTGACAACCTTAGAACACATATATGTATGATTGAATCAATATGAAATTTTTTTGACAGCCTTAGAACACATATATGCATGAGTGAATCACTACAAAATTTTTTTGACAGCATTAGATCACATATATGCTTGATTGAATCACTATGAATTTTTTTTGACAGCCTCAAAACACATATATGCATGATTGAACCACTATGAAAATTTTTTAACAGCCTTAGAACAGATATATGCATGATTGAACCACTATGAAATTTTTTGAATAGCCTTAGCACACATATATGCATGATCGAATCACTATAAAAAAAAATTGACTGCACTAGAACACATATATGCATGCTTGAATCACTATGAAATTTTTTTGATAGCCTTAGAAAACATATATGCATGATTGGATCACTATAAATTTTTTTCTACAGCCTTAGAACACATATATGCATCATTGAATCACTATAAAAATTATTTGACAGGATTAGAAAACATATGTGAATGATTCAATCACTATAAAGCTTTTTTGACAACCTTAGAACACAAATATGCATGATTGAACCTCTTTGAAATTTTTTTGATAGATATATTCATGATTGAATTACTATGAATTTTTTTTGACAGCCTTAGAATGCATATATAAATGATTGAATCAATATGAAACTTTTTGAACAGCCTTAGAGCACATATATACATGATTGAATAACTTTGAAATTTTTTTTATAGCCTTAGAATAAATATGTGGATGATTGAGTCACTATATAATTTTTTTGACAGCCTTAGAATGCATATTTGCATGATTGAATCTCTATGAATTTTTTTGACTGCCTTACAACACATAATGCATGATTGAATCACTATGAATTTTTTTTGACAGCCTAAGAACACATATATGCATGATTAAATATCAATGAATTTTTTTTGACAACCTTAGAACACATATATAAATGATTGAATCAATATCAATTTTTTTTTACAGCCTTAGAATACATATATGCATGATTCAATCAATACATAAAAAACTTGACACCATAAGAAAACATATATGAATGATTGAATCACTATGATTTTTTTTTACAGCCCTAGAACATATATATGCGTGATTGAATCTCTATGAAATTTTTTTGACTTCATTAGAACACATAAATGCATGATTGAATTACTATGAAGTTTTTTTTGACAGCTTTAGAACACATATATGCATGATTGAATCACTATATAATTTTTTTTACCGACTTAGAACACATATATGCATGATTGAATTATTATGAATTTTTTTTGACAACCTTAGACATATATATCATGATTGAATCACTACGAATTTTTTTTGACAGCCTTATAACACATATATGCATGATTGAATTTGAATTTTTTTTGAAAGCCTTAGAATACATATATGAATGATTGACTTACTATATAATTTTTTTGACAGCCTAAGAACACATATATATGCATGATTGAATCTTTATGATTTTTTTTTTACAGTCTGAGAAGACATGTATGCCTGATTGAACCACTATGAATTTTTTTTGACAGCCTTAGAATACATATATGAATGACTCAATCTCTATCAATTTTTTTGACTGCATTAGAACACATATATGCGTGATTGAATCACTATGAATTTTTTTTGACATATATAAATGATTGAATCATTATGAAACTTTTTTGACAGCCTTAGCGCACATATATACATGATTGAATCACTTTGATTTTTTTTTGATAGCCTTAGAATAAATATGTGGATGATTGAGTCACTATATAACTTTTTTGACAGCCTTAGAATGCATATATGCATGATTGAATCTCTATCAGTTTTTTTGACTGCGTTAGAACACATATATGCATGATTGAATCACTATGAAATTTTTTTGACAGCCTAAGAACACATATATGATGATTAAATATCTATGAAATTTATTTGAAAGCCTTAGAACACATATATAAATGATTGAATCAATATGAAATTTTTTTGACAGCCTTAGAACACATATATGCATGATTCAATCAATACAAAAAAAAAATTGACACCATTAGAAAACATATATGAAAGATTGAATCACTATGAATTTTTTTTACAGCCCTAGAACATATATATGCGTGATTGAATCTCTATGAAATTGTTTTGACTACATTAGAACACATATATGCATGATTGAATTACTATGAATTTTTGTTTACATCTTTAGAACACATATATGCATGATTGAATCACTATATAATTTTTTTGACCGACTTAGAACACATATATGCATGATTGAATCTCTATGATATTTTTTTGACCGCCTAAGAACACATATATGCATGATTGAATCATTATGAAATTTTTTTGACAACCTTAGAACATATATATGCATGATTGAATCACTACGAAATGTTTTTGACAGCCTTATAACATATATTTGCATGATTGAATTTGAATTTTTTTTTACAGCCTTAATACATATATGCATTGATTGAATTACTATATAATTTTTTTGACAGTGTAAGAACACATATATATGCGTGATTGAATCTCTATGATTTTTTTTTTATAGCCCGAGAACACATGTATGCCTGATTGAACCACTATGAATATTTTGTGACAGCCTTAGAATACATATATGCAAAATTGAATCTCTATAAATTATTTTGACTGCATTAGAACACATCAATGCATGATTGAATCACTATAAATTTTTTTTGACAGCCTTAGAATACATATATGCATGATTAAATCTCTACAAAACTTTTTTGACAGCCTTAGAATGCATATATAAATGATTGAATCAATATGAAACTTTTTTGACAGCCTTAGAGCACATATATACATGATTGAATAACTTTGAAAATTTTTTTATAGCCTTAGAATAAAAATGTGGATGATTGAGTCACTATATAATTTGTTTGACAGCCTTAGAATGCATATTTGCATGATTGAATCTCTATGAATTTTTTTGACTGCATTAGAACACATAATGCATGAATGAATCACTATGAATTTTTTTTGACAGCCTAAGAACACATATATGCATGATTAAATATCAATGATTTTTTTTTGACAACCTTAGAACACATATATAAATGATTGAATCAATATCAAATTTTTTTGACAGCCTTAGAACACATATATACATGATTCAATCAATACATAAAAAACTTGACACCATAAGAAAACATATATGAATGATTGAATCACTATGATTTTTTTTTACAGCCCTAGAACATATATATGCGTGATTGAATCTCTATGAATTTTTTTTTACTACATTAGAACACATAAATGCATGATTGAATTACTATGAAGTTTTTTTTGACAGCTTTAGAACACATATATGCATGATTGAATCACTATGTAATTTTTTTGACCGACTTAGAACACATATATGCATGATTAAATCTCTATGATATTTTTTTGACTGCCTTAGAACACATATATGCATGATAGAATCATTATGAATTTTTTTTTACTGCCTTAGAACATATATATGCATGATTGAGTCACTACGAATTTTTTTTGACAACTTTATAACACATATATGCATGATTGAATTTGAAATTTTTTTGATAGCCTTAGAGTACATATACGCATGTTTGAATTACTATATAATTTTTTTGACAGCCTAAGAACACATATATGCATGATTGAATCTCTATGAATTTTTTTTTACAGCCCAAGAACACATATATGCCTGATTGAACCACTATGAAATTTTTTTGACAGCCTTAGAATACATATATGCATGATTGAATCTCGATGAATTTTTTTGACTGTATTAGAACACATATATGCATGATTAAATCACTATGTAATTTTTTTGACAGCCTTAGAACACATATATGCATGATTAAATCTCTATGATTTTTTTTTGACAGCCTTAGAACACATATATAAATGATTGAATCAATATGAAATTTTTTTGACAGCCTTAGAACACATATATACATGATTGAATCAGAAGAAGAAAAATTTGACAGCATTAGAAAACATATATGAATGATTTAATCACTATGAATTTTTTTTAACAGCCTTAGAACATATATATGCATGATTGAATCTCTATGAAATTTTTTACAGCACTAGAACACATATATGCATGATTAAATTACTATAAATTTTTTTTTACTGCCTTAGAACACATACATACATGATTGAATCACTATAAATTTTTTTTCACAACCTTAGAACACATATATGCATAATTGAATTTGAAATTTTTTTGGCAGCCTTAGAACACATATATGCTTGAGTGAATCACTATGAAATTTTTTTGACAGCCTTAGAACACATATATGCTTGAATGAATCACTATCAAATTTTTTTGACAACATTCGAACTCAGATATGCAAGATTGAATCTCTATGAGATTTTTTTGATAGCCTTAGAACACATATATGCATGATTGAATCACTACAAAATTTTTTTGATAACCTTAGAACATATATATGCATGATTGAATCACTTTAAACTTTTTTTGACTGCCTTAAAACACATATATGGTTTATTGAGTCTCTATGAATTATTTTTTACAGCATTAAAACACATATATGCATGATTGAATCACTATAATTTTTTTTTAACAGCCTTAGTACACATATATGCATGACTAAATTTGAATTTTTTTTTTACAGCATTAGGACATGTATGCATGATTGAATCTCTATGAATCTTTTTTGACACATTAGAACACATATATGCATGATTGAATCACTATAAAAAAAATTTGACAGCCTTAGAACAAATACATGTATGATTGAATCACTTTGAATTTTTTTGGATAGCCTTAGAATACGTATGTGTATGATTGAGTCACTATATAATTTTTTTGACAGCCTTAGAACACATAAATGCATGATTAAGTGTATATGATTTTTGTTTGACAGCCATAGAATACATATATGCATGATTAAATCACTATGAAAATTTTTTGACAACCTTAAAACACATATATGCATGATTGAATGAGTATAATTTTTTTTAAGAGCCTTAGAACACATATATGCATGATTGATTTTGAAATTTTTTTGACCGCCTAAGAACACATATTTGCATGATTGAATCACTACAAATTTTTTTGACAGCCTTAGAACACATATATGAATGATTGAATCTGTATAAATTTTTTTTGATAGCCTTAGAGTACATATATGCATGATTGAATCACTGTGAATTTTTTTTAACAGCCTTAGAACTTATATATGCATGATTGAATCACTATGATTTTTTTTGGACAGCCTTAGAACATATATATGCATGATTGAATCGCTATGAAAATTTTTTTACAACCTTAGAACACATATATGCTTGATTGAATCACTATGAAATTTTTTGGACAGCATTAGAACACATATATGCATGATTGAATCAACACGAAATTTTTTTGACAGCCTTAGAACACATATATGCATGATTGAATCACTATAAAAAAATTTGACTGCATTAGAAAATGTATATGAAAGATTGAATCACTATGATTTTTTTTAACAGCCTTAGAACACAAATATGCATGATTGAATCTCTATGAAATTTTTTTGACAGCATTAGAACATATATATGCATGATTGAATTACTATGAATTTTTTTTGACAGCATAACAACACATATATACATGATTGAATCACTAAGAATTTTTTTTGACACCCTTAGCACACATATATGCATGATTGAATTTAGAATTTTTTTAACTGCATTAGAACACATATATGCATGATTGAATCACTATGAATTTTTTTTTATAACCTTAGAAATCATATATGCATGATTGAATCACTCTGAATTTTTTTTTATTGCCTTAGAACACATATATGCATGATTGAGTCCCTATGATTTTTTTTTTATAGCCTTAGAACACATATACGCATGATTGAATCACTATGATTTTTTTTTGACAGCATTAGAACACATATATGCATGATTGAATATCTATAAAATTTTATTGACAGCATTAGAATACATATATGCAAGATTGAATCACTATGAAATTTTTTTGATAGCCTTAGAACACATATATGTATGATTGAATCACTGTGAAATTTTTTTTATAGCCTTAGAACATATATATGCATGATTGAATCACTACAACTTTTTTTTGACAGCCTCAAAACATGTATATGCTTTATTGAATCTCTATGAAATTTGTTTGAAAGCATTAGAAAACATATATGCATGATTAAATCACTATGAAATTTTTTTGACAGCCTTAACACATATATATATATGCATGATTAAATTTGCATTTTTTTTTACATCCTTAGAACACATATATGCATGAATAAATTTGAAATTTTTTTGACAGCCGTAGAACACATATATGCATGATTGAATCTCTATGAAATTTTTTGACAGCATTAGAATACATATATGCAAGATTGAATCACTATGAAATATTTTTTTTAGCCTTAGAACACATATATGCATGATTGAATCAACCTGAATTTTTTTTTATAATCTTAGAACACACATATGCATGATTAAATCACTATGAATTTTTTTTGACAACCTTAGAATACATATATGCATGGTTGAATCACTATAATTTTTTTTTGACAGCATTAGAACACATATATGCATTATTGAATGACTATGATTTTTTTTTTACAACATTAGAACATATATATGCATGATTGAATCACTATGAAAGTTTTTTGATAGCCTTAGAACACATATATGCAAGATTGAATTTGAATTTTTTTTTATAGCAATAGAACACATATAAGCAAGATTAAATCACTATGAAATTTGTTTGATAGCCTTAGAACACATATATGCATGATTAAATCACTATAAATTTTTTTTGACAGCCTTAGAACACATATGTGCAGGATTTGATAGCTATATAATTTTTTTGACAGCCTTAGAACGCATATATGCATGATTGAATTTTATATTTTTTTGACAACCTTAGAACACATATATGCAAGATTGAATCACTATAAAATTTTTTTGACAGCCTTAGAACATATATATGCATGATTGAATCAATATGAATTTTTTTTTACAGCATTAGAACACATATATACAAGATTGAATCACTATGAAAATTTTTTGATAGCATTAGAGAATATATGCATTTTTTTAACAGGGTTAGAACACGTATATGCAAAATAGATATACATATCTCCATGATTGAATCACTATGAATTTTTTTTGACAAACTTAGAACATATATATGCATGATTGAATATCCATGAATTTTTTTTTACTGCATTAAAACACACATATGCATGATTGAATCACTATGAAATTTATTTAACAACCTTTGAACACATATATGCATGTTTGAATCACTATGAAATTTTTTTGAAAACATTAGAACACATATATGCATGATTGAATCACTATGATTTTTTTTTGAGAGGCTTAGAACACATACATGCATGATTGAATTTGAATATTTTTGACAGCCATAGAACACAATTATGCATGATTGAATCACTATGATTTTTTTTTTGTAATCTTACAACATATATATGCCTGATTGAATCACTTTGAAATTTTTTAACAGCCTTAGAACACATATATGCATGATTGAGCCTTGGAACACATATATGCATGATTGAATCACTCTCTTTTTGTTTATAGAACACAAATATGCAGGATAAAGTCACTTTAAAATTATTTTGACAACCTCAGAACACATAATGCATGATTGAATCACTATATATTTTTTTTTACTGACATAGAACACATATATGCATGATTGATTCACTATAAAAAAAATTTGACAGCCTTGGAGCACATATATGCATGATTGAATCTATATGAAATTTATTTGACAACATTAGAACACATATATGCATGATTGATTCACCATGAATTTTTTTTTATAGTATTAGAAAATATATATGCTTGATTGAATCACTATGAAGTTTTTTTGACAGCCTTAGAACATATATATGCATGATTGAATCACTATGATTTTTTTTTGACAACCTTAGCACATATATATGCATGATTGAATCACTATGATTTTTTTTTTACAGCCTCAGAACACATATATGCTTGATTGAATCTCTATGATTTTTTTTTACAGCATTAAAACACATATATGCTTGATTGAATCACTATGAATTTTTTTTGATAGCCTTAGAACACGTATATGCTTGATTAAATTTGAATTTGTTTTATAGCATTAGAACACATATATGCCAGATTTAATCTCTATGAATTTTTTTTGACAACACTAGAACACATATATGCATAATTGAATCGCTATGAATTTTTTTTGACAACCTCCAATCACAAGTATGCATGATTGAATTTGAAATTTTTTGACAGCCTTAGAACACATATATGCTTGATTGAATCATTTTGAATTGTTTTTTATACCCTTAGAACACATATATGCATGATTGAATTACTATATATTTTTTTTGATAGCCTAAGAACACATATATGCATGATTGAATCTCTATGATTTTTTTTTACAGCTCGAGAATACATATGCATGATTGAATCACTATGAAATTTTTTTGAGAACCTTAGAACACATATATGCATGATTGAATCACTATTAAATTTGTTTGAGAGATTTAGAACACATATATGCATGATTGAATTTGAAATTTTTTTGACAGCCTTAGGACACATATATGCATGATTGAATCGTTATGATATTTTTTTTACAGACATAGAACACATATAAGCATTATTGAATCTCTATGAATTTTTTTTGCCAGCATTAGAACACTTAAATGCATGATTCAATCACTATAAAAAAATTTTGAGTCTTAGAACACATATATATATATAATTGAATCACTATGAAATTTTGTTGACAACCTTAGAACACATATATGCATGATTGAATGAGTATAATTTTTTTTAAGATCCTTAGAACACATATATGCATGATTGATTTTGAAATTTTTTTGACCGCCTAAGAACACATATTTGCATGATTGAATCACTACAAATTTTTTTGACAGCCTTAGAACACATATATGAATGATTGAATCTGTATAAATTTTTTTTAACAGCCTTAGAACACAAATATGCATGATTGAATCACTGTGAATTTTTTTTAACAGCCTTAGAACTTATATATGCATGATTGAATCACTATGATTTTTTTTGGACAGCCTTAGAACATATATATGCATGATTGAATCGCTATGAAAATTTTTTTACAACCTTAGAACACATATATGCTTGATTGAATCACTATGAAATTTTTTGGACAGCATTAGAACACATATATGCATGATTGAATCAACACGAAATTTTTTTGACAGCCTTAGAACACATATATGCATGATTGAATCACTATAAAAAAATTTGACTGCATTAGAAAATGTATATGAAAGATTGAATCACTATGATTTTTTTTAACAGCCTTAGAACACAAATATGCATGATTGAATCTCTATGAAATTTTTTTGACAGCATTAGAACATATATATGCATGATTGAATTACTATGAATTTTTTTTGACAGCATAACAACACATATATACATGATTGAATCACTAAGAATTTTTTTTGACACCCTTAGCACATATATATGCATGATTGAATTTAGAATTTTTTTAACTGCATTAGAACACATATATGCATGATTGAATCACTATGAATTTTTTTTTATAACCTTAGAAATCATATATGCATGATTGAATCACTCTGAATTTTTTTTTATTGCCTTAGAACACATATATGCATGATTGAGTCCCTATGATTTTTTTTTTATAGCCTTAGAACACATATACGCATGATTGAATCACTATGATTTTTTTTTGACAGCATTAGAACACATATATGCATGATTGAATATCTATAAAATTTTATTGACAGCATTAGAATACATATATGCAAGATTGAATCACTATGAAATTTTTTTGATAGCCTTAGAACACATATATGTATGATTGAATCACTGTGAAATTTTTTTTATAGCCTTAGAACATATATATGCATGATTGAATCACTACAACTTTTTTTTGACAGCCTCAAAACATGTATATGCTTTATTGAATCTCTATGAAATTTGTTTGAAAGCATTAGAAAACATATATATGCATGATTGAATCACTACAACTTTTTTTTGACAGCCTCAAAACATGTATATGCTTTATTGAATCTCTATGAAATTTGTTTGAAAGCATTAGAAAACATATATGCATGATTAAATCACTATGAAATTTTTTTGACAGCCTTAACACATATATATATATGCATGATTAAATTTGCATTTTTTTTTACATCCTTAGAACACATATATGCATGAATAAATTTGAAATTTTTTTGACAGCCGTAGAACACATATATGCATGATTGAATCTCTATGAAATTTTTTGACAGCATTAGAATACATATATGCAAGATTGAATCACTATGAAATATTTTTTTTAGCCTTAGAACACATATATGCATGATTGAATCAACCTGAATTTTTTTTTATAATCTTAGAACACACATATGCATGATTAAATCACTATGAATTTTTTTTGACAACCTTAGAATACATATATGCATGGTTGAATCACTATAATTTTTTTTTGACAGCATTAGAACACATATATGCATTATTGAATGACTATGATTTTTTTTTTACAACATTAGAACATATATATGCATGATTGAATCACTATGAAAGTTTTTTGATAGCCTTAGAACACATATATGCAAGATTGAATTTGAATTTTTTTTTATAGCAATAGAACACATATAAGCAAGATTAAATCACTATGAAATTTGTTTGACAGCCTTAGAACACATATATGCATGATTAAATCACTATAAATTTTTTTTGACAGCCTTAGAACACATATGTGCAGGATTTGATAGCTATATAATTTTTTTGACAGCCTTAGAACGCATATATGCATGATTGAATTTTATATTTTTTTGACAACCTTAGAACACATATATGCAAGATTGAATCACTATAAAATTTTTTTGACAGCCTTAGAACATATATATGCATGATTGAATCAATATGAATTTTTTTTTACAGCATTAGAACACATATATACAAGATTGAATCACTATGAAAATTTTTTGATAGCATTAGAGAATATATGCATTTTTTTAACAGGGTTAGAACACGTATATGCAAAATAGATATACATATCTCCATGATTGAATCACTATGAATTTTTTTTGACAAACTTAGAACATATATATGCATGATTGAATATCCATGAATTTTTTTTTACTGCATTAAAACACACATATGCATGATTGAATCACTATGAAATTTATTTAACAACCTTTGAACACATATATGCATGTTTGAATCACTATGAAATTTTTTTGAAAACATTAGAACACATATATGCATGATTGAATCACTATGATTTTTTTTTGAGAGGCTTAGAACACATACATGCATGATTGAATTTGAATATTTTTGACAGCCATAGAACACAATTATGCATGATTGAATCACTATGATTTTTTTTTTGTAATCTTACAACATATATATGCCTGATTGAATCACTTTGAAATTTTTTAACAGCCTTAGAACACATATATGCATGATTGAGCCTTGGAACACATATATGCATGATTGAATCACTCTCTTTTTGTTTATAGAACACAAATATGCAGGATAAAGTCACTTTAAAATTATTTTGACAACCTCAGAACACATAATGCATGATTGAATCACTATATATTTTTTTTTACTGACATAGAACACATATATGCATGATTGATTCACTATAAAAAAAAATTGACAGCCTTGGAGCACATATATGCATGATTGAATCTATATGAAATTTATTTGACAACATTAGAACACATATATGCATGATTGATTCACCATGAATTTTTTTTTATAGTATTAGAAAATATATATGCTTGATTGAATCACTATGAAGTTTTTTTGACAGCCTTAGAACATATATATGCATGATTGAATCACTATGATTTTTTTTTGACAACCTTAGCACATATATATGCATGATTGAATCACTATGATTTTTTTTTTACAGCCTCAGAACACATATATGCTTGATTGAATCTCTATGATTTTTTTTTACAGCATTAAAACACATATATGCTTGATTGAATCACTATGAATTTTTTTTGATAGCCTTAGAACACGTATATGCTTGATTAAATTTGAATTTGTTTTATAGCATTAGAACACATATATGCCAGATTTAATCTCTATGAATTTTTTTTGACAACACTAGAACACATATATGCATAATTGAATCGCTATGAATTTTTTTTGACAACCTCCAATCACAAGTATGCATGATTGAATTTGAAATTTTTTGACAGCCTTAGAACACATATATGCTTGATTGAATCATTTTGAATTGTTTTTTATACCCTTAGAACACATATATGCATGATTGAATTACTATATATTTTTTTTGATAGCCTAAGAACACATATATGCATGATTGAATCTCTATGATTTTTTTTTACAGCTCGAGAATACATATGCATGATTGAATCACTATGAAATTTTTTTGAGAACCTTAGAACACATATATGCATGATTGAATCACTATTAAATTTGTTTGAGAGATTTAGAACACATATATGCATGATTGAATTTGAAATTTTTTTGACAGCCTTAGGACACATATATGCATGATTGAATCGTTATGATATTTTTTTTACAGACATAGAACACATATAAGCATTATTGAATCTCTATGAATTTTTTTTGCCAGCATTAGAACACTTAAATGCATGATTCAATCACTATAAAAAAATTTTGAGTCTTAGAACACATATATATATATAATTGAATCACTATGAAATTTTGTTGACAACCTTAGAACACATATATGCATGATTGAATGAGTATAATTTTTTTTAAGATCCTTAGAACACATATATGCATGATTGATTTTGAAATTTTTTTGACCGCCTAAGAACACATATTTGCATGATTGAATCACTACAAATTTTTTTGACAGCCTTAGAACACATATATGAATGATTGAATCTGTATAAATTTTTTTTAACAGCCTTAGAACACAAATATGCATGATTGAATCACTGTGAATTTTTTTTAACAGCCTTAGAACTTATATATGCATGATTGAATCACTATGATTTTTTTTGGACAGCCTTAGAACATATATATGCATGATTGAATCGCTATGAAAATTTTTTTACAACCTTAGAACACATATATGCTTGATTGAATCACTATGAAATTTTTTGGACAGCATTAGAACACATATATGCATGATTGAATCAACACGAAATTTTTTTGACAGCCTTAGAACACATATATGCATGATTGAATCACTATAAAAAAATTTGACTGCATTAGAAAATGTATATGAAAGATTGAATCACTATGATTTTTTTTAACAGCCTTAGAACACAAATATGCATGATTGAATCTCTATGAAATTTTTTTGACAGCATTAGAACATATATATGCATGATTGAATTACTATGAATTTTTTTTGACAGCATAACAACACATATATACATGATTGAATCACTAAGAATTTTTTTTGACACCCTTAGCACACATATATGCATGATTGAATTTAGAATTTTTTTAACTGCATTAGAACACATATATGCATGATTGAATCACTATGAATTTTTTTTTATAACCTTAGAAATCATATATGCATGATTGAATCACTCTGAATTTTTTTTTATTGCCTTAGAACACATATATGCATGATTGAGTCCCTATGATTTTTTTTTTATAGCCTTAGAACACATATACGCATGATTGAATCACTATGAATTTTTTTTGACAGCATTAGAACACATATATGCATGATTGAATATCTATAAAATTTTATTGACAGCATTAGAATACATATATGCAAGATTGAATCACTATGAAATTTTTTTGATAGCCTTAGAACACATATATGTATGATTGAATCACTGTGAAATTTTTTTTATAGCCTTAGAACATATATATGCATGATTGAATCACTACAACTTTTTTTTGACAGCCTCAAAACATGTATATGATTTATTGAATCTCTATGAAATTTGTTTGAAAGCATTAGAAAACATATATGCATGATTAAATCACTATGAAATTTTTTTGACAGCCTTAACACATATATATATATGCATGATTAAATTTGCATTTTTTTTTACATCCTTAGAACACATATATGCATGAATAAATTTGAAATTTTTTTGACAGCCGTAGAACACATATATGCATGATTGAATCTCTATGAAATTTTTTGACAGCATTAGAATACATATATGCAAGATTGAATCACTATGAAATATTTTTTTTAGCCTTAGAACACATATATGCATGATTGAATCAACCTGAATTTTTTTTTATAATCTTAGAACACACATATGCATGATTAAATCACTATGAATTTTTTTTGACAACCTTAGAATACATATATGCATGGTTGAATCACTATAATTTTTTTTTGACAGCATTAGAACATATATATGCATTATTGAATGACTATGATTTTTTTTTTACAACATTAGAACATATATATGCATGATTGAATCACTATGAAAGTTTTTTGATAGCCTTAGAACACATATATGCAAGATTGAATTTGAATTTTTTTTTATAGCAATAGAACACATATAAGCAAGATTAAATCACTATGAAATTTGTTTGACAGCCTTAGAACACATATATGCATGATTAAATCACTATAAATTTTTTTTGACAGCCTTAGAACACATATGTGCAGGATTTGATAGCTATATAATTTTTTTGACAGCCTTAGAACGCATATATGCATGATTGAATTTGATATTTTTTTGACAACCTTAGAACACATATATGCAAGATTGAATCACTATAAATTTTTTTTGACAGCCTTAGAACATATATATGCATGATTGAATCAATATGAATTTTTTTTTACAGCATTAGAACACATATATACAAGATTGAATCACTATGAAATTTTTTTGATAGCATTAGAGAATATATGCATTTTTTTAACAGGGTTAGAACACGTATATGCAAAATAGATATACATATCTCCATGATTGAATCACTATGAATTTTTTTTGACAAACTTAGAACATATATATGCATGATTGAATATCCATGAATTTTTTTTTACTGCATTAAAACACACATATGCATGATTGAATCACTATGAAATTTATTTAACAACCTTTGAACACATATATGCATGTTTGAATCACTATGAAATTTTTTTGAAAACATTAGAACACATATATGCATGATTGAATCACTATGATTTTTTTTTGAGAGGCTTAGAACACATACATGCATGATTGAATTTGAATATTTTTGACAGCCATAGAACACAATTATGCATGATTGAATCACTATGATTTTTTTTTTGTAATCTTACAACATATATATGCCTGATTGAATCACTTTGAAATTTTTTAACAGCCTTAGAACACATATATGCATGATTGAGCCTTGGAACACATATATGCATGATTGAATCACTCTCTTTTTGTTTATAGAACACAAATATGCAGGATAAAGTCACTTTAAAATTATTTTGACAACCTCAGAACACATAATGCATGATTGAATCACTATATATTTTTTTTTACTGACATAGAACACATATATGCATGATTGATTCACTATAAAAAAAATTTGACAGCCTTGGAGCACATATATGCATGATTGAATCTATATGAAATTTATTTGACAACATTAGAACACATATATGCATGATTGATTCACCATGAATTTTTTTTTATAGTATTAGAAAATATATATGCTTGATTGAATCACTATGAAGTTTTTTTGACAGCCTTAGAACATATATATGCATGATTGAATCACTATGATTTTTTTTTGACAACCTTAGCACATATATATGCATGATTGAATCACTATGATTTTTTTTTACAGCCTCAGAACACATATATGCTTGATTGAATCTCTATGATTTTTTTTTACAGCATTAAAACACATATATGCTTGATTGAATCACTATGAATTTTTTTTGATAGCCTTAGAACACGTATATGCTTGATTAAATTTGAATTTGTTTTATAGCATTAGAACACATATATGGCAGATTTAATCTCTATGAATTTTTTTTGACAACACTAGAACACATATATGCATAATTGAATCGCTATGAATTTTTTTTGACAACCTCCAATCACATGTATGCATGATTGAATTTGAAATTTTTTGACAGCCTTAGAACACATATATGCTTGATTGAATCATTTTGAATTGTTTTTTATACCCTTAGAACACATATATGCATGATTGAATTACTATATATTTTTTTTGACAGCCTAAGAACACATATATGCATGATTGAATCTCTATGATTTTTTTTTACAGCTCGAGAATACATATGCATGATTGAATCACTATGAAATTTTTTTGAGAACCTTAGAACACATATATGCATGATTGAATCACTATTAAATTTGTTTGAGAGATTTAGAACACATATATGCATGATTGAATTTGAAATTTTTTTGACAGCCTTAGGACACATATATGCATGATTGAATCGTTATGATATTTTTTTTACAGACATAGAACACATATAAGCATTATTGAATCTCTATGAATTTTTTTTGCCAGCATTAGAACACTTAAATGCATGATTCAATCACTATAAAAAAATTTTGAGTCTTAGAACACATATATATATATAATTGAATCACTATGAAATTTTGTTGACAACCTTAGAACACATATATGCATGATTGAATGAGTATAATTTTTTTTAAGAGCCTTAGAACACATATATGCATGATTGATTTTGAAATTTTTTTGACTGCCTAAGAACACATATTTGCATGATTAAATCACTACAAATTTTTTTGACAGCCTTAGAACACATATATGAATGATTGAATCTGTATAAATTTTTTTTTATAGCCTTAGAGTACATATATGCATGATTGAATCACTGTGAATTTTTTTTAACAGCCTTAGAACTTATATATGCATGATTGAATCACTATGATTTTTTTTGGACAGCCTTAGAACATATATATGCATGATTGAATCGCTATGAAATTTTTTTTACAACCTTAGAACACATATATGCTTGATTGAATCACTATGAAATTTTTTGGACAGCATTAGAACACATATATGCATGATTGAATCAACACGAAATTTTTTTGACAGCCTTAGAACACATATATGCATGATTGAATCACTATAAAAAAATTTGACTGCATTAGAAAATGTATATGAAAGATTGAATCACTATGATTTTTTTTAACAGCCTTAGAACACAAATATGCATGATTGAATCTCTATGAAATTTTTTTGACAGCATTAGAACATATATATGCATGATTGAATTACTATGAATTTTTTTTGACAGCATAACAACACATATATACATGATTGAATCACTAAGAATTTTTTTTGACACCCTTAGCACACATATATGCATGATTGAATTTAGAATTTTTTTAACTGCATTAGAACACATATATGCATGATTGAATCACTATGAATTTTTTTTTATAACCTTAGAAATCATATATGCATGATTGAATCACTCTGAATTTTTTTTTATTGCCTTAGAACACATATATGCATGATTGAGTCCCTATGATTTTTTTTTTATAGCCTTAGAACACATATACGCATGATTGAATCACTATGAATTTTTTTTGACAGCATTAGAACACATATATGCATGATTGAATATCTATAAAATTTTATTGACAGCATTAGAATACATATATGCAAGATTGAATCACTATGAAATTTTTTTGATAGCCTTAGAACACATATATGTATGATTGAATCACTGTGAAATTTTTTTTATAGCCTTAGAACATATATATGCATGATTGAATCACTACAACTTTTTTTTGACAGCCTCAAAACATGTATATGCTTTATTGAATCTCTATGAAATTTGTTTGAAAGCATTAGAAAACATATATGCATGATTAAATCACTATGAAATTTTTTTGACAGCCTTAACACATATATATATGCATGATTAAATTTGCATTTTTTTTTACATCCTTAGAACACATATATGCATGAATAAATTTGAAAATTTTTTGACAGCCTTAGAACACATATATGCATGATTGAATCTCTATGAAATTTTTTGACAGCATTAGAATACATATATGCAAGATTGAATCACTATGAAATATTTTTTGTAGCCTTAGAACACATATATGCATGATTGAATCAACCTGAATTTTTTTTTATAATCTTAGAACACACATATGCATGATTAAATCACTATGAATTTTTTTTGACAACCTTAGAACACATATATGCATGGTTGAATCACTATAATTTTTTTTTGACAGCATTAGAACACATATATGCATTATTGAATGACTATGATTTTTTTTTTACAACATTAGAACATATATATGCATGATTAAATCACTATGAAAGTTTTTTGATAGCCTTAGAACACATATATGCAAGATTGAATTTGAATTTTTTTTTATAGCAATAGAACACATATAAGCAAGATTAAATCACTATGAAATTTGTTTGACAGCCTTAGAACTCATATATGCATGATTAAATCACTATAAATTTTTTTTGACAGCCTTAGAACACATATGTGCAGGATTTGATAGCTATATAATTTTTTTGACAGCCTTAGAACGCATATATGCATGATTGAATTTGATATTTTTTTGACAACCTTAGAACACATATATGCAAGATTGAATCACTATAAAATTTTTTTGACAGCCTTAGAACATATATATGCATGATTGAATCAATATGAAATTTTTTTTACAGCATTAGAACACATATATACAAGATTGAATCACTATGAAAAATTTTTGAAAGCATTAGAGAATATATGCATTTTTTTAACAGGGTTAGAACACGTATATGCAAAATAGATATACATATCTCCATGATTGAATCACTATGAATTTTTTTTGACAAACTTAGAACATATATATGCATGATTGAATATCCATGAATTTTTTTTTACTGCATTAGAACACACATATGCATGATTGAATCACTATGAAATTTATTTAACAACCTTTGAACACATATATGCATGTTTGAATCACTATGAAATTTTTTTGAAAACATTAGAACACATATATGCATGATTGAATCACTATGATTTTTTTTTGAGAGGCTTAGAACACATACATGCATGATTGAATTTGAATATTTTTGACAGCCATAGAACACAATTATGCATGATTGAATCACTATGATTTTTTTTTTGTAATCTTACAACATATATATGCCTGATTGAATCACTTTGAAATTTTTTAACAGCCTTAGAACACATATATGCATGATTGAGCCTTGGAACACATATATGCATGATTGAATCACTCTCTTTTTGTTTATAGAACACAAATATGCAGGATAAAGTCACTTTAAAATTATTTTGACAACCTCAGAACACATAATGCATGATTGAATCACTATATATTTTTTTTTACTGACATAGAACACATATATACATGATTGATTCACTATAAAAAAATTTTGACAGCCTTGGAGCACATATATGCATGATTGAATCTATATGAAATTTATTTGACAACATTAGAACACATATATGCATGATTGATTCACCATGAATTTTTTTTTATAGTATTAGAAAATATATATGCTTGATTGAATCACTATGAAGTTTTTTTGACAGCCTTAGAACATATATATGCATGATTGAATCACTATGATTTTTTTTTGACAACCTTAGCACATATATATGCATGATTGAATCACTATGATTTTTTTTTTACAGCCTCAGAACACATATATGCTTGATTGAATCTCTATGATTTTTTTTTACAGCATTAAAACACATATATGCTTGATTGAATCACTATGAATTTTTTTTGATAGCCTTAGAACACGTATATGCTTGATTAAATTTGAATTTTTTTTATAGCATTAGAACACATATATGCCAGATTTAATCTCTATGAATTTTTTTTGACAACACTAGAACACATATATGCATAATTGAATCGCTATGAATTTTTTTTGACAACCTCCAATCACATGTATGCATGATTGAATTTGAAATTTTTTGACAGCCTTAGAACACATATATGCTTGATTGAATCATTTTGAATTTTTTTTTATAGCCTTAGAACACATATATGCATGATTGAATTACTATATATTTTTTTTGACAGCCTAAGAACACATATATGCATGATTGAATCTCTATGATTTTTTTTTACAGCTCAAGAACACATATGCATGATTGAATCACTATGAAATTTTTTTGAGAACCTTAGAACACATATATGCATGATTGAATCACTATTAAATTTGTTTGAGAGATTTAGAACACATATATGCATGATTGAATTTGAAATTTTTTTGACAGCCTTAGGACACATATATGCATGATTGAATCGTTATGATATTTTTTTTACAGACATAGAACACATATAAGCATTATTGAATCTCTATGAATTTTTTTTGCCAGCATTAGAACACTTAAATGCATGATTCAATCACTATAAAAAAAATTTGAGTCTTAGAACACATATATATATATATAATTGAATCACTATGAAATTTTGTTGACAACCTTAGAAAAGATATATGCATGATTGAATGAGTATAATTTTTTTTAAGAGCCTTAGAACACATATATGCATGATTGATTTTGAAATTTTTTTGACCGCCTAAGAACACATATTTGCATGATTGAATCACTACAAATTTTTTTGACAGCCTTAGAACACATATATGAATGATTGAATCTGTATAAATTTTTTTTGATAGCCTTAGAGTACATATATGCATGATTGAATCACTGTGAATTTTTTTTAACAGCCTTAGAACTTATATATGCATGATTGAATCACTATGATTTTTTTTGGACAGCCTTAGAACATATATATGCATGATTGAATCGCTATGAAAATTTTTTTACAACCTTAGAACACATATATGCTTGATTGAATCACTATGAAATTTTTTGGACAGCATTAGAGCACATATATGCATGATTGAATCAACACGAAATTTTTTTGACAGCCTTAGAACACATATATGCATGATTGAATCACTATAAAAAAATTTGAATGCATTAGAAAATGTATATGAAAGATTGAATCACTATGATTTTTTTTAACAGCCTTAGAACACAAATATGCATGATAAAATCTCTATGAAATTTTTTTGACAGCATTAGAACATATATATGCATGATTGAATTACTATGAATTTTTTTTGACAGCATAACAACACATATATACATGATTGAATCACTAAGAATTTTTTTTGACACCCTTAGCACACATATATGCATGATTGAATTTAGAATTTTTTTAACTGCATTAGAACACATATATACATGATTGAATCACTATGAATTTTTTTTTATAACCTTAGAAATCATATATGCATGATTGAATCACTCTGAATTTTTTTTTATTGCCTTAGAACACATATATGCATGATTGAGTCCCTATGAATTTTTTTTATAGCCTTAGAACACATATATGCATGATTGAATCACTATGAAATTTTTTTGACAGCATTAGAACACATATATGCATGATTGAATATGTATAAAATTTTATTGACAGCATTAGAATACATATATGCAAGATTGAATCACTATGAAATTTTTTTGATAGCCTTAGAACACATATATGTATGATTGAATCACTGTGAAATTTTTTTTATAGCCTTAGAACATATATATGCATGATTGAATCACTACAACTTTTTTTTGACAGCCTCAAAACATGTATATGCTTTATTGAATCTCTATGAAATTTGTTTGAAAGCATTAGAAAACATATATGCATGATTAAATCACTATGAAATTTTTTTGACAGCCTTAACACATATATATATATGCATGATTAAATTTGCATTTTTTTTTACATCCTTAGAACACATATATGCATGAATAAATTTGAAATTTTTTTGACAGCCTTAGAACACATATATGCATGATTGAATCTCTATGAAATTTTTTGACAGCATTAGAATACATATATGCAAGATTGAATCACTATGAAATATTTTTTGTAGCCTTAGAACACATATATGCATGATTGAATCAACCTGAATTTTTTTTTATAATCTTAGAACACACATATGCATGATTAAATCACTATGAATTTTTTTTGACAACCTTAGAACACATATATGCATGGTTGAATCACTATAATTTTTTTTTGACAGCATTAGAACACATATATGCATTATTGAATGACTATGATTTTTTTTTTACAACATTAGAACATATATATGCATGATTGAATCACTATGAAAGTTTTTTGATAGCCTTAGAACACATATATGCAAGATTGAATTTGAAATTTTTTTTATAGCAATAGAACACATATAAGCAAGATTAAATCACTATGAAATTTGTTTGACAGCCTTAGAACACATATATGCATGATTAAATCACTATAAATTTTTTTTGACAGCCTTAGAACACATATGTGCAGGATTTGATAGCTATATAATTTTTTTGACAGCCTTAGAACGCATATATGCATGATTGAATTTGATATTTTTTTGACAACCTTAGAACACATATATGCAAGATTGAATCACTATAAAATTTTTTTGACAGCCTTAGAACATATATATGCATGATTGAATCAATATGAATTTTTTTTTACAGCATTAGAACACATATATACAAGATTGAATCACTATGAAAATTTTTTGAAAGCATTAGAGAATATATGCATTTTTTTAACAGGGTTAGAACACGTATATGCAAAATAGATATACATATCTCCATGATTGAATCTCTATGAATTTTTTTTGACAAACTTAGAACATATATATGCATGATTGAATATCCATGAATTTTTTTTTACTGCATTAGAACACACATATGCATGATTGAATCACTATGAAATTTATTTAACAACCTTTGAACACATATATGCATGTTTGAATCACTATGAAATTTTTTTGAAAACATTAGAACACATATATGCATGATTGAATCACTATGATTTTTTTTTGAGAGGCTTAGAACACATACATGCATGATTGAATTTGAATATTTTTGACAGCCATAGAACACAATTATGCATGATTGAATCACTATGATTTTTTTTTTGTAATCTTACAACATATATATGCCTGATTAAATCACTTTGAAATTTTTTAACAGCCTTAGAACACATATATGCATGATTGAGCCTTGGAACACATATATGCATGATTGAATCACTCTCTTTTTGTTTATAGAACACAAATATGCAGGATAAAGTCACTTTAAAATTATTTTGACAACCTCAGAACACATAATGCATGATTGAATCACTATATATTTTTTTTTACTGACATAGAACACATATATGCATGATTGATTCACTATAAAAAAAATTTGACAGCCTTGGAGCACATATATGCATGATTGAATCTATATGAAATTTATTTGACAACATTAGAACACATATATGCATGATTGATTCACCATGATTTTTTTTTATAGTATTAGAAAATATATATGCTTGATTGAATCACTATGAAGTTTTTTTGACAGCCTTAGAACATATATATGCATGATTGAATCACTATGATTTTTTTTTGACAACCTTAGCACATATATATGCATGATTGAATCACTATGATTTTTTTTTTACAGCCTCAGAACACATATATGCTTGATTGAATCTCTATGATTTTTTTTACAGCATTAAAACACATATATGCTTGATTGAATCACTATAAATTTTTTTTGATAGCCTTAGAACACGTATATGCTTGATTAAATTTGAATTTTTTTTATAGCATTAGAACACATATATGCCAGATTTAATCTCTATGAATTTTTTTTGACAACACTAGAACACATATATGCATAATTGAATCGCTATGAATTTTTTTTGACAACCTCCAATCACATGTATGCATGATTGAATTTGAAATTTTTTGACAGCCTTAGAACACATATATGCTTGATTGAATCATTTTGAATTTTTTTTTATAGCCTTAGAACACATATATGCATGATTGAATTACTATATATTTTTTTTGACAGCCTAAGAACACATATATGCATGATTGAATCTCTATGATTTTTTTTTACAGCTCGAGAACACATATGCATGATTGAATCACTATGAAATTTTTTTGTGAACCTTAGAACACATATATGCATGATTGAATCATTATTAAATTTGTTTGAGAGATTTAGAACACATATATGCATGATTGAATTTGAAATTTTTTTGACAGCCTTAGGACACATATATGCATGATTGAATCGTTATGATATTTTTTTTACAGACATAGAACACATATAAGCATTATTGAATCTCTATGAATTTTTTTTGCCAGCATTAGAACACTTAAATGCATGATTCAATCACTATAAAAAAAATTTGAGTCTTAGAACACATATATATATATAATTGAATCACTATGAAATTTTGTTGACAACCTTAGAACACATATATGCACGATTGAATCACTATGTATTTTTGTTTATAGCCTTAGGACACATATATGCATGATTGAATCACTGTGTATTTTTGTTTATAACCTTAGAACGCATATATGCATGATTGAATCACTATGAATTTTTTTTTGAAGCTTAGAAAACATATATGCATGATTGAATCACTATGAGATTTGTTTGAGAGCCTTAGAACACATACATGCATGATTGAATTTGAATTTCTTTTACAATCTTAGAACACATACGTGCATGATTGAATCACTATGAATTTTTTTTGACAGCCTTAGAATGCATATTTGCATGGTTGAATCTCTATGATGTTTTTTTGATAGCATTAGAACACATATATGCATGATGGAATCACTATAAATTTTTTTTGACAATCGTAGGACATATATATGATTATTGAATCACTATGAATTTTTTTTGACAGCCTTTGAACACAAATATGAAAGATTCAACCACAATCAAATTTTTTTGACAGCCTTAGAACATATATATGCATCATTGAATCGCTATGAAATTTTTTTGACAAACATAGAACACATATAAGCATTATTGAATCCCTATGATTTTTTTTTGCCAACACTAGAACAATTAAATCCATGAATCAATCACTATAAAAAAAATTTGATAGTCTTAGAACATATCTATGCATAATTGAATCACTATAAAATTTTGTAGACAGCCTTATAACACATATATGCATGATTGAGAGTTAGACCACATATATGCATCATTGAATCACTACGTATTTTTGTTTATAGCCTTAAAACACATATATGCATGATTGAATCTCTATGATTTTTTTTTGACAACCTTAGAACACATATACGCTGGATAGAATCACTTTAAATTTTTTTTGACAACCTTAGAACACATATATGCGTGATTGAATCACTATATAATTTTTTTGACAGCCTTAGAACACATATATGCATCATTGAATCTCTATGAATATTTTTTGACAGCCTTAGAACACATATATGCATAATTGAATCACTATGATTTTTTTTTTACAGCCTTAGGACACATATATGCAAGATTGAATTTGAATTTTTTTTGACAGCCTTAGAACACATATATGCATTATTGAATCACTATAAAAAAATTTTGACACCCTTAGAAGAAATATATGCATGATTGAATCTCTATGAAATTTGTTTGACAGTATTGGAACACATATATGCTTGATTGAATCCCCGTGAATTTTTTTTGATAGCATTAGAACACATATATGCTTGATTGAATCACTATAAAAATTTTTTGACGACCGTAGAACATATATATGCATGATTGGATCACTATAAATTTTTGTTGAGAACCATAGTACACATATATGATTCATTGAATCACTATTAAATTTTTTTTGACAACCTTAGGACACAAATATGCAAGATTCAATCACTATCAAATTTTTTTGACAGCCTTAAAACACGTATATGCATTATTGAATTGCTATGAAATTTTTTTGACAGACATAGAACACATATAAGCTTTATTGAATTTGTATGAAATTTTTTTTGCCAGCACTAGAACACTTAAATGCATGATTCAATCACTGTAAAAAAAAATTGAGAGTCTTCGAACACATATATGCATAATCGAATCACTATGAATTTTTGTTGACAGCCTTAGAACACATATATGCATGATTGTGCCTTAGAACACATATATGCATGATTGAATCACTATGTATTTTTGTTTATAACCATAGAACACATATATGCATGATTGAATCTCTATAAAAAAAATTTAACATGTTAGAACACATATATACAGGATAGAATCACTTTAAAAAAAATTTGACAACCTTAGAACACATATATGCATGATTGAATCACTATATAATTTTTTTGACAGCCTTAGAACACATATATGCATGATTGAATATCTATGAAATTTTTTTGACAGCCTTAGACCACATATATGCATGATTAAATATAATTTTTTTTGACAGCATTAGAACACATATATGCATAATTGAATCACTATGAATTTTTTTTATAGCCTTAGAACACATATATGCATGATTGAATTACTATATAAGTTTTTTAAAGCCTAAGAACACATATATGCATGATTGAATCTTTATGGAATTTTTTTAACAGCTCGAGAACACATATATGCATGATTGAATCACTATGAAATTTTTTTGAGAACCTTAGAACACATATATGCATGATTAAATCTCTCTCAAATTTGTTTGAGAGCCTTAGATCACATATATGCATGATTGAATTTGAAATTTTTTTGACAGTTTTAGAACACATATATGCATGATTGAATCACTATGAATTTTTTATGACAACCTTAGAATGCCTATTTGCATGATTGAATCTCTGTGAATTTTTTTTACAGCATTAGAACACATATATGCATGATTGAATCACTTTGAATTTTTTTGATAGCCTTCGACACAAATATGCATGATTGAATCACTTTGAATTTTTTTTATGGCCTTCGACACAAATATGCGTGATTGAATCAATGTGAATTTTTTTTTAAAGCCTTAGAACACATACATGCATAATTGAATCACTATGAAATTTTTTTGACAGCCTTTTAACACAGACATGCGTGATTGAATCACTATATAATTTTTTTAACAGCCTCAAAACACGTTTATGCAGGATTGAATCTCTATGAATTTTTTTTGACAGCCTTAGAACACTTTTATGCATGATTGAATCACTATGAAATTTTTTTGACAGCCTTAAAACACATATATGAATGATTGAATTTGAAATTTTTCTGACAGATTTAGAACACATATATGCATGATTGAATTTGAAATCTTTCTGATAGCCTTAGAACATATATATGCATAATTGAATCACTATGAAATTTTGTTGACAGCCTTAGATGACATATATGCATGATTAAGCCTTAGAACATATATATGCATGATTGAATCACTATGTATTTTTGTTTATAGCCTTAGAACACATATATGCATGATTGGATCTCGATAAAAATTGTTTGGTAGCCTTAGAACACATATATGCAGGATAGAATCACTTTAAAACAATTTTGACAACCTTTATGCATGATTGAATTACTATATAATTTTTTTGCAGCCTTAGGACACATATATGCAAGATTGAATTTGAATTTTTTTTGACAGCCTTAGAACATATGCATGATTGAATCACTATAAAAATTTTTTAACAACCTTAGAAGAAATATATGCATGATTGAATCTCTATGAAATTTATTTGACAGCATTGGAACATATATGTGCATTATTGAATCACCATGAAATTTTTTTGATAGCATTAGAACACATATGAATGATTGAATCACTATGAAATTTTTTTGACATCCTTTTAACAAATATATGCATGATTGAATTTGAAATTTTTTTGACAGCCTTAGACCACATATATGCATGATTGAATCTCTATGAACACATATGTGCATGACTGAATCACTATGTATTTTTGTTTATTACCTTAGACCACATATATGCGTGATAGAATCTCTATGAAAATTTTTTGACAGCCTTAGAACACAAATATGCAGGATTGTATGACTTTAAAAAAAATTTGACAACCTTAGAGCACATATATGCATGATTGAATCACTATATAATTTTTTTGACAGACTTAGAACACAAATGCATGATTGAATCTCTATGATATTTTTTTGACCGCCTTAGAACACATATATGCATGATTGAATCACTTTGAATTTTTTTGATAGCCTTCGACACAAATATGCATGATTGAATCACTTTGAATTTTTTTTATGGCCTTCGACACAAATATGCGTGATTGAATCAATGTGAATTTTTTTTTAAAGCCTTAGAACACATACATGCATAATTGAATCACTATGAAATTTTTTTGACAGCCTTTTAACACAGACATGCGTGATTGAATCACTATATAATTTTTTTAACAGCCTCAAAACACGTTTATGCAGGATTGAATCTCTATGAATTTTTTTTGACAGCCTTAGAACACTTTTATGCATGATTGAATCACTATGAAATTTTTTTGACAGCCTTAAAACACATATATGAATGATTGAATTTGAAATTTTTCTGACAGATTTAGAACACATATATGCATGATTGAATTTGAAATCTTTCTGATAGCCTTAGAACATATATATGCATAATTGAATCACTATGAAATTTTGTTGACAGCCTTAGATGACATATATGCATGATTAAGCCTTAGAACATATATATGCATGATTGAATCACTATGTATTTTTGTTTATAGCCTTAGAACACATATATGCATGATTGGATCTCGATAAAAATTGTTTGGTAGCCTTAGAACACATATATGCAGGATAGAATCACTTTAAAACAATTTTGACAACCTTTATGCATGATTGAATTACTATATAATTTTTTTGCAGCCTTAGGACACATATATGCAAGATTGAATTTGAATTTTTTTTGACAGCCTTAGAACATATGCATGATTGAATCACTATAAAAATTTTTTAACAACCTTAGAAGAAATATATGCATGATTGAATCTCTATGAAATTTATTTGACAGCATTGGAACATATATGTGCATTATTGAATCACCATGAAATTTTTTTGATAGCATTAGAACACATATGAATGATTGAATCACTATGAAATTTTTTTGACATCCTTTTAACAAATATATGCATGATTGAATTTGAAATTTTTTTGACAGCCTTAGACCACATATATGCATGATTGAATCTCTATGAACACATATGTGCATGACTGAATCACTATGTATTTTTGTTTATTACCTTAGACCACATATATGCGTGATAGAATCTCTATGAAAATTTTTTGACAGCCTTAGAACACAAATATGCAGGATTGTATGACTTTAAAAAAAATTTGACAACCTTAGAGCACATATATGCATGATTGAATCACTATATAATTTTTTTGACAGACTTAGAACACAAATGCATGATTGAATCTCTATGATATTTTTTTGACCGCCTTAGAACACATATATGCATGATTGAATCATTATGAAATTTTTTTGACAACCTTAGAACATATATATGCATGATTGAATCACTACGAATTTTTTTTGACAGCCTTATAACACATATATGCATGATTGAATTTGAATTTTTTTTCAAAGCTTTAGAATACATATATGTATGATTGAACTACAATATAACTTTTTTGACAGCCTAAGAACACATATATGCATGATTGAATCTCTATGACTTTTTTTTATAGCCCGAGAACACATATATGCATGATTGAATCACTATGAAATTTTTTTGACAGCCTAAGAACACATATATGCTTGATTAAATATCTATGAATTTTTTTTGACAGCCTTAGAACATATATATAAATGATTGAATCAATATAATTTTTTTATTACAGCTTTAGAACACACATATGCATGATTCAATCAATACAAAAAAATTTGACACCATTAGACAACATATATGAATGATTGAATCACTTTGAATTTTTTTTACAGCCCTAGAACATATATATGCGTGATTGAATCTCTATGAAATTGTTTTGACTGCATTAGAACACATATATGCATGATTGAATTACTATGAATTTTTTTTGACAACTTTAGAACACATATATGCATGATTGAATTACTATATAATTTTTTTGACGGACTTAGAACACATATATGCATGATTGAATCTCTATGATATTTTTTTGACCGCCTTAGAACACATATATGCATGATTGAATCATTATGATTTTTTTTTGACAACCTTAGAACAGATATATCATGATTGAATCACTATAAATGTTTTTTGACAGCCTTATAACACATATTTGCATGATTGAATTTGAATTTTTTTTGAAAGCCTTAGAATACATATATGCATAATTGAATTACTATATAATTTTTTCGACAGCCTAAGAACACATATATATGCATGATTGAATCTCTATGAATTTTTTTTTACAGCCCCAGAACACATGCATGCCTGATTGAACCACTATGAAATTTTTTTGACAGCCTTAGAATAAATATATGCAAGATTGAATATCTATCATATTTTTTTGACAGCCTTAGAAGACATATATGGAGGATTGAATCATTATGAATTTTTTTTGACAACCTTAGAACACATATATGCATGATTGAATCACTAAGAAATTTTTTTGACATCCTTATAACAAATATATGCATGATTGAATTTGAAATTTTTTTGACAGCCTTAGACCACATATATGCCTGATTGAATCTCTATGAACACATATGTGCGTGACTGAATCGCTATGTATTTTTGTTTCTTACCTTAGACCACATATATGCGTGATAGAATCTCTATGAAATTTTTTTGACAGCCTTAGAACACAAATATGCAGGATTGAATCACTTTAAAAAAAAATTGACAACCTTAGAGCACATATATGCATGCTTGAATCACTATATAATTTTTTTGACAGACTTAGAACACATATGCATGATTGAATCTCTATGATATTTGTTTTACAGCCTTAGAACACATATATGCATGATTGAATCATTATGATTTTTTTTTGACAACCTTAGAACATATATATGCATGATTGAATCACTACGAATTTTTTTTGACAGCCTCATAACACATATATGCATGATTGAATTTGAAATTTTTTTCAAAGCTTTAGAATACATATATGTATGATTGAACTACTATATAACTTTTTTGACAGCCTAAGAACACATATATGCATGATTGAATCTCTATGAATTTTTTTTTTATAGCCCGAGAACACATATATGCATGATTGAATCACTATGAAATTTTTTTGACAGCCTAAGAACACATATATGCTTGATTAAATACCTATGAATTTTTTTTGACAGCCTTAGAACACATATATAAATGATTGAATCAATATAATTTTTTTTTACAGCTTTAGAACACATATATGCATGATTCAATCAATACAAAAAAAAATTGACACCATTAGACAACATATATGAATGATTGAATCACTATGAATTTTTTTTTACAGCCCTAGAACATATATGTGCGTGATTGAATCTCTATGAAATTGTTTTGACTGCATTAGAACACATATATGCATGATTGAATTACTATGATATTTTTTGACAACTTTAGAACACATATATGCATGATTGAATTACTATATAATTTTTTTGACGGACTTAGAACACATATATGCATGATTGAATCATTATGATTTTTTTTTGACAACTTAGAACATATATATGCATGATTGAATCACTACAAAATTTTTTTGACAGCCTTAGAATACATATTTGCATGATTGAATTACTATATATTTTTTTCGATAGCCTAAGAACACATATATATGCATGATTGAATCTCTATGAATTTTTTTTTATAGCCCGAGAACACATGTATGCCTGATTGAACCACTATGAAATTTTTTTCACAGCCTTAGAATACATATATCAATGACTGAATCTCTATCATTTTTTTTTACTGCATTAGAACACATATATGCGTGATTGAATCACTATTAATTTTTTTTGACAACTTTAGAACACATATATGTTTGATTAAATCTCTATGAATTTTTTTTGGCATATATAAATGATTGAATCAATATGAAACTTTTTTGACAGCCTTAGAGCACATATATACATGATTGAATCACTTTGAATTTTTTTTGATAGCCTTAGAATAAATATGTGGATGATTGAGTCACTATATAACTTTTTTGACAGCCTTAGAATGCATATATGCATGATTTAATCTCTATCAATTTTTTTGACTGCGTTAGAACACATATATGCATGATTGAATCACTATAAAAATTTTTTGACAACCTAAGAACACATATATGCAAGACTAAATATCTATGAAATTTTTTTGAAAGCCTTAGAACACATATATAAATGATTGAATCAATATGAAATTTTTTTGACAGCCTTAGAACACATATATGCATGATTCAATCAATAAAAAAAAAATGACACCATTAGAAAACATATATGAAGGATTGAATCACTATGAATTTTTTTTACAGCCCTAGAACATATATATGCGTGATTGAATCCCTATGAAATTGTTTTGACTACATTAGAACACATATATGGATGATTGAATTACTATGATTTTTTTTTTACATCTTTAGAACACATATATGCTTGATTGAATCACTATATAGATTTTTTGACCGACTTAGAACACATATATGCATGATTGAATTATTATGAATTTTTTTTGACAACCTTAGAACATATATATCATGATTGAATCACTACGAATTTTTTTTGACAGCCTTATAACACATAAATGCATGATTGAATTTGAATTTTTTTTCAAAGCTTTAGAATACATATATGTATGATTGAACTTCTATATAACTTTTTTGACAGCCTAAGAACACATATATGCATGATTGAATCTCTATGAATTTTTTTTTATAGCCCGAGAACACATATATGCATGATTGAATCACTATGAATTTTTTTTGACAGCCTAAGAACACATATATGCTTGATTAAATATCTATGAATTTTTTTTGAAAGCCTTAGAACACATATATAAATGATTGAATCAATATAAATTTTTTTTTACAGCTTTAGAACACATATATGCATGACTCAATCAATACAAAAAAAATTTGACACCATTAGACAACATATATGAATGATTGAATCACTATGAATTTTTTTTTACAGCCCTATAACATATATATGCATGATTGAAACTCTATGAAATTGTTTTGACTGCATTAGAACACATATATGCATGATTGAATTACTATGAATGTTTTTTGACAACTTTAGAACACAAATATGCATGATTGAATTACTATATAATTTTTTTGATGGACTTAGCGCGCATATATGTATGATTGAATCTCTATGATATTTTTTTTGACCGCCTTAGAACACATATATGCATGATTGAATCATTGTGATTTTTTTTTGACAACCTTAGAACATATATATGCATGATTGAATCACTACGAAATTTTTTTGACAGCCTTATAACACATATTTGCATGATTGAATTTGAATTTTTTTTTAAAGCCTTAGAATACATATATACATGATTGACTTACTATATAATTTTTTTGACAGCCTAAGAAGACATATATATGCATGATTGAATCTCTATGAATTTTTTTTTACAGCCTAAGAAGACATGTATGCCTGATTGAACCACTATGAATTTTTTTTGACAGCCTTAGAATACATATATGAATGACTGAATCTCTATCAATTTTTTTGACTGCATTAGAACACATATATGCGTGATTGAATCACTATGAATTTTTTTTGACAGCCTTAGAACACATATATGCGTGATTAAATCTCTATGACATTTTTTTGACATATATAAATGATTGAATCAATATGAAACTTTTTTGACAGCCTTAGAGCACATATATACATGATTGAATCACTTTGATTTTTTTTTGATAGCCTTACAATAAATATGTGGATGATTGAGTCACTATATAACTTTTTTGACAGCCTTAGAATGCATATATGCATGATTGAATCTCTATCAATTTTTTTAACTGCGTTAGAACACATATATGCATGATTGAATCACTATGAAATTTTTTTGACAGCCTAAAAACACATATATGGTGATTAAATATCTATGAAATTTTTTTGAAAGCCTTAAAACACATATATAAATGATTGAATCAATATGAAATTTTTTTGACAGCCTGAGAACACATATATGCATGATTCAATCAATACAAAAAAAAAATTGACACCATTAGAAAACATATATGAAAGATTGAATCACTATGAATTTTTTTTTACAGCCCTAGAACATATATATGCGTGATTGAATCTCTATGAAATTGTTTTGACTACATTAGAACACATATATGCATGATTGAATTACTATGAATTTTTGTTTACATCTTTAGAACACATATATGCATGATTGAATCACTATATAAATTTTTTGACCGACTTAGAACACATATATGCATGATTGAATCTCTATGATATTTTTTTGACCGCCTAAGAACACATATATGCATGATTGAATCATTATGAATTTTTTTTGACAACCTTAGAACATATATATGCATGATTGAATCACTAAAAAATTTTTTTGACAGCCTTATAACACATATTTGCATGATTGAATTTGAATTTTTTTTTACAGCCTTAATACATATATGCATTGATTGAATTACTATATAATTTTTTCGACAGCATAAGAACACATATATATGCATGATTGAATCTCTATGATTTTTTTTTTAAAGCCCGAGAATACATGTATGCCTGATTGAACCACTATGAATATTTTGTGACAGCCTTAGAATACATATATGCATAATTGAATCTCTATCAATTTTTTTGACTGCATTAGAACACATCTATGCATGATTGAATCACTATGAATTTTTTTTGACAGCCTTAGAACACATATATGCGTGATTAAATCTCTATGAAATTTTTTTGACAGCCTTAGAATGCATATATAAATGATTGAATCAATATGATTTTTTTTTGACAGCCTTAGAGCACATATATACATGATTGAATAACTTTGAAATTTTTTTTATAGCCTTAGAATAAATATGTGGATGATTGAGTCACTATATAATTTTTTTGACAGCCTTAGAATGCATATTTGCATGATTGAATCTCTATGAATTTTTTTGACTGCATTAGAACACATAATGCATGATTGAATCACTATGAATTTTTTTTGACAGCCTAAGAACACATATATGCATGATTAAATATCAATGAATTTTTTTTGACAACCTTAGAACACATATATAAATGATTGAATCAATATCAATTTTTTTTGACAGCCTTAGAACAAATATATGCATGATTCAATCAATATATAAAAAACTTGACACCATAAGAAAATATATATGAATGATTGAATCACTATGATTTTTTTTTACAGCCCTAGAACATATATATGCGTGATTGAATCTCTATGAAATTTTTTTGACTGCATTAGAACAAATAAATGCATGATTGAATTACTATGAAGTTTTTTTTGACAGCTTTAGAACACATATATGCATGATTGAATCACTATGTAATTTTTTTGACCGACTTAGAACACATATATGCATGATTGAATCTCTATGATATTTTTTTGACTGCCTTAGAACACATATATGCATGATAGAATCATTATGAATTTTTTTTGACAACCTTAGAACATATATATGCATGATTGAGTCACTACGAAATTTTTTTGACAACTTTATAACACATATATGCATGATTCAATTTGAAATTTTTTTGATAGCCTTAGAGTACATATACGCATGTTTGAATTACTATATAATTTTTTTGACAGCCTAAGAACACATATATGCATGATTGAATCTCTATGAAATTTTTTTTACAGCCCAAGAACACATATATGCCTGATTGAACCACTATGAAATTTTTTTGACAGCCTTAGAATATGTATATGCATGATTGAATCTCTATGAATTTTTTTGACTGTATTAGAACACATATATGCATGATTAAATCACTATGTAATTTTTTTGACAGCCATAGAACACATATATGCAAGATTAAATCTCTATGATTTTTTTTTTACAGCCGTAGAACACATATATAAATGATTGAATCAATATGAAATTTTTTTGACAGCCTTAGAACACATATATACATGATTGAATCAGTAGAAAAAAAATTTGACAGCATTAGAAAACATATATGAATGATTTAATCACTAAGAATTTTTTTTAACAGCCTTAGAACATATATATGCATGATTGAATCTCTACGAAATTTTTTACAGCACTAGAACACATATATGCATGATTAAATTACTATGAATTTTTTTTGACAGCCTTAGAACACATACATACATGATTGAATCACTATAAATTTTTTTTGACAACCTTAGAACACATATATGCATGATTGAATTTGAAATTTTTTTGGCAGCCTTAGAACACATATATGCTTGAGTGAATCACTATGAAATTTTTTTGACAGCCTTAGAACACATATATGCTTAAATGAATCACTATCAAATTTTTTTGACAACATTCGAACTCAGATATGCAAGATTGAATCTCTATGAGATTTTTTTGATAGCCTTAGAACACATATATGCATGATTGAATCACTACAAAAATTTTTGATAACCTTAGAACATATATATGCATGATTGAATCACTTTAAACTTTTTTTTACTGCCTTAAAACACATATATGCTTTATTGAATCTCTATGAATTATTTTTTACAGCATTAAAACACATATATGCATGATTGAATCACTATAATTTTTTTTTAACAGCCTTAGTACACATATATGCATGATTAAATTTGAATTTTTTTTTACAGCATTAGGACATGTATGCATGATTGAATCTCTATGAATCTTTTTTGACACATTAGAACACATATATGCATGATTGAATCACTATAAAAAAATTTTGACAGCCTTAGAACACATACATGTATGATTGAATCACTTTGAATTATTTTGATAGCCTTAGAATACATATGTGTATGATTGAGTCACTATATAATTTTTTTGACAGCCTTAGAACACATAAATGCATGATAAAGTATATATGATTTTTTTTTTACAGCCATAGAATACATATATGCATGATTAAATCACTATGAAAATTTTTTGACAACCTTAGAACACCTATATGCATGATTGAATCAGTATAATTTTTTTAAGAGCCTTAGAACACATATATGCATGATTAATTTTGAAAGTTTTTTGACAGCCTAAGAACACATATTTGCATGATTGAATCACTACAAATTTTTTTGACAGCCTTAGAACACATATATGTATGATTGAATCTGTATAAATTTTTTTTGATAGCCTTAGAGTATATATATGCAAGATTGAATCACTGTGAATTTTTTTTAACAGGCTTAGAACTTATATATGCATGTATGAATCACTATGATTTTTTTTGGACAGCCTTAGAACATATATATGAATGATTGAATCACTATGAAAATTTTTTTACAGCCTTAGAACACATATATGCTTGATTGAATCACTATGAAATTTTTTGGACAGCATTAGAACACATATATGCATGATTGAATCAGCACGAAATTTTTTTGACAGCCTTAGAACACATATATGCATGATTGAATCACTATAAAAAAATTTGACTGCATTAGAAAATGTATATGAAAGATTGAATCACTATGATTTTTTTTTAACAACCTTAGAACACAAATATGCATGATTGAATCTCTATGAAATTTTTTTGACAGCATTAGAACATATATATGCATGATTGAATTACTATGAATTTTTTTTGACAGCATAACAACACATATATACATGATTGAATCACTAAGAATTTTTTTTGACACCCTTAGCACACATATATGCGTGATTGAATTTAGAATTTTTTTAACTGCATTAGAACACATATATGCCTGATTGAATCACTATGAATTTTTTTTTATAACCTTAGAAATCATATATGCATGATTGAATCACTCTGAATTTTGTTTTTATTGCCTTAGAACACATATATGCATGATTGAATCCCTATGAATTTTTTTTATAGCCTTAGAACACATATATGCATGATTGAATCACTATGAAATTTTTTTGACAGCATTAGAACACATATATGCATGATTGAATATCTATAAAATTTTATTGACAGCATCAGAATACATATATGCAAGATTGAATCACTATGAAATTTTTTTGATTGCCTTAGAACACATATATGCATGATTGAATCACTGTGAAAATTTTTTTATAGCCTTAGAACATATATATGCATGATTGAATCACTACAACTTTTTTTTGACAGCCTCAAAACATGTATATGCTTTATTGAATCTCTATGAAATTTGTTTGAAAGCATTAGAAAACATATATGCATGATTAAATCACTATGAAATTTTTTTGACAGCCTTAATACATATATATATATGCATGATTAAATTTGCATTTTTTTTTACAACCTTAGAACACATATATGGATGAATAAATTTGAAATTTTTTTGACAGCCTTAGAACACATATATGCAAGATTGAATCTCTATGAAATTTTTTGACAGCATTAGAATACATATATGCAAGATTGAATCACTATGAAATGTTTTTGATAGCCTTAGAACACATATATGCATGATTGAATCAACTTGAATTTTTTTTTATAATCTTAGAACACACATATGCATGATTAAATCACTATGAATTTTTTTTGACAACCTTAGAACACATATATGCATGGTTGAATCACTATAAATTTTTTTTGACAGCATTAGGACACATATATGCATTATTGAATGACTATGTTTTTTTTTTACAACATTAGAACATATATATGCATGATTGAATCACTATGAAAGTTTTTTGATAGCCTTAGAATACATATATGCAAGATTGAATTTGAATTTTTTTTATAGCAATAGAACACATATATGCGAGATTAAATCACTATGAAATTTGATTGACATCCTTAGAACACATATATGCATGATTAAATCACTATAAAAATTTTTTGACAGCCTTAGAACACATATGTGCAGGATTGGATAGCTATATAATTTTTTTGACAGCCTTAGAACGCATATATGCATGATTGAATTTGATATTTTTTTGACAACCTTAGAACACATATATGCAAGATTGAATCACTATAAATTTTTTTTGACAGCCTTAGAACATATATATGCATGATTGAATCAATATGAATTGTTTTTTACAGCATTAGAACACATATATACAAGATTGAATCACTATGAATTTTTTTTGACAGCATTAGAAAATATATGCATTTTTTTAACAGGGTTAGAACACGTATATGCAAAATAGATATACATATCTCCATGATTGAATCACTATGAAATTTTTTTGACAACCTTAGAACATATATATGCATGATTGAATATCCATGAATTTTGTTTTACTGCATTAGAACACACATATGCATGATTGAATCACTATGAAATTTATTTGACAACCTTTGAACACATATATGCATGTTTGAATCACTATGAATTTTTTTTGAAAACATTAGAACACATATATGCATGATTGAATCACTATGATTTTTTTTTGACAGGCTTAGAACACATACATGCATGATTGAATTTGAATATTTTTGACAGCCATAGAACACAATTATGCATGATTGAATCACTATGATTTTTTTTTTGTAATCTTACAACATATATATGCCTGATTGAATCACTTTGAAATTTTTTAACAGCCTTAGAACACATATATGCATGATTGAGCCTTGGAACACATATATCCATGATTGAATCACTCTCTTTTTGTTTATAGAACACAAATATGCAGGATAAAGTCACTTTAAAATTATTTTGACAACCTTAGAACACATAATGCATGATTGAATCACTATATATATTTTTTTACTGACATAGAACACATATATGCATGATTGATTCACTATAAAAAAATTTTGACAGCCTTGGAGCACATATATGCATGATTGAATCTATATGAAATTTATTTGACAACATTACAACACATATATGCACGATTGATTCACCATGATTTTTTTTTATAGCATTAGAAAATATATATGCTTGATTGAATCACTATGAAATATTTTTGACAGCCTTAGAACAAATATATGCATGATTGAATCACTATGATTTTTTTTTTACAACCTTAGCACATATATATGCATGATTGAATCACTATGATTTTTTTTTACAGCCTCAGAACACATATATGCTTGATTGAATCTCTATGATTTTTTTTTACAGCATTAAAACATATATATGCTTGATTGAATCACTATGAAATTTTTTTGACAGCCTTAGAACACATATATGCTTGATTAAATTTGAATTTTTTTTATAGCATTAGAACACATATATGCCAGATTTAATCTCTATGAAATTTTTTTTAACAACACTAGAACACATATATGCATAATTGAATCGCTATGAATTTTTTTTGACAACCTCCAATCACATGTATGCATGATTGAATTTGAAATTTTTTGACAGCCTTAGAACACATATATGCTTGATTGAAATAGTTTGAATTTTTTTTTATAGCCTTAGAACACATATATGCATGATTGAATTACTATATAATTTTTTTGACAGCCTAAGATCACGTATATGCATGATTGAATCTCTATGATTTTTTTTTACAGCTCGAGAACACATATGCATGATTGAATCACTATGAATTTTTTTTTAGAACCTTAGAACACATATATGCATGATTGAATCACTATTAAATTTGTTTGAGAGATTTAGAACACATATATGCATGATTGAATTTGAATTTTTTTTGGCAGCCTTAGGACACATATATGCATGATTGAATCGTTATGATATTTTTTTTACAGACATAGAACACATATAAGCATTATTGAATCTCTATGAATTTTTTTTGCCAGCATTAGAACACTTAAATGCATGATTCAATCACTATAAAAAAATTTTGAGTCTTAGAACACATATATATATATATATATATAATTGAATCACTATGAAATTTTGTTGACAACCTTAGAACACATATATGCACGATTGAATCACTATGTATTTTTGTTTATAGCCTTAGGACACATATATGCATGATTGAATCACTATGTATTTTTGTTTATAACCTTAGAACACATATATGCATGATTGAATCTCTATAAAAAAAATTTGACAACCTTAGAACACATATATGATGGATAGAATCTCTATGATTTTTTTTTGACAACCTTAGAACACATATATGCATGATTAAATTTGAAATTGTTTTGACAGCATTAGAACATATATATGCCTGATTTAATCTCTATGATTTTTTTTTTACAGCATTAGAACACATATATGCATAATTGAATCTCTATGATTTTTTTTTGACAACCTTAAATCACATATATGTAAGATTAAATTTGAATTTTTTTGACAGCCTTAGAATGCATATATGCATGATTGAATCACTATGATGTTTTTTTATAGCCATAGAACACATATATGCATGATTGAATTACTATCTAATTTTTTTAAAGCCTAAGAACACATATTTGCATGATTGAATCTCTATGAATTTTTTTTTACAGCTCGAGAACACATATATGCATGATTGAATCACTATGAATTTTTTTTTGAAGCTTAGAAAACATATATGCATGATTGAATCACTATGAAATTTGTTTGAGAGCCTTAGAACACATACATGATTGATTGAATTTGAATTTCTTTTACAGTCTTAGAACACATACATGCATGATTGAATCACTATGAATTTTTTTTGACAGCCTTAGAATGCATATTTGCATGGTTGAATCTCTATGATATTTTTTTGACAGCATTAGAACACATATATGCATGATTGAATCACTATGAATTTTTTTTGACAATCGTAGGACATATATATGATTATTGAATCACTATGAATTTTTTTTGACAGCCTTTGAACACAAATATGCAAGATTCAATCACAATCAAATTTTTTTGACAGCCTTAGAACATATATATGCATCATTGAATCACTATGAATTTTTTTTGACAAACATAGAACACATATAAGCATTATTGAATCCCTATGATTTTTTTTTGCCAACACTAGAACAATTAAATCCATGAATCAATCACTATAAAAAAAAATTGATAGTCTTGGAACACATATATGCATAATTGAATCACTATAAAATTTTGTAGACAGCCTTATAACACATATATGCATGATTGAGAGTTAGACCACATATATGCATCATTGAATCACTATGTATTTTTGTTTATAGCCTTAAAACACATATATGCATGATTGAATCTCTATGAATTTTTTTTGACAACCTTAGAACACATATACGCTGGATAGAATCACTTTAAATTTTTTTTGACAACCATAGAACACATATATGCGTGATTGAATCACTATATAATTTTTTTGACAGCCTTAGAACACATATATGCATCATTGAATCTCTATGAATTTTTTTTGACAACCTTAGAACACATATATGCATAATTGAATCACTATGATTTTTTTTTTACAGCCTTAGGACACATATATGCAAGATTGAATTTGAATTTTTTTTGACAGCCTTAGAACACATATATGCATTATTGAATCACTATAAAAAAATTTTGACACCCTTAGAAGAAATATATGCATGATTGAATCTCTATGAAATTTGTTTGACAGTATTGGAACACATATATGCTTGATTGAATCCCCGTGAAATTTTTTTGATAGCATTAGAACACATATATGCTTGATTGAATCACTATAAAAAATTTTTGACGACCGTAGAACATATATATGCATGATTGGATCACTATAAATTTTTGTTGAGAACCATAGTACACATATATGATTCATTGAATCACTATTAAATTTTTTTTGACAACCTTAGGACACAAATATGCAAGATTCAATCACTATCAAATTTTTTTGACAGCCTTAAAACACGTATATGCATTATTGAATTGCTATGAAATTTTTTTGACAGACATAGAACACATATAAGCTTTATTGAATTTGTATGAAATTTTTTTTGCCAGCACTAGAACACTTAAATGCATGATTCAATCACTGTAAAAAAAAATTGAGAGTCTTCGAACACATATATGCATAATTGAATCACTATGAATTTTTGTTGACAGCCTTAGAACACATATATGCATGATTGTGCCTTAGAACACATATATACATGATTGAATCATTATGTATTTTTGTTTATAACCATAGAACACATATATGCATGATTGAATCTCTATAAAAAAAATTTAACACGTTAGAACACATATATACAGGATAGAATCACTTTAAAAAAAAATTGACAACCTTAGAACACATATATGCATGATTGAATCACTATATAATTTTGTTGACAGCCTTAGAACACATATATGCATGATTGAATATCTATGAAATTTTGTTGACAGCCTTTGAACACATATATGCATGATTAAATATATATTTTTTTTGACAGCATTAGAACACATATATGCCTAATTGAATCACTATGAATTTTTTTTATAGCCTTAGAACACCTATATGCATGATTGAATTACTATATAATTTTTTTAAAGCCTAAGAACACATATATGCATGATTGAATCTCTATGGAATTTTTTTAACAGCTCGAGAACACATATATGCATGATTGAATCACTATGAAATTTTTTTGAGAACCTTAGAAAACATATCTGCATGATTAAATCTCTCTCAAATTTGTTTGAGAGCCTTAGAACACATATATGCATGATTGAATTTGAATTTTTTTTGACAGTTTTAGAACACATATATGCATGATTGAATCACTATGAATTTTTTATGACAGCCTTAGAATGCCTATTTGCATGATTGAATCTCTGTGAATTTTTTTTACAGCATTAGAACACATATATGCATGATTGAATCACTTTGAATTTTTTTGATAGCCTTCGACACAAATATGCATGATTGAATCACTTTGAATTTTTTTGATGGCCTTCGACACAAATATGCATGATTGAATCACTGTGAATTTTTTTTTAAAGCCTTAGAACACATACATGCATAATTGAATAACTATGAAATTTTTTTGACAGCCTTTTAACACAGACATGCGTGATCGAATCACTATATAATTTTTTTAACAGCCTCAAAACACATTTATGCAGGATTGAATCTCTATGAATTTTTTTTGACAGCCTTAGAACACTTTTATGCATGATTGAATCACTATGAAATTTTTTTGACAGCCTTAAAACACATATATGAATGATTGAATTTGAAATTTTTCTGACAGATTTAGAACACATATGCATGATTGAATTTGAAATCTTTCTGACAGCCTTAGAACATATATATGCATAATTGAATCACTATGAAATTTTGTTGACAGCCTTAGAAGACATATATGCATGATTAAGCCTTAGAACATATATATGCATGATTGAATCACTATGTATTTTTGTTTATAGCCTTAGAACACATATATGCATGATTGGATCTTGATAAAAATTGTTTGGTAGCCTTAGAACACATATATGCAGGATAGAATCACTTTAAAACAATTTTGACAACCTTTATGCATGATTGAATTACTATATAATTCTTTTGCAGCCTTAGAACACATATATGCAAGATTGAATTTGAATTTTTTTTGACAGCCTTAGAACATTTATATGCATTTTTGAATCACTATAAAAAATTTTTAACAACCTTAGAAGAAATATATGCATGATTGAATCTCTATGAAATTTATTTGACAGCATTGGAACATATATATGCACTATTGAATCACCATGAAATTTTTTTGATAGCATTAGAATAAATATATGCTTGATTGAATCATTATGAAATTTTTTTGATAGCCTTAGAACATATATATGCATGATTGAATCACTATGAAGTTTTTTTTGACAGCCTTAGAATACATATACGCATGATTGAATCACTATGATTTTTTTTTGACAACCTTAGATCTCATGTAGGCATGATTGAGTTTGAATTTTGTTGACAGCCTTAGAACACATATATGCATGGTTGAATCACTATGAATTTTTTTTCTATAGCCTTAGAACATACATATGAATGATTGAATCTCTATGAAATTTTTTCTACAGCCCGAGAACACACATATGCATGATTGAATCACTATGAAATTTTTTTGACTATCTTAGAACAAATATATGCATGATTGAATCACTATGAATTTTTTTTGACAGCCTTAGAACACATATACTTATGATTGAATCTCTATGAGTTTTTTTTTACAGCATTAGAACACATATATGCCTGATTTAATCTCTATAAATTTTTTTTGATAGCATTGGAACACATATATGCATAATTGAATCACTATGATTTTTTTTGACAACCTTAGATCACATATATGCATGATTGAATTTGAAATTTTTTGATAGCCATAGAACACATATGCATGATTGAATAACTATGAAATTTTTTTGACAGCATTAGAACACATATATGCGTGATTGAATCACTATTAATTTTTTTTTACTACCGTAGAACATATATATGCATGATTAAATCACTATAAATTTTTTTTAGAACCATAAGACACATATGATTGATTGAATCACAATGAAATTTTTTTGACAGGCTTAAAACACAAATATGCATGATTCCATCACTATAAAAATTTTTTGACAGCCTTAGTACACTTATATGCATGATTGAATTGCAATGAAATTTTTTTGACAACCATAGAACCCATATATGCATTATTCAATATCTTTGAATATTTTTTTGCCAGCATTAGAACTTTTAAACGCATGATTCAATCACTATGAACTTTTTTTGATAGTCTTAAAACACATATATGCATAATTGAATCAGTATAAATTTTTTTTACAGCCTTAGAACACATATATGCATGATTAAGTCTCTATGAATTTTTTTTTAAGGCATTAGAACTCATGTATGCATGATTCAATCACTATGAAATTTTTTTGACAGCCTTATAACACATATGTGCATGATTGAATCACTATGAAATTTGTGTGACACCCTTAGAACACATGTATGCTTGATTGAATCACTATGAATTTTTTTTTACAACATTAGAACACTTATATGCAAGATTGAATCACTGTGAATTTTTTTGACAGCCTTAGAAGACATATGTGCATGATTGAATCACTATGAATTTTTTTTACAGCATTTGAACAACTATATGCTTGATTGAATTACTATGAATTTTTTTTTTAGAGCATTATAACACATATATGCATGATTGAATCACTATGAATTTTTTTTTGCACCATTAGAACAAATATATGCATGATTGAATCACTATGAATTTTTTTTTGACAAACTCATAATGCATATATGAATGATAGAATTTGAATTTTTTCTGACAGATTTAGAACACATATATGCATGATTGAATTTGAATTTTTTTTGACAAACTTAGAACATATATATGCATAATTGAATCACTATAAATTTTTTGTGAGAAGCGTAGGACACATATGATTGATTGAATCACTATGAAATTTTTTTGACAGCCATAGAACACAAATATGCATGAGTCAATCACTATCAAAATTTTTTGACTGCCTTAGAACACTTATATGCATCACTGAATCGCTATGAAAATTTTTTAACAGGCATAGAACACATATATGCATTATTGAATCTCTATGAATTTTTTTTAACAACATTAAAACACTTAAATGCATTATTCAATCACTATGAATTTTTTTTATAGTCTAAGAACACATATTTCCAGAATTGAATCACTATGAATTTTTTTCAATAGCCTTAGAACACATATATGCATGATTTAATCACTATAATTTTTTTTTATTATTAGAACACATATATACATGAGTCAATCACAATAAAAAAATTTTCACACCTTTAGAACACATATATGCATGATTGAATCACTATGAAATTTTGTTTACAGCATTAGAACAAATATATGCATGATTGAATCACTATGAATTTTTTTTACAGCCTCAGAATGCATATATGAATGATTGAATTTGAATTTTTTCTGACAGATTTACAACACATATATGCATGATTGAATTTGAAATTTTTCTGACCAACTTAGAACATATATATGCATAATTGAATCACTATAAATTTCTTTTGAGAAGCATTGGACACATATGATTGATTAAATCACTATGAAATTTTTTTGACAGCCTTAGAACACAAATATGCATGATTCAATCACTATCAAAAATTTTTGACTGCCTTAGAACACTTATATGCATGACTGAATCGCTATGAATTTTTTTTGACAGCCATGGAACACATATATGCATTATAGAATCTCTATGAATTTTTTTTGCCAGCATTAGAACACTTAAATGCGATATTCAATCACTATGAAATTTTTTTGATAGTCTAAGAACACATATTTCCAGTATTGAATCACTATGAATTTTTTTCAATAGCCTTATTATACATATATGCATGATTTAATCAGTATAAATTTTTTTATTATTATTAGAACACATATATACATGAGTCAATCACAATAAATTTTTTTTTAAACCCTTAGAACACATATATGCATGATTGAATCACTATGAAATTGTTTTGATAGCCTTTTAACACATATATGCATGATTGTATCACTATGAAATTTTTTTGACAATCTTAGGACACATATATGCTTGATTTAATCACTATGAATTTTTTTTGACAGCCTAAGAACACATATATGCAACATTGAATCACTATTAATTTTTTTTGAGAGCCTTAGAACATATATATGCATAATTAAATCTCTATAAATTTTTATTGACAACATTAGAACGCATATATGCCTGATTGAATCACTATGAAATTTTTTTGACAACCTTAGCAAACATATTTACAAGATTGAAACACTATCAATTTTGTTTGACAGCCTTAGAATACATATATGCATGGTTGAATCACTCTGAAGTTTTTTAAAAGACTTAGACACAAATATGCATGATTGAATCACTATGAAATTTTTCTGATAGCCTTAGAACACATACATGCATGATTGAATCACTTTGAAATTATTTTGACAACATTTGAACATATACATGCATGATTGAATCACTATATAATTTTTTTGGCAGCCTTAGAACACATACATGCAGGATTGAATCTCGATGATTTTTTTTGACAGCCGTAGAACACATAAATGCATAATTGAATCACTCTGAATTTTTTTGACAGCCTTAGACACAAATACGCATGATTAAATCACTATGAATTTTTTTTGATAGCCTTAAAACACATACATGCATGATTGAATCACTATGCTTTTTTTTTACAGCGTTTCAAGACATACGTGCATCATTGAATCACTATATAATTTTTTTGACTGCCTTTGAACACTTATATGCAGGATTGAATCTCTATGAAACTTTTTTGACAGCCTTAGAACACAGATATGCAAGATTGCATCACTATGATGTTTTTTTGACAACCTTAGAATACTTATATGCATGATTGAATCACTATGAAATTTTTTTGACAGCCTTAGAACACATATATGAATGATTGAATTTGAAATTTTTTTGACAGATTTAGAACATATATATGCATGATTGAATTTGAAATTTTTCTCACTGTCTTAGAACATATATATGCATAATTGAATCACTATTCAATTTTTTTGACAGCATTAGAACACATATATGCATGAATAAAGCACCATGAAATTTTCTTGACAGCATTAGAACACATATATGCTTGATTGAATCACATTAAATTTTTTTTGACAGCCTTAGAACATATATATGCATGATTGAATCACTATGAATTTTTTTTTGACAACCTTAGAAAATATATATGCTTCAATGAATCACTATGAAATTTTTTTGACAGCATTAGAACATATATATGCATGATTCAACCACTTTGAATTTTTTTTACAGACTTAGAACAGATATGCATGATTGAATCATAATGAATTTTTTTTTACAGCATTAGAACACATATATGCATGATGAAATCACCATGATTTTTTTTTTACAGCATTAAAACACATATGCTTGATTGAATCACTATAAAAAAATTTTGAGAGCCTTAGAACATATATATGCATGATTGAATCACTATGATTTTTTTTTTACAGTCATAGAACACATATATGCTTAATTGAATCTCTATGAATTTTTTTTTTACAGCGTTAGAACATATATATGCATGATTGAATGACTATGATTTTTTTTTACAACATTAGAACACATATATGCATGATTGAATCACTATAAAATTTTTTTAAGAGCCTTAGAACATATATATGCATGCTTAAATTTGAAAGTTTTTTGACAGCAATAGAACACATATATGCAAGATTGAATCTCTATGAAATTTTTTTGACAGTATTAGAACACATATATGCATGATTAAATCACTATGATATTTTTTTTAGAGCCTTAAAACACATATATGCAGGATTGAATCAAAATTTTTTGACTGCCTTAGAACACATATATGCATGATTGAATCACTATGATTTTTGTTAAGAGCCTTATATGCATGATTGAATCACTATATAATTTTTTTGACAGCCTTAGACCACATATATGCATGATTGAATCTCTAGAATTTTTTTTTTACAGCCTTAGAACACAGATATGCATGATTGAGTCACAATGTATTTTTTTTCATAACCTTAAAACACATATATACAATATTGAATCACTATGAATTTTTCTTGAGAGCCTCAGAACACATATATGCATGATTCAATTTGAATTTTTTATTACAGCCTTAGAACACATATATGCTTGATTGAATCACTATAAGTTTTTTTTGACAGACTTAGAACACATACATGCAAGATTGAATCACTATGAAATTGTTTTGACAGTCTTAGGACACATATATGCAAGATTGAATCACTATGAATTTTTTTTTGACAACATTAGAACACATATATGCATGATGAAATCACTATGAAATTTTTTCACAAGCGTAGATCATATACATGCATGATTCAATCATTATGAAATCTTTTTGACAACCATAGGACACATATATGATTGATTGAATCACTATGTAATTTTTTTGACAGCCTTAGAATACCAATATGCATGATTCAATAACTATAAAAAAAATTTGACAGCCTTAGAACACATATATGCATTATTGAATTTCTATGATATTTTTTTGTAGCATTAGAACACTTATATGCATGATTGAATCACTATGAAAATTTTTTGACAGTCTTAGAACACATATATGCATCATTGAAACACTATAGATTTTTTTTGACAGCCTTAGAACACATATATGCATAATTGAATCTCTTTGAATTTTATTTTATGTCATTAGAACTCATATATGCGTGATTGAATCACTATGAAATTTTTTTGACAGCCTTAGAACACATATATACATGATTGAATCACTATATAATTTTTTGGACAGCCTTATAACACATATATGCATGATTGAATCACTATGAATTTTTTATGACAGCCTTAGAACACATATGTGCATGATTGAATCACGATGAAATTTTTTTGACAACATTAGAACGCATATATGCATGATTGAATCACTATAAAAAAATTTTGACAGCCTTAGAACATATATATGCATGAGTGAATCACTATGAAATTTTTTTGACAGCAATAGAACACATATATGCACGATTGAATTACTATGATTTTTTTTTTTAACAGCGTTACAACACAAATATGCATGATTGAATCACTTTGAATTTTTTTATACAACCTTAGAACACATATATGAATGAGTGAATGACTATGTAATTTTTTTGATGGGATTAGAACACATATATGCATGATGGAATTAGTATAAAAAATTTTTTACAACACATATATGCATGATTGAATCTCTATGAAATTTTTTTGATAGCATTACAACAAATATATGCATGATTTAATCACTAGGAAATTTTTTTGACAGCCTTAGAACAGATATATACATGATTGAATTACTTTAAATTTTTTTTGATAGACTTAGAACACATGTATGCATGACTGAATCTCTATGAAATTTTTTTGACAGCATTAGAACACATGTATGCAAGATTGAATCACTATGATTTTTTTTAATAGCCTTAGAATAAATGAAAGCATGATTTATTCACTATGAATTTTTTTTGATATCCTTAGAACACATATATGCATGATTGAATCACTATGATTTTTTTTTTACAACAATAGAACGCATATATGCATTATTAAATCACTATAAAAAAAAATTGACAACCTCAGGACATATATATGATTGATTGAATCACTACGATTTTTTTTTAGAGCGTTAGTACACATATATGCGCGTTTGAATCACTATAAAAAAATTTTGACAACCCTAGAACACATATCTGCAAGATAGAATCACTATAAAATATTTTTGACAGCCTTAGAACACATATATGAATGATTAAATCTCTATAAAACTTTTTAGACAGCCTTATAACATATATACGCATGATTGTATCACAATGAAATTGTTTTGATAGCCGTAGAACACATGAATGATTGAATTTGAAATTTTTCTGATAGCATTAGAACACATATATGCATGATTGAATTTGAAAATTTTCTTACATCCTTAGAACACATATATGCATGATAAAATCTCTATCAAATTTTTTTGATAGCGTTAGAACACATATATGCATGATTGAATCACTATGAAGTTTTTTTTTACAGCATTATAACACATATGCATGATAGAATCACTATAAAATTTTTGTGATAGTCTTAGAACAAATATATGCATGATGGAGTCAGTTCAAATTTTTTTTGATAGCATTAGAACACATTTATCTATGATTGAATCACTATGAATTTTTTTTGACAGCCTTAGAACACATATATGCATGATTGAATATGAAATTTTTTTGGCAGCCTTAGAACACATATGCATGATTGAATTACTCTGAATGTTTGTTTGACAGTCTTAGAACACAAATATGCTTGATTGAATCTATGCAAAATTTTTTGACAGCCTTAGACCACATATATGCATTATTAAATCACTATGAAATTTTTGTGACATCATTAGAACACATATATGCATGATTGAATCACTACACAATTTTTTTGATAGCATTAAAACACATATATGCATGAGTGAATCTCTATGAAAATTTTTAGACAGCCTTAGAGCACATATATGCATGATTGAATCTCTATCAAATTTTTTTGACAGCCTTAGAACACATATATGCATGATTGAATCACTATGAAATTTTTTAGATTGGCTTAGAACACATATATGCTTGATTGAATCACTATATAATTTTTTTGACATGATTGAATCACTATGAATTTTTTTTGACACCCTTAAAACACAGATATGCATGATTAAATAACTATAAATTTTTTTTTTAAGTAATAGAACACATATATGAATGATCGAATCACTATGAAATTTTTTTGACATCCTTAGAACACATATATACATGATTGAATCACTATGAATTTTTTTTGACATCCTTAGAAGACATATATGCATCATAAAATCTCTATCAAATTTTTTTGACAGCGTTAGAACACATATATGCATGATTGAATCACTATGAATTTTTTTTTACAGCATTATAACACATATGCATGATAGAATCTCTATGAAATTTCTTTGATAGCTTTAGAAGACATATATGCATACTTGAATCACTATGAAATTTTTTTACAGCCGTAGAGCGCATATATGCATGATTGAATCACTATAAATTTTTTTTGATAGCCTTAGAACACATAAATGCATGATTGAATCTCTATGATTTTTTTTTTTACAGCATTAGAACACATATATGCATGATTGAGTCACTATAAAATTTTCTTGACAGACAAAGAACACATATATGCATGATTGAATCACTATGAAATTTTTTTGACAACCTTAGGACACATATTTGCATGATTGAATCACTATAATTTTTTTTTGACAGCCGTAAAATACAAATATGCATGATTGAATCACTATGAATTTTTTTTGACAGCCTTAGAACATATATATGCATGATTGTATCACTAAGAAATTTTTTTGACAGCCTTACAACACATATATGCATGATTGAATCTCTATGAAATTTTTCTGACAACATTAGAACATAGATATGCATGATTGAATCACTGTGAAATTTTTTTGATAACCTTAGAACACATATATGCATGATTGAATCACTATGAATTTTTTTTTACAGCCTTAGAACACATATATGAATGATTGAATCAATAAGAAATTTTTTTGACTGCCTTAGAGGACATATATACTTGATTGAATCACTATGAAATTTTTTTAACGTCTTTAGGACACATATATGCATGATTGGATCACTTTAAAAAACTTTTGATGGCCTTAGGACACATATGGGGATGATTGAATAACTATGAATTTTTCTTGACAGCTTTAGAACACATATATGCATGATTGAATCACTATAAAAAAATTTGATATCCTTAGAACACATATATGCATGATTGAATCAATATAAATTTTTTTATGGCATTATTACACATATATGCATTATTGAATCACTATGAAATTATTTTAATAGTCTTAGAACATATATATGCATGATTGAATCACTATGAATTTTTGTTTATAGCCTTAGACCACATATATGCATGATTGAATCTCTATGAAATGTTTTTGACAGCCTTAGAACACATATATGCAGGATAGAATCACTATAAAATTGTTTTGACAGCCTTAAAACACATATATGCATGATTGAATCTCTATCATTTTTTTTTACAGCATTAGAACAAATATTTGCTTGATTGAATCACTATAAATTTTTTTTGACAACCTTAGAACGCATATATGCATGTTTGAATCCCTATGATTTTTTTTTTGACAACATTGGACACATATCCATGATTGAATCAGTATGAATTTTTGTTTATAGCCTTAGAACACATATATGCATGATTGAATCTCTATGAATTTTTTTTTTTGACAACTTTGGACACATATCCATAATTGAATCAGTATGAATTTTTGTTTATAGCTTTAGAAGACATATCTGCATGATTGAATCTCTATGATTTTTTTTGACAGCCCTAGAACACATATATGCAGGATAGAGTCACTTTAATTTTTTTTGACAACCTTAGAACACATATATGCATGATTGAATTGCTATGAATTTTTTTTGACAACCTTAGGACACATATGCACGATTGAATCACTATATTTTTTTTTTGACTCCATTAGAGCACATAAACATGATTGAATCACTATGAAATTTTTTTGACAGCCTTAAAACACATATGCATGATTGAATCACTACGAAATTTTTTTGACAGCCTAAGAACACACATATACAAGATTGAGTTACTATGAAATTTTTATGTCAACACTAAGACATATATATATGCATGATTGAATCACTATAAATTTTTTTTGACTACCTTAGAACACATATATGCATGATTGAATCACTATCAAATTTTTTTGACAGCCTTAGAAAGTATATACACTTGATTGAATTACTGAGAAATTTTTTTGACAGCCTTAGAACAAATATATGCAAGAATAAATCTCTATCCAATTTTTTTGACAGCATTAGAACACAGATATGCGTGATTGAATCACTGTGATATTTTTTTGACAGCCTTGGAACACAAATGTTCTTGATTGAATCCCTATGAAATTTTTTTGACATCCGCAGAACTCTTATATGCTTGTTTGAATCACTATGAAATTTTTTTGAGAGTCGTAGAACACATATATGCATTATTGAATCTCTATGAAATTTTTTTGACAGCATTAGAACACTTCTATGCATGATTGAATCACTATGAAATTTTTTTGACAGCCTTAGAACACATATACATGATTGAATTTGAAATTTTTCTGACAGCCTTCAGACACATATACACATGATTAAATCACTATGGAATTTTGTTGACAGCCTTAGAACACATATATGCATGATTGAATCTCTAGGAAATTTTTTTGACAGCATCAGAACACATATATGCATGATTGAATCACTATGAAATTTTCTTGATAGCCTTAGAACACATATATCTAAGATTGAATCACTATAAATTTTTTTGATAGCCTTAGAACACATATATGAATGATTGAATCTCTAAGAAACGTTTTTGACATGCTTAGAACACATATATACATGATTGAATCACTAGGAACTTTTTTGACATCCTTAGAATACATATGCATGATTGAATCTCTATCAATTTTTTTTACAGCATTAGAACACATATATGCATGATTGAATCACTATGAAATTTTTTTGATAGCCTTAGGACACATATATGCATGATTGAATCACTATGATTTTTTTTTAGAACTTTAGAACACATATATGCATGATTGAATCAATTTGAAATTTTTTGACAGCCTTAGAACACATATATGCATGATTGAATCACTATAAAAAAAATTTGATAGCATTAGAACCAATATATGCATGATTAAATCACTATGAAATTTTTTTGACAGCCTTAGAAAACATATATGCAGGATAGAATCACTATGAAATTTTTTTGACAATCTTAGAACACATATATGCATGATTGAATCACTATGATTTTTTTTGACAACCTTAGGACACATATGCATGATTGAATCACTATAAAAAAATTTTAACAACCGTTTAACACATATATGCATGATTGAATCACGATGAACTTTTTTTGACAGCCTTAGAACACAAATATGGATGATTGAATAACTATGAAATATTTTTGATAGCCTTAGAACACTTATACGCATGATTGAATCACTATGAAATTTTTTTGACTGGCTTATAACACATATATGCATGATTGAATCACTATAAAAAAATTGTGACAACATTAGAACACATATATGTATGATTGAATCACAATGATTTTTTTTTTACACTCCTAAAACACATATATTCATGATTGAATCTCTATGAAAATCTTTTGACAGCCTTAGAACACATATGCAAGATAGAATCATTTTGAATTTTTTTTTACAGCCGTAGAACACATATATGCCTGATTGTATTACTATGAATTATTTTGGACATCCTTAGGACACATATGCATGATTGAATCACTATAAAATTGTTTTGACAGAATTAAAACACATATATGCTTCATTGAATCTCTATCAATTTTTTTTTACAGCATTACAACACATATATGCATCATTGAATCACCATAAAAAAAATTTAATTACCTTACGACACATATATGCATGATTGAATCATTGTGAATTTGTTTTGACAACTTTAGAACACATATATGCATGATTGAATCACTATGAATTTTTTTTGATAGCCTTAGAACACAAATATGCATGATTGAATCAATTTGAAATTTTTTTGATAGCCTTAGAACACATATATGCATGATTTAATCTGTATAATTTTTTTTTGATACCATCAGTACACATATATGCATGATTGAATCACTATGAAATTTTTTTGACAACCTTAGACACATATATGCATGTCTGAGCCTTAGAAGACATGTATACATGATTGAATTACTATGTATTTTTTTTTATATCCATAGAACAAATATATGCATGATTGATCTGTATGAATTTTTTTTTATAGTGTTAGAACACATATATGCAGGATTGAATCACTATGAAATTTTCTTGATAGCCTTAGAACACATATATGCAAGATTGAATCACTATGAAGTTTTTTTTGACAACCTTTGGACACATATGCACGATTGAATCACTATAAAAAAATTATGACAGCCTTAGAACACATATATGCATGACTGAATCACTATAAATTTTTTTTGAAAGCCTTATAACATATATATGCATGATTCAATAGCTATGAATTTTTTTGATGACCTTAGAATACATATACACATGATTGAATCACTGTGAAATTTTTTTGAATGCCTTATAACACATATATGGATGATTAAATGATCATAAATTTTTTTTGATAGCATTAGAACACATATATGCATGATTGAATCACAATGATTTTTTTTTACAGCCCTAGAACACATATATGCATAATTGAATCATATGAAATTTTTTTGACACCCTTAGAACAAATATATGCAAGATAGAATAACTATGATCTTTTTTTGGCAGCCTTAGAACACATATATGCATGATTGAATCACTATGAGTTTTTTTTTGACAATCTTAGGACACATATGCAAGTTTGATTCACTTTAAAATTGTTTTGACTGGTATAAAACACATATATGCACGATTGAATCACTATGAATTTTTTTGACAGCCTTACAACACGCATATGCATGATTAAATTACTATGAAATTTTTATGACAACATTAGAACACATGTATACATGATTGGAGCACTGTGAATTTTTTTTGAAATCCTTACAACACATATATGCAAGATTGAATCATTATAAGTTCTTTTTGACAGCCTTAGAAGACATATATGAATGATTAAATCACTATAAAAAAATTTTGGCAGACTTAGAACACATATATACATCAATGAATGACTGTGAAATTTTTTTACAACCTTACAACACATATATGCATGATTGAGTCTCTATTAATTTTTTTTGACAACATTAGAACACATATATGCATGATTGAATCACAATGAATTTTTTTTGACAGACCAAGAACACATATAAGCATGATTGAATCACTATGATTTTTTTTTACAACATTTGGATACATATATGCTTGATTGAATCACGATAAATTTTTTTTGACAACCTTAAGACACATATATGCTTGATTGAATCACTATGAAATTTTTTTGACTGCCGTAGAACACATATATGCATGATTGAATCACGATAATTTGTTTTTGACAACCTTAGAACACATATGTGCATGATTGAATCACTATAAACTCTTTTTTACAGCCTTAGAACACTTATATGCATGATTGAATTTGAAATCTTTTTGACAACATTTCAACACATATATGCATGATTGAATCACTCAGAAACGTTTTTGACAGCCTTGGAACAAATATATGCATGATTGAATCATTTTTTTTTACAGCACTAGAACACATATATGCTTGATTGAATCACTATGAATTTTTTTTGACTGCCGTAGAACACATATATGCATGATTGAATCACGATAATTTTTTTTTGACAACCTTAGGACACATATATGCTTGATTGAATCACTATGAAATTTTTTTGACTGGCATTGAACACATATATGCATGATTGAATCACTATAATTTTTTTTTGACAACCTTAGAACACATATGTGCATGATTGAATCACTATAAACTCTTTTTGACAGCCTTAGAACACTTATATGCATGATTGAATTTGAAATCTTTTTGACAACATTTCAACACATATGTGCATGATTGACTCACTCAGAAACTTTTTTGACAGCCTTAGAACAAATATATGCATGATTGAATCACTAATTTTTTTTACAGCACTAGAACACATATATGCATGATTGAATTTCTATGGAATTTTTTTGAGAGCATTAGAACACATATATGCAGGATTAAATCACTATGACATTATTTCGATATCTTTAGAACACAATAATGCATGATTGAATCACTATGAAGATTTTTTGACAACTGTAGAGCACATATACGCATTATTGAATCACTATGAATTTTTTTTGACAATCTTAGGATACATATATGCATGATTGAATCACTATAAAAATTTTTTGACAGCCTTAGAACACATATACACATAATTGAATCACTATGAAATTTTTTTGACAACCTTAGAACACATATATTCATGATTGAATCAATATGAAATTTTTTGATAGCCTTAGAGCACATATATGCATGATTGAATCACTATGATTTTTTTTTATAGCCTTAGAACACAAATATGCATGATTGAATCAATTTGAAATTTTTTTGACAACCTTAGAACACATATATGCATGATTTAATCTGTATAATTTTTTTTTGATAGCATAGGACACATATATGCAAGATTGAATCACTATGAAATTTTTTTGACAACCTTAGGATACCTATATGCATGTATGAGCCTCAGAATACATGTATACATGATTAAATTACTATGTATTTTTTTTTATATCCTTAGAACACATATATGCATGATTGGTTTGTTTGAATTTTTTTTTATAGTGTTAGAACACATATATGCAGGATAGAATCACTATGAAATTTTCTTGATAGCCTTGAAACACATATATGCATGATTGAATCACTATGATTTTTTTTTTGACAACCTTCGGATACAAGCACGATTGAATCACTATAAAAAAATTTTAACAGCCTGAGAACACATATATGCATGATTGAATCACTATAAAGTTTTTTTGATAGCCTTATAACACATATATGCATGATTCAATAGCTATGATTTTTTTTGAATGCCTTATGACACATATATGCATGATTAAATGACCATAAATTTTTTTTGATAGCATTAGAACACATATATGCATGATTGAATCACTATAAAGTTTTTTTGATAGCCTTATAACACATATATGCATGATTCAATAGCTATGATTTTTTTTGAATCCCTTATGACACATATATGCATGATTAAATGACCATAAAAATTTTTTGATAGCATTAGAACACATATATGCATGATTGAATCACTATAAAGTTTTTTTGATAGCCTTATAACACATATATGCATGATTCAATAGCTATGATTTTTTTTGAATGCCTTATGACACATATATGCATGATTAAATGACCATAAAATTTTTTTTGATAGCCTTATAACACACATATGCATGATTCAATAGCTATGAATTTTTTTGAATGCCTTATGACACATATATGCATGATTAAATGACCATAAATTTTTTTTGATAGCATTAGAACACATATATGCATGATTGAATCATAATGATTTTTTTTTTTGACAGCCCTAGAACACATATATGCATAATTGAATCACTATGAAATTTTTTTGACAGCCTTAGAACACATATATGCAAGATAGAATAACTATGAATTTTTTTTGGCAGCCTTAGAACACATATATGCATGATTGAATCACTATGTATTTTTTTTTGACAACCTTAGGACACATATGCATGATTGAATCATTTAAAAATTGTTTTGACTGCCATAAAACACATATATGCAAGATTGAATCACTATGATTTTTTTTGATAGCCTTAGAACAGGCATATGCATCATTGAATTACTATGAAATTTTTATGACTACATTGGAACACTGTGAATTTTTTTTGAAATCCTTAGAACACATATATGCAAGATTGAATCATTATAAATTCTTTTTGACAGCCTTAGAAGACATATATGAAAGATTAAATCACTATAAAAAAATTTTGACAGCCTTATAACACATATATACATCATTGAATGACTGTGAAATTTTTTTGACAGCCTTACAACACATATATCCATGATCGAATCTCTATCAAAATTTTTAGACAGCATTAGAACACATATATGCCTGATTGAATCACAATGAATTTTTTTTTGACAGCCCAAGAACACATATAAGCATGATTGAATCACTTTGATTTTTTTTACAGCATTTGGACACATATACGCATGATTGAATCACTATGAAATTTTTTTCACTACCTTAGAACACATATATGCTTGATTGAATCACTGTGAAATTTTTATGGCAACATTCGAACACATATATGCATGATTGAATCACTGTGAAATTTTTTTGATAGCCTTAGAACACATATACAAATGATTGAATCACTATGAATTTTTTTTGACAGCCTTAGAACACATATATACATGATTGAATCACTAAGCCATTTTTTTGACATTCGTAGAACACATGTATGCATGATTGAATCTCTATCAAATTTTTTTGACAGCATTAGAACACATATATGCCTGATTGAATCACTATGAATTTTTAATTATAGTCTTAGAACACATATATCCATGATTGAGTCAGTTTGAATTTTTTTTGTCAGCCTTAGAACACTTATATGTAGGATAGAATCACTATGAATTTTTTTTGTCGCTTTAGAACACATATATTCATGATTGAATGACTGAAATTTTTTTGACGACCTTAGGACACATATGCATGATTGAATGAATATAAAAAATTTTTGACAACCTTAGAACACATATATGCATGATTGAATAAGTATGAAATTATTTTGACAGACTTAGACCACATATTTGCATGATTGAATCTCTATGATTTTTTTGTACAGCATTAGAACACATATATTCAAGATTGAATCACTATATAATTTTTTTGATAGCCTTAGAACACATATATGCATGAGTTAATCACTATGAATCTTTTTGATAGGCTTAGAACACATATATGCTTGATTAAATCACTATGAAATTTTTTGGACAACCGTAGAACACATATATGCATGATTGAATCACCATATTTTTTTTATGACAGCCTTAGGACACATATAAGCTTGATTGAATCACTATGAAATTTTTGTGACTGCCATAGAACACATATATGCATGATTGATTCACTATAAATTTTTTTTGACAACCTTAGAACACATATGTGCATGATTGAATCCCTATAAACTCTTTTTGACAGCCTTAGAACACTTATATGCATGATTGAATTCGAAATCTTTTTGACAGCATTACAACACATATATGCATGATTGACTCACTCAGAAACTTTTTTTACAGCCTTAGAACAAATATATGCATGATTGAATCACTAAGATTTTTTTTTTACAGCACTAGAACACATATATGCATGATTGAATTTCTGTGAATTTTTTTTTAGAGCATTAGAACACATATATGCAGGATTAAATCACTATGACATTATTTTGATATCTTTAGAATACATATATGCATGATTGAATCACTATGATTTTTTTTTCACAACTGTAGAACACATATACGCATTATTGAATCACTATGAATTTTTTTTGACAATCTTAGGACACATATATGCATGATTGAATCACTATAAATTTTTTTTTGACAGCCTTAGAACACATATACGCATAATTGAATCACTATGAAATTTTTTTGACAACCTTAGAACACATATATTCATGATTGAATCACTATGAAATTTTTTGACAGTCTTAGAACACATATATGCATGGTTGAATAACTATGTAATTTTTTTGATAGCCTTAGAACACATATATGCATGAGTGACTCACTATGAATTTTTTTTGATAGGCGTAGAACACATATATGCATGATTCAATCTCTTTGAAATTTTTTTGACAACCGTAGAACACATATACGCATGATTGAAGTACCATAATTTTTTTTGACAACCTTAGGACACATATGTGCTTGATTGAATCACTACAATTTTTTTTTTACTGCCTTAGAACACATATATGCATGATTGAATCACTATAAATTTTTTTTAACAACCTTAGAACACATATGTGAATGATTGAATCACTATAATTTTTTTTTGATAGCCTTAGAACACATATGGATGATTGAATTTGAAATCTTTTTGACAGCCTTAGAACACATATATGCATGAGTGAATCAATAAGAAACTTTTTTTATATCCTTAGAACAAATATATGCATGATTGAATCACTAAGAAATTTTTTTGGCAGCACTAGAACACATATATACATGATTGAATCTCTATGAATTTTTTTTATAGCATTAGAACACATATGCAGGATTGAATCACTATGAAATTTTTTTGACAACCATATAACACATATATGCATGATTCAATCAATAAGAATTTTTGTTGACAATCTTAGGACACATATATGCATGACTGAATCACTATAAAAAAATTTTGACAACCTTATAACACATATATGCAGGATTCAATAACTATGATTTTTTTTTGCAGCCTTAGAACACATATAAGCGTAATTGAATCACTATGAACTTTTTTTGACAGCCTTATAACACGTATATGCAAGATTTAATCACTATATATATATATATATATTTTTAAGCATTACACCCCATATATGCTTTATTGAATCGTAATGAATTTTTTTTGACATCCTTAGAACACATATATGCATGATTGAATCACTATGATTTTTTTTTTACTGCCTTAGAACACATATATGAAAGATAGAATTACTATGAAATTTTTTTGACAGTCGTAGAACACATATATGCATGATTGAATCACTATGAATTTTTTTTCACAACCTTAGAACACATACGCAAGATTGATTCACTATAAAATTGTATTAACAGGCTTAGAACACATATATCCATGATTAAGTTACTACAATTTTTTTTGACGGCCTTAGAACACATATATGCTTGACTGAATTACTATGAAATTTCTTTTACAGCGTTAGAACACATATATGCAAGATTTATAAAAAAAAATTGACTGCCTTAGAACACACATATGCATGATTGAATCACTGTGATTTTTTTTTGACAGCCTTATGCATGACCGAATCACTTTGAAATTTTTTTGCCAGCCTTAGAACATATATATGAATGATTGAATCACTAAGAATTTTTTTGGACAGCCATAAAACACATATATGCATGTTTGAATCACTATAAAATTTTTTGAGAGCCTTAGAACACATATATGCATGATTGCATCTCTATTAATTTTTTTTTACAGCATTAGAACACAAATATGCATGAATGAATCACCATGAAATTTTTTTGCCAGCCTTAGAACACATATCTGCATGATTGAATCACTATGAATTTTTTTTGACAGCCTTAGAACACTTGTATACATGATTGAATCACAATGAAATTTTTTTTGACAACCATAGAACACATATATGCCTGATTGAATCTCTATCAATTTTTTTTTACAGCATTAGAACACATATATGCATGATTGGATCACTTTAAAAAAAAATTGATAGCCTTAGGGCACATATATTGAATCACCATGAATTTTTTTTAATGCCTTAGAAAATATATATGCATGACTGAATCACTATGAAATTTTTTTGACAGCCTTAGGACACATATATCCATGATTGAATCAATATGAATTTTTTTTGACAGCCTTAGAACATATATAAGCATGATTGAATCTCTATCAAATTTTTTTGACAGCCTTAGAACACAAATATGCAGGATGGAATCACTATGAAATTTTTTTGACAGCCTTAGAACACAAATATGCAGGAAGGAATCACTATGAATTTTTTTTGACAGCCTTAGAACACATATGCGCATGATTGAATCTCTATGAATTTTTTTTACAGCATTAAAACACATATATACAAGTTTGAATCACTATGTAATTTTTTTGATAGCCTTAGAACACATATATGCATGATTAGATCACTATGATTTTTTTTTTATAGCCTTAAAACACATATATGCATTTGTTAATAGTTATGAAATTTTTTTGACAACCGTAGAACACATATATGCATGATTACATCACTATAATTTTTTTTGACAACCTGAGGACACATATATGCTTGATTAAATCACTATAAACTTTTTTTGACAGCCTTAGAACATATATACGCATGATTGAATCACTATTAATTTATTTTGACAACCTTAGAACACATATTTGCATGATTGAATCACTATAAAAAATTTTGGGCTGCCTTAAAACACTTATATGCATGACTGAATTTGAAATCTTTTTGACAGCTTTAGAACACACATATGCAAGATTGAATCACTAAGAATTTTTTTTGATAGCCTTGTGTGAACACCCCAAATTTTTCAAAATCTTTTAAATATTCCCTTTTTGCCCCTAAATTCATTTTTTTAGTAAATAAGTCATTTTTTTCAGTTCATTTCTCAAGTTTTATCGAAATTAAAATCATTTTATATCTTTAAATTGATTTCGGATCTGGATCCATTGTCCAGATCCAAATCCAAGTCTCATTGTTCAAATTTTAAATTAAAATTATAGAAAATACCAAAAATAGCCTTTAAATAGCTCGGATAGTCCATTCGACATTCGTTTGGATCCATCACATTGTATTTCTCGATTCAAGTGTCAAAACTCGAACATTTTCTCAAAACCTGGGTTCAAACCCATTCTTCTGAAGAAATTTTCCCCAAAATAACCCTGATCTTTCAGAAAAACCTTTCTCTTATGAATATTTTGTAAAATTAGTATTAATTTTCTTGGTTTTAGAGTTTTGTTTTTTTTTACAAATATATGTTTAAAAAGAAAAGAACAAAAAAATAAGAAAATCAAAAATCCAGAAAAATTTTCAGAAACTAGGTAATCTACCCTCCTTTTTAAACTTTTTGTTAAAACCCTCTGATTGAAACCTCTTTTTGAAAACAAAAACTATTTTTTTTTGGAAAAGTTCTGAAAAGGAGGCCCCTCTTGGGAATTTCAAAAAAATTGCAACGGCCACCCCCGTTCGCACCCTCCATCGCCTCCTCTCTCGCTGGAACTCCCTCCATCTCCAACAAATCCTCTCTGGAAGATTCTTCTTCGGCCTTAAAAGGAGATCACGGAGGGAGGGCAAGGGATCCGTCTTCTGCCTCTCCACCTTCTTCTCCTTCACGGTCATCTTCGACCCCTCCACCTTCCTTCTTCTTCTCGATTCATCCCCTCCATACGCATCCTTTCTCCTTCTGTCTTCTCTGGAGATCCGTGATTCTCTCTTCAGATCAGCCGAAGAAAGCCCGGTCCCCTACTTCACCACGATGCATTCATTTCATCGATTGAGCATCTCTTTTATTCCTCCTTCCTCCTTCAGGATTTCTGCAAAGCTCAAGTAAGGGATCTCTTCATTTTTTTTTTCTTCCCTTATAGATTACTTCGAAGTTTAAATGTATATTTAGAATCAGATTTCTCTTGCTTTCAATTGCTTTATGCCATTCTTAATCTACATTTTTTTTATCCTTTCTGTAGATCTTGGATTTTTTTTTTTTATTAAGTCCCTTTCCTTATATGTGGATGATCGACGATGCCTCGCAATGGCATCGTCGATCCAGTTAAACTCCATTTTTCTTCTTCATGTTTTATTATTTTCATTATTTATTATTATTATTATTTTTTCCTCTGTTTCCCTCATTAGATGCACCATAGAGTTGCGATTGGGTTGCTTATGGCACCATCAATCCCTCTTGTGCAACATCCAAAAGGAATTTCCTAATTTCGAAATTCATTTCCTCTGGCCCTACAGTTAATTTTATTGGATTTCCTCAGTTTTTATGACACTATTTCTCCATTTTAGCATGATTCTCATCTTTTAGATTCAATAAACTGTCATCCTTTTCCTTTTATGTATATTTTCTTCCCTTTTGCTCTGTATCGACATCAATCCATAGATAGCCATTTATGGCTAACAATCACATTGGAAAATCAATATGTCAAGAGCTAATACCCAGCGATAATATTGTAATGTCTCTAGCTCAAATCTCATTGAAAATGCCATCTCTTTAATTTGTGGTAAGGATTCATATTTGGTTTACTTTGAAAATATGTCATTTAGTTTTAAAATCATGTTCATGACCCCTGGGGAATGATCGTGAAATCAAACCATATTCAAAGCAGATCGTGGTTAGATGCCTGCTTGTTATGATCAATCTTCAGGGACAATCCTGTTCACGGATAGCATCCTTCTTGGCTGATGGAGTTATGGTGAACCCGAGTGCTGTTTTGCCTAATTCCTCAGTTAACTCTATTCAATTCATCTTTGAATAGTTTTGATCTTACAGTTCTACTGGTTGTTGGAAGCTCTGGAAACAACTGCTTTACTGGTGCTAGGCTCCAGGTGGAATATTTGATCTTATATTAGTCACCAAAAATGAAAGCTGCTGAACCTGAGAAAGGGTCCTGCTCGCTTCTGTCTTCGGGAAGATCAGCCAATTGATTCCAGCACGAGGAAATGGATGACACGAGCATCCCGTATTAGCCTGTCTTCCCAAAGACAGAAAGCAATTTGTTGAAATGCCTAGGTTCTCCAGATCAGTTAACAAGTTCACTGAAATACGTTGAACTCCACCTGCTGATCAGTTTGAGGTTAAGCTGAAGGTCCAAAATCAGTTGATCAATGGATCTGCCATTTAAATTCTAGATCTGATATTTAAAGTTAGTTTATTAGTTCATTATCAATCTGGAAATTTATTATTTGGTCCATAAATACATGTCCCTCACCATTAGAAGTTACGATGGATTATCATAATTTTTCATGTCTTTACTGTAAACTGTGTTTTGAGATTTCTTGATTCTAAGGTAACAGGTGTTCGAACTCCTCTGCAAAATCTAAAATCCTACTAAGCCAAGGTTGTTTGAAGATTTTCCCTCTCTCAGAACATGAGATGAAGAGAGGGAATATTCGTAATGGTGTTGGACGATTGTTATCATGATGGCCTCTCTCATCTGATATTGCACGATACATCCTTGAGCTTCTTTTTAGCACCCATCAAACCCAGCATAAGCACCACGGCCTGCTGATCACATTGTTTCAGCTATCCCTCTGCAAAACCCTGCACTGTAGCATCTGCAAAATGAAATTTCCTGCAAAAAGCTGGTTATTGGTAGAATCCCTATAAGATAATGGCATTCCATCGTTGCTGTTAAAGTGTCATGGTCACTCAGGTAATTCTAATCTCAAATGAAATGCTTTAGGTTCATGTCCATAACTGGGAGGCTTGTCACACCATAATATTTTGCTTCAAAAATTTAATATTATTGACATTTTGTTATCATCCATACTTTGTAATATATTTCTTTTACTCCTATCTTCTCATTCATCCATGACATACATGCATTTCTTTTTTTTCTTTCTCTTTCTTCTGATGCATCTTTTTTTTTTTTTAGTATTCAGTTATGGCATACATATCACTCATTACAATAAAGTCCCAGCCACTTCCTGCTAAGTCCACCATTGCAGGACTTGGAATCAGCTACTATCCATCTCCTGAAGGCAGCTTGAACCCCCAGGTTTGCAGCTTGTTGCGGTGTACTAAGTTGAGTATACAGAAGCTCACTTTGTAGAGCCAAACAAAGCACCATCACTAAAGGGATATTCTAAGAGGATCAACAAAGTAAATTTTAAAGTTCCATTCCTTAGTGCTGCAAAAGAAAAGAGTTCTGATAAGGATCAATGTTGGGCTAATTGGAGGTCCTTTGTATTGCGTGCATTGTTTCTTTCTCCTGGCATTCATCCACAAGTTGCTGCTAAACTCCATGAATATATGCTGCTTCCAAACAACTTATCATTACAGATTTTTCTTCTGTTTTTGTTGTTTGTTGTTGAGTTTTAGAATATGTCTATTCCTGTCTCCTGATGTAGTTTTATAGATACTATGCAATAACATTTTCTTGGTTGAGTACTATTTTTTTTTTTTTGCCACTAATCACCTGTTGATCTGACTTATGAAACACTCCATCATTCTTGTATGTAGATTCTGATGCTACAAAACCCCACATTTCATTGGCAGTATTAAACTTAAAAAAAAAAAAAAGGTGGTTGAAGAGAACCATTGATCCTCGACCTGATGATAATTATCACTTCAAAGAGTAGAATGGCATCCAAATGTATGGATCTTTTCATCAAGGAAGCTGCCATTTATGAACATTCCTACACCATTGCTCATGTGCTCACTGCTCCACCTTCAACATTCATTGTCACCATCTGCCCGCCACATCCATCTCTCCTGGTGCAGAGTTTCTGCAAAACGTACTATTCACCCCTGTTACCTGCGTTTTCCTGCACTTGTGGTACATGACCTTTGCTGCCGATCATCTGTACTTTCCATCATAATAGCTTACACAGCATTATCTCACTTTCTTGCTAAGTCCCTTGCTGCACATTCACTCAGGCACCATTATATTTTGCACCCACCCCAGCCAATCTCTTTTATGCCAATTATCTTGATTTCCACAGTAATGCTGGTATAATTTTCTGCTGCAACGACACCCCTTCAACAGCTATAAGTTGCCCATTTCTAACATTTCATACAAAATTCTTCCTCAGGTTGCTATGTTATTCAAGGATTGCATGCATCATGTGCAATGTGCATAATTTGTTGGATTGAACATTTTTGTTGGATCACCTTCCTGCAACTGCATGTGCATTACATTATTTCACAATCCAGTCCTGTAGTTACCTTCAGCCATCCTATTTGCCCCTGTCACTTACCATACTGTTGCTATAATGTCACTTGCAGCGAACCTAAGTGTGCCATGTTCCTTTACAGCAAACCCATACATCTTATCCCAACCTTCAGCTGTTGTCTCTTTCATAATGCACCTATGAACACTATACACAGTATGGAGCATTGTTCATGTGTTAGCTTCATAGTGTTATGACCATCCCATCTGCAATACCCATTTCCAGCTACCATTTCTCACATCCACTGTGGCAGCATGTATCAGCACCAACATTTGCTGAACAACTACCCTACTGCGATATCCTATTTACTGTCACCTTCACAGCATCCCAACCTAATTTCCTATGCATACCCATCTGCCAAGGTCCATTTGTTGTAGCCCATCCCACACTCACTACACTTACACCTTGTGACACCACTACACTCCATTTGTACACCCCTCTTGTATACATATGTACCATCTATCTTTCTCACTGTTACATAATGTCACAAACACCACTCAATCCCTACCACTTCAGCATTTTTATTATACCTATATTATTTCCCTGCGCCATATCTTACCACTTGCTGAATTCCTGGATATCCGCAATACAGCAGCCCTATGGGCTGCTGTGATTAACTATGCTTTCATAACCCGGATCTACCTACCTAGTTTACCATCTAGTGATAGTCATCATACCTCGATCCTGTCCATGTAATCTCCTCTACTTCACTCATGCATTATCTATAAATTCCATCATCTAGTTATGTTAGGCATTATTTCACTCATGCATATATATATATGATTATACATATACCTACACACACACACACACACACATATATATATATATATATATATATATATAGATATGCATGTACATATGAATATAAGTATATATATGTTTCACTTCCCATCTTGTTCATCATGTATATCTCGGCATATAAGCATTTTACCATTGACCTCCATGTGACATGTGCGGTTTTTCTCTATTTTCATACTTATCAAGTGTTTTTGCAGGGAATATGTGGAAAATATCATTACTCAGAATTCTAAATTCAAATTTTATATGTTGTAATAGCTAGGCATTAATGAGAATTTACATTTCCAGCTTTTAGATAGAATGAATGAGCATTATAAATATCATGAATTGCTTGTTTTTCATGCTTTTACCTTTATTTTTCAAAATCTCACATTGGTGAAACACGAATGGCACGTGCACCATTTCGTAAGAGGTAAATTAATCCTAAGTTGATGATCCACATCAATGGCCATAGTCAGGGTGTGGACAAAACTTAGTATTTTTATCTTTTACAAAATAACATTGGATCCACACTGGACCCATTTTCAAAATTCATCATATTTTCCTTAAATATTTTCTCCTTTTATCAGAATTTAACATAAAATTAACTTAAAATATATACCAATGGCCATAGTCAAGGTATATTGAGAGTTAATTTCATTTTAAATTCTATAAAAGCACCAAATGTGTCTTATTCTTCACCTGAATTTAAATATAGATTATTATATAATATATTCAATGACCATAGTCAGGGATGTATTATATCTTTAATCTTATTTTAATTCAGTTCAAGAAGAAGATAGCTTTTCAAAATCTAAATTCAAATTCTTTAAATTCATTCAGGATAGAACTGCATCATATTTTCAAAATTCCTTTTCCAAAAATTCCAAGTAATGTAAATATCTTCCTCAATCTATCTTCAATTCTTATAAAATCCAATTCATTCTTTCATTTTCAAATTCAATTTCATTTTCAATCTCAAAGTTCAATTTAACTTTGAGATTTCGAAGTTATTTTTATATTCAAATTCAAATCAGATTTCAAAGTTTAATTTGACTTTGAAATTCGAAATTCATTTTATATTCAAAATTCTAAATCGAATCCAAAAGTTCAATTTAACTTTGAAATCCATTCAAGATTCAATTTCTAAAATTCCTTTTCCCAAATTCAAATCAGACTTAGAAATTCTTGATTCATCTTCTGAATTTAACTCCAAATCCATTTTAGGATCAAAGATTCAACACTCATATTGGATCTCAGACTTCAGATCCAATTCCTCTTTAGGATCAAAACTCCAATTCCACTTTTGGATCTCAGACTTCAGATCCAATTTACTTATAGGATCCAGAACCAATTCTACTTTTGGATCTTAGACTTCAGATCCACTCCATTTTAGGATTCAGAACCCAAGTCCATCTTGGATTTCAAATCTCGGATCCCATTCTGTTTAGGATCCGGGATCCAATTCCAATTTTAGATTTCAATTTTATCTAATCTGAATCTCTTAAAACCATTTCTGTTCTTAAATACCATTTGATTTCTCAAATCCATTCTAAATTTCAAAAATTTAGAAATCCAAAATCGATTCCATCTCAAATGTTCATTTCCTTTCCTAAATTCAAATTCAAAGTCCATTTCTGATTTTGAAACGTCATTTCCTCTCATTTCAAAGCTTCAACTCATTCTTTCTCAAAATCAAGATTTATTTTTTCAACTCTGATTTATTTCAAAGACTTAGAACTTCTCTGATCTATCTCAAGTTCTAAAGTTAAATTCAATCATTTCTTCTCTCCCTTATCAAGTTCATCACAAAAATACTTGGAAATTTTGCAAATCAATCTTTTCGAAAAGAGCATGCATCCTTGCATTGCACAAAGCATGATTCTTTATGCATTTTTAGAGTTAGAATAAATTCTTAGATTATATTTAGGCAAAGCAAAAGGCATAGATTCGATCCTTGGTTCGATTACCCCTGGTAAAGGCGCCAGGAACGGTCGAACCTCGTACCGACGAGCGAATCCCGTCTCTCCATTTTCCTGCAAATTTTCAAAAACGGAGGCGAGTAATTTTCTAAATATTTTCAAATCAAGGTCAAGTGAGACCGCGCAAAATAGTTCCTCTTCTCTCTCTCTTTCTTTTCTCTTCTCTTCTCTCTTTCTTTTCTTTCTTTTATTCTTCTCCCTTCAAAAAGGAGGAAAATAGGGGTTAGAAAAGGAAAAGAGAAGGAAGAGAGAGAAACAACGAAAGAGGAAAAATTTTGCGATGATCACACCTTGGAACACATATATGCATGATTGAATCGCTAAGAAATCTTTTTGACAGCATTAACACTTCTATGCATGATTGAATCACTATAATTTTTTTTTGACAGCCTTAGAACACATATGCATGATTGAATTTGAAATTTTTCTGACAGCCTTTAAACACATATACACATGATTAAATCACTATGGAATTTTTTTGACAGCCTTAGAACACATATATGCATGATTGAATCTCTAGGAAATTTTTTTGACAGCATCAGAACACATATATGCATGATTGAATCGCTATGAAATTTTCTTGATAGCCTTAGAACACATATATCCAAGATTGAATCACTATAAATTTTTTTGATAGCCTTAGAACACATATATGAATGATTGAATCTCTAAGAAACTTTTTTGACATGCTTAGAACACATATATACATGATTGAATCACTATGAATTTTGTTTTGACATACTTAGAACACATATACGGATGATTGAATCACTATGAAATTTTTTTGATAGCCTTAGGACACATAAATGCATGATTGGATCACTATGATTTTTTTTTTGACAACTTTAGAACACATATATGCATGATTGAATCAATTTGAAATTGTTTGACCACCTTAGAACACATATATGCATGATTGAATCACTATAAAAAAAATTTGATAGCATTAGTACCAATATATGCATGATTAAATCACTATGAAATTTTTTTGACAGCCTTAGAAAACATATATGCAGGATAGAATCACTATGCAAATTTTTTGACAACCTTAGAACACATATATGCATGATTGAATCACTATGATTTTTTTTGACAACCTTAGGACACATATGCACAATTGAATCACTATAAAAAAATTTTAACAACCTTTTAACACATATATGCATGATTGAATCACGATGAACTTTTTTTGACAGCCTTAGAACACAAATATGGATGATTGAATAACTATGAAATATTTTTGATAGCCTTAGAACACTTATACGCATGATTGAATCACTATGAATATTTTTTGACTGCCTTATAACACATATATGCATGATTGAATCACTATAAAAAATTTATGACAACATTAGAACACATATATGTATGATTGAATCACAATGATTTTTTTTTACACTCCTAAAACACATATATTCATGATTGAATCTCTATGAAATTTTTTTGACAGCCTTAGAACACATATGCAAGATAGAATCATTATGAATTTTTTTTTACAGCCGTAGAACACATATATGCCTGATTGTATTACTATGAATTATTTTTGACAACCTTAGGACACATATTCATGATTGAATCACTATAAAATTATTTTGACAGGATTAAAACACATATATGCGTCATTGAATCTCTATCAATTTTTTTTACAGCATTACAACACATATATGCATCATTGAATCACCATAAAAAAAATTTATTTACCTTACGACACTTATATGCATGATTGAATCATTATGAATTTGTTTTGACAACTTTAGAACACATATATGCATGATTGAATCACTATGAATTTTTTTATAGCCTTAGAACACAAATATGCATGATTGAATCAATTTGAAATTTTTTTGACAGCCTTAGAACACATATATGCATGATTTAATCTGTATAATTTTTTTTTGATACCATTAGTACACATATATGCATGATTGAATCACTATAAAATTTTTTTGACAACCTTAGACACATATATGCATGTCTGAGCCTTAGGAGACATGTATACATGATTGAATTACTATGTATTTTTTTTTATATCCTTAGAACAAATATATGCATGATTGATCTGTATGAATTTTTTTTTATAGTTTTAGAACACATATATGCAAGATAGAATCACTATGAAATTTTCTTGACAGCCTTAGAACACATATATGCATGATTGAATCACTATGAAGTTTTTTTTGACAACCTTTGGACACATATGCACGATTGAATCACTATAAAAAAATTATGACAGCCTTAGAACACATATATGCATGATTGAATCACTATAATTTTTTTTTGATAGCCTTATAACACATATATGCATGATTCAATAGCTATGAATTTTTTTGATGACCTTAGAACAGATATACACATGATTGAATCACTATGAAATTTTTTTGAATGCCTTATAACACATATATGGATGATTAAATGACCATAAAATTTTTTTGATAGCATTAGAACACATATATGCATCATTGAATCACAATGATTTTTTTTTTACAGACCTAGAACACATATATGCATAATTGAATCACTATGAAATTTTTTTGACAGCCTTAGAACACATATATGCAAGATAGAGTAACTATGAATTTTTTTTGGCAGCCTTAGAACACATATATGAATGATTGAATCACTATTATTTTTTTTTGACAATCTTAGGACAAATATGCATGTTTGAATCACTTTAAAATTGTTTTGACTAACATAAAACACATATATGCAAGATTGAATCACTATGAATTTTTTTTTACAGCCTTAGAACACGCATATGCATGATTGAATTACTGTGAAATTTTTATGACAACATTAGAACACATGTATATATGATTGGAGCACTGTGAATTTTTTTTGAAATCCTTAGAACACATATATGCAAGATTGAATCATTATAAGTTCTTTTTGACAGCCTTAGAAGACATATATGAATGATTAAATCACTATAAAAAAAATTTGGCAGACTTAGAACACATATATACATGATTGAATGACTGTGAATTTTTTTTACAGCCGTACAACACATATATGTATGATTGAGTCTCTATCAAATTTTTTTGACAACATTAGAACACATATATGCATGATTGAATCACAATGAATTTTTTTTGACAGACCAGAACACATATAAGCATGATTGAATCACTATGATGTTTTTTTACAGCATTTGGATACATATATGCATGATTGAATCACGATAATTTTTTTTGACAACCTTAGGACACATATATGCTTGACTGAATCACTATGAAATTTTTTTGACTGCCGTAGAACACATATATGCATGATTGAATCACGATAAATGTTTTTTGACAACCTTAGGACACATATATGCTTGATTGAATCACTACGATTTTTTTTTCACTAGCATAGAACACATATATGCATGATTGAATCACTATAATTTTTTTTGACAACCTTAGAACACATATGTGCATGATTGAATCACTATAAACTCTTTTTGACAGCCTTAGAACACTTATATGCATGATTGAATTTGAAATCTTTTTGACAACATTTCAACACTTATATGAATGATTGACTCACTCAGAAACTTTTTTGACAGCCTTAGAACAAATATATGCATGATTGAATTACAATTTTTTTTTTACAGCACTAGAACACATATATGCATGATTGAATTTCTATGAAATTTTTTTGAGAGCATTAGAACACATATATGCAGGATTAAATCATTATGACATTATTTTGATATCTTTAGAACACATATATGCATGATTGAATCACTATGAAATTTTTTGGACAACTGTAGAGCGCATATACACATTATTGAATCACTATGAATTTTTTTTGTCAATCTTAGGATACATTTATGCATGATTGAATCACTATAAATTTTTTTTGACAGCCTTAGAGCACATATATGCATGATTGAATCACTATGATTTTTTTTTTATAGCCTTAGAACACAAATATGCATGATTGAATCAATTTGAATTTTTTTTGACAGCCTTAGAACACATATATACATGATCTAATCAGTATAATTTTTTTTTGATAGCATTAGTACACATATATGCAAGATTGAATCACTATGAAATTTTTTTGACAACCTTAGGATACATATATGCATGTCTGAGCCTTAGAACACATGTATACATGATTGAATTACTATGTATTTTTTTTATATCCTTAGAACACATATATGCATGATTGATCTGTATGAATTTTTTTTTATAGTGTTAGAACACATATATGCAGGATAGAATCACTATGAAATTTTCTTGATAGCCTTAGAACACATATATGCATGATTGAATCACTATGATTTTTTTTTTGACAACCTTCGGACACATATGCATGATTGAATCCCTATAAAAAAATTTTGATAGCCTTAGAACGCAAAAATGCATGATTGAATCACTATAATTTTTTTTTGATAGCCTTATAACACACATATGCATGATTCAATAGCTATGAATTTTTTTGAATGCCTTATGACACATATATGCATGATTAAATGACCATAAAATTTTTTTGATAGCATTAGAACACATATATGCATGATTGAATCACAATGATTTTTTTTTGACAGCCCTAAAACACATATATGCATAATTGAATCACTATGAAATTTTTTTGACAGCCTTAGAACACATATATGCAAGATAGAATAACTATGATTTTTTTTTGGCAGCCTTAGAACACATATATGCATGATTGAATCACTATGTATTTTTTTTTGACAACCTTAGGACACATATGCATGATTGAATCATTTTAAAATTGTTTTGACTGCCATAAAACACATATATGCAAGATTGAATCACTATGATTTTTTTTGACAGCCTTAGAACACGCATATGCATGATTGAATTACTATGAAATTTTTATGACTACATTCGAACACATGTATGCATGATTGGAAGACTGTGAATTTTTTTTGAAATCCTTAGAACACATATATGCAAGATTGAATCATTATAAATTCTTTTTGACAGCCTTAGAAGACATATATGAATGATTAAATCACTATAAAAAAATTTTGACAGCCTTACAACACATATATACATGATTGAATGACTGTGAAATTTTTTTGACACCCTTACAACACATATATCCATGATCGAATCTCTATCAAAATTTTTAGACAGCATTAGAACACATATATGCATGATTGAATCACAATGAATTTTTTTTTACTGCCCAAGAACACATATAAGCATGATTGAATCACTTTGATTTTTTTTTACAGCATTTGGACACATATACGCATGATTGAATCACTATGAAATTTTTTTCACTACCTTAGAACGCATATATGCTTGATTGAATCACTGTGAAATTTTTATGGCAACATTCGAACACATATATGCATGATTGAATCACTGTGAAATTTGTTTGATAGCCTTAGAACACATATACAAATGATTGAATCACTATGAAATTTTTTTGACAGCCTTAGAACACATATATACATGATTGAATCACTGAGAATTTTTTTTGACATTCTTAGAACACATTTATGCATGATTGAATCTCTATCAATTTTATTTGACAGCATTAGAACACATATATGCCTGATTGAATCACTATGAATTTTTAATTATAGTCTTAGAACACATATATCCATGATTGAGTCAGTTTGAATTTTTTTTGTCAGCCTTAGAACACTTATATGTAGGATAGAATCACTATGAAATTTTTTTGTCGCTTTAGAACACATATATTCATAATTGAATGACTGAAATTTTTTTGACGACCTTAGGACACATATGCATGATTGAATGAATATAAATTTTTTTTGACAACCTTAGAACACATATATGCATGATTGAATAAGTATGAAATTTTTTTGACAGACTTAGACCACATATTTGCATGATTGAATCTCTATGATTTTTTTTTACAGCATTAGAACACATATATTCAAGATTGAATCACTATGTAATTTTTTTGATAGCCTTAGAACACATATATGCATGAGTGAATCACTATGAAATCTTTTTGATAGGCTTAGAACACATATATGCTTGATTAAATCACTATGAAATTTTTTGGACAACCGTAGAACACATATATGCATGATTGAATCACCATAATTTTTTTATGACAGCCTTAGGACACATATACGCTTGATTGAATCACTATGAAATTTTTGTGACTGCCATAGAACACATATATGCATGATTGAATCACTATAATTTTTTTTTGACAACCTTAGAACACATATGTGCATGATTGAATCCCTATAAACTCTTTTTGACAGCCTTAGAACACTTATATGCATGATTGAATTCAAAATCTTTTTGATAGCATTACAACACATATATGCATGATTGACTCACTCAGAAACTTTTTTGACAACCTTAGAACAAATATATGCATGATTGAATCACTAAGATTTTTTTTTGACAGCACTAGAACACATATATGCATGATTGAATTTCTGTGAATTTTTTTTGAGAGCATTAGAACACATATATGCAGGATTAAATCACTATGACATTATTTTGATATCTTTAGAACACATATATGCATGATTGAATCACTATGATTTTTTTTTTGACTACTGTAGAACACATATACGCATTATTGAATCACTATGAATTTTTTTTGACAATCTTAGGACACATATATGCATGATTGAATCACTATAAATTTTTTTTGACAGCCTTAGAACACATATACGCATAATTGAATCACTATGAATTTTTTTTGACAACCTTAGAACACATATATTCATGATTGAATCACTATGAAATTTTTTGACAGTCTTAGAACACATATATGCATTGTTGAATAACTATGTAATTTTTTTGATAGCCTTAGAACACGTATATGCATGAGTGAATCACTATGAAATTTTTTTGATAGGCGTAGAACACATATATGCATGATTCAATCTCTTTGAAATTTTTTTGACAACCGTAGAACACATATACGCATGATTGAAGCACCATAAATTTTTTTGACAACATTAGGACACATATGTGCTTGATTGAATCACTATAATTTTTTTTGACTGCCTTAGAACACATATATGCATGATTGAATCACTATAAAATTTTTTTAACAATCTTAGAACACATATGTGAATGGTTGAATCACTATAATTTTTTTTTGATAGCCTTAGAACACATATGGATGATTGAATTTGAAATCTTTTTGACAGCCTTAGAACACATATATGCATGAGTGAATCACTAAGAAACTTTTTTTACAGCCTTAGAACAAATATATGCATGATTGAATCACTAAGAAATTTTTTTGGCAGCACTAGAACACATATATACATGATTGAATCTCTATGAAATTTTTTTGATAGCATTAGAACACATATATGCAGAATTGAATCACTATGAAATTTTTTTGACAACCGTAGAACACATATATGCATGATTCAATTAATAAGAATTTTTGTTTACAATCTTAGGACACTTATATGCATGACTGAATCACTATAAAAAAATTTTGACAGCCTAATAACACATATATGCAGGATTCAATAACTATGATTTTTTTTTGCAGCCTTAGAACACATATAAGCGTAATTGAATCACTATGAACTTTTTTTTAGAGCCTTATAACACGTATATGCAAGATTTAATCACTATATATATATTTTTTTTTAAGCATTACACCCCATATATGCATTATTGAATCATAATGATTTTTTTTTTACATCCTTAGAACGCATATATGCATGATTGAATCACTATGAATTTTTTTTTACTGCCTTAGAACACATATATGAAAGATAGAATCACTATGAATTTTTTTTGACAGTCGTAGAACACATATATGCATGATTGAATCACTATGAAATTTTTTTCACAACCTTAGAACACATACGCAAGATTGATTCACTATAAAATTGTACTAACAGGCTTAGAACACATATATTCATGATTAAGTTGCTACAAATTTTTTTTGACTTCCTTAGAACACATATATGCATGACTGAATTACTATGAAATTTTTTTTACAGCGTTAGAACACATATATGCAAGATTTTTAAAAAAATTTGACTGCCTTAGAACACACATATGCATGATTGAATCACTGTGATTTTTTTTTGACAGCCTTATGCATTACTGAATCACTTTGAAATTTTTTTGACAACCTTAGAACATATATATGAATGATTGAATCACTAAGAAATTTTTTGGACAGCCATAAAACACATATATGCATGATTGAATCACTATAAAATTTTTTGAGAGCCTTAGAACACATATATGCATGATTGCATCTCTATTAATTTTTTTTGACAGCATTAGAACACAAATATGCATGATTGAATCACCATGAAATTTTTTTGCCAACCTTAGAACACATATCTGTATGATTGAATCACTATGAATTTTTTTTGACAGCCTTAGAACACATGTATACATGATTGAATCACAATGAAATTTTTCTTGACAACCTTAGAACACATATATGCCTGATTGAATCTCTATCAATTTTTTTTTACAGCATTAGAACACATATATGCATGATTGGATCACTTTAAAAAAAAATTGATAGCCTTAGGGCACATATATGGAAGATTGAATCACCATGAATTTTTTTTTAATGCCTTAGAAAATATATATGCATGACTGAATCACTATAAAATTTTTTTGACAGCCTTAGGACACATATATCCTTGATTGAATCAATATGACATTTTTTTGACAGCCTTAGAACACATATAAGCATGATTGAATCTCTATCAAATTTTTTTGACAGCCTTAGAACACAAATATGAGGGATGGAATCACTATGAAATTTTTTTGACAGCCTTAGAACTCAAATATGCCGGAAGGAATCACTATGAAATTTTTTTGACAGCCTTAGAACACATATGCGCATGATTGAATCTCTATGAAATTTTTTTACAGCATTAAAACACATATATACAAGTTTGAATCACTATGTAATTTTTTTGATAGCCTTAGAACACATATATGCATGATTAGATCACTATGAATTTTTTTTGATAACCTTAAAACACATATATGCATTTTTTAATAGTTATGAAATTTTTTTGACATTCATAGAACACATATATGCATGATTAAATCACTATAAATTTTTTTTGACAACCTGAGGACACATATATGCTTGATTAAATCACTATAAACTTTTTTTGACAGCCTTAGAACATATATACGCATGATTGAATCCCTATTAATTTATTTTGACAACCTTAGAACACATATATGCATGATTGAATCACTATAAAATATTTTGGGCTGCCTTAGAACACTTATATGCATGTCTGAATTTGAAATCTTTTTGACAGCCTTAGAACACACATATGCATGATTGAATCACTAAGAATTTTTTTTGAGATCCTTGGAACACATATATGCATGATTGAATCGCTAAGAAATTTTTTTGACAGCATTAGAACACTTCTATGCATGATTGAGTTTGAAATTTTTCTGACAGCCTATAAACACATATACACATGATTAAATCACTATGGAATTTTTTTGACAGCATTAGAACACTTCTATGCATGATTGAATCACTATGAAATTTTTTTGACAGCCTTAGAACACATATGCATGATTGAATTTGAAATTTTTCTGACAGCCTTTAAACACAAATACACATGATTAAGTCACTATGGAATTTTTTTGACAGCCTTAGAACACATATATGCATGATTGAATCTCTAGGAATTTTTTTTGACAGCATCAGAACACATATATGCATGATTGAATCGCTATGAAGTTTTCTTGATAGCCTTAGAACACATATATCCAAGATTGAATCACTATAAATTTTTTTGATAGCCTTAGAACACATATATGAATGATTGAATCTCTAAGAAATTTTTTTGACATGCTTAGAACACATATATACATGATTGAATCACTATGAATTTTTTTTGACATCTTTAGAACACATATGTATGATTGAATCTCTATCATTTTTTTTTACAGCATTAGAACACATATGGATATTTGAATCACTATGAAATTTTTTTGACAGTCGTAAGACACATATATGCATGATTGCATCACTTTGATTTTTTTTTGACAACTTTAGAACACATATATGCATGATTGAATCAATTTGAAATTTTCTGACAGCCTTAGAACACATATATGTATGATTGAATCACTATAAAAAAATTTTGATAGCATTAGTACCAATATATGCATGACTAAATCACTATGAAATTTTTTTGACAGCATTAGAAAACATATATGCAGGATAGAATCACTATGAATTTTTTTTGACAACCTTAGAACACATATATGCATGATTGAATCACTATGATTTTTTTTGACAACCTTAGGACACATATGCACGATTGAATCACTATAAAAAATTTTTAACAACCTTTTAACACATATATGCATGATTGAATCACGATGAACTTTTTTTGACAGCCTTAGAATACAAATATGGATGATTGAATAACTATGAAATATTTTTGATAGCCTTAGAACACTTATACGCATGATTGAATCACTATGAAATTTTTTTGACTGCCTTATAACACATATATGCATGATTGAATCACTATAAAAAATTTATGACAACATTAGAACACATATATGTATGATTGAATCACAATGATTTTTTTTTTTCACTCCTAAAACACATATATTCATGATTGAATCTCTATGAAATTTTTTTGACAGCCTTAGAACACATATGCAAGATAGAATCATTTTGAATTTTTTTTTACAGCCGTAGAACACCTATATGCCTGATTGTATTACTATGAATTATTTTTGACAACCTTAGAACACATATGCATGATTGAATCACTATAAAATTGTTTTGACAGGATTAAAACACATATATGCATTATTGCATCTCTATCAATTTTTTTTTACAGCATTATAACACATATATGCATCATTGAGTCACCATAAAAAGATTTTAATTACCTTACGACACATATATGCATGATTGAATCATTGTGAATTTGTTTTGACAACTTTAGAACACATATATTTATGATTGAATCACTATGAATTTTTTTTTATAGCCTTAGAACACAAATATGCATGATTGAATCAACTTGAAATTTTTTTGACAGCCTTAGAACACATATATGCATGATTTAATCAGTATAATTTTTTTTTTATAGCATTAGTACACATATATGCATGATTGAATCACTATAAATTTTTTTTGACAACCTTAGACACATATATGCATGTCGGAGCCTTAGAAGACATGTATACATGATTGAATTACTATGTATTTTTTTTTATATCCTTAGAACAAATATATGCATGATTGATCTGTATGAATTTTTTTTTATAGTGTTAGAACACATATATGCAAAATAGAATCACTATGAAATTTTCTTGACAACCTTAGAACACATATATGCATGATTGAATCACTATGAAGTTTTTTTTGACAACCTTTGGACACATATGCACGATTGAATCACCATAAAAAATTATGACAGCCTTAGAACACATATATGCATGATTGAATCACTATAATTTTTTTTTGATAGCCTTATAACACATATATGCATGATTCAATAGCTATGATTTTTTTTTATGACCTTAGAACACATATACACATGATTGAATCACTATGAAATTTTTTTGAATGCCTTATAACACATATATGCATGATTAAATGACCATAAAATTTTTTTGATAGCATTACAACACATATATGCATGATTGAATCACAATGATTTTTTTTTTGACAGCCCTACAACACATATATGCATGATTGAATCACTATGAATTTTTTTTGACAGCCTTAGAACACATATACGCAAGATAGAATAACTATGATTTTTTTTTACAGCCTTAGAACACATATATGCATGATTGAACCCCTATGATTTTTTTTTTGACAATCTTAGGACACATATGCATGTTTGAATCACTTTAAAATTATTTTGACTGGCATAAAACACATATGCAAGATTGAATCACTATGAATTTTTTTTGACAGCCTTAGAACACGCATATGCATGATTGAATTACTATGAAATTTTTATGACAACATTAGAACACATGTATACATGATTGGAGCACTGTGAATATTTTTTGAAATCCTTAGAACACATATATGCAAGATTGAATCATTATAAGTTCTTTTTGACAGCCTTAGAAGACATATATGAATGATTAAATCACTATAAAAAATTTTTGGCAGACTTAGAACACATATATACATGATTGAATGACTGTGAAATTTTTTCACAGCCTTACAACACATATATGCATGATTGAGTCTCTATCAAATTTTTTTGACAACATTAGAACACATATATGCATGATTGAATCACAATGAATTTTTTTTGACAGACCAAGAACACATATAAGCATGATTGAATCACTATGATTTTTTTTTACAGCATTTGGATACATATATGCATGATTGAATCACGATAAATTTTTTTTGACAACCTTAGGACACATATATGCTTGATTCAATCACTATGAAATTTTTTTGACTGTCGTAGAACACATATATGCATGATTGAATCACGATAATTTTTTTTTGACAACCTTAGGACACATATATGCTTGATTGAATCACTATGAAATTTTTTTGACTGGCATAGAACACATATATGCATGATTGAATCACTATAATTTTTTTTTGACAACGTTAGAAAACATATGTGCATGATTGAATCACTATAAACTCTTTTTGACAGCCTTAGAACACTTATATGCATGATTGAATTTGAAATCTTTTTGACAACATTTCAACACATATGTGCATGATTGACTCACTCAAAAACTTTTTTGACAGCCTTAGAACAAATAAATGCATGATTGAATAACTAATTTTTTTTTACAGCACTAGAACACATATATGCATGATTGAATTTCTATGAATATTTTTTGAGAGCATTAGAACACTTATATGCAGGATTAAATCACTATGACATTATTTTGATATCTTTAGAACACATATATGCATGATTGAATCACTATGAAATTTTTTTGACAACTGTAGAGCACATATACGCATTATTGAATCACTATGAATTTTTTTTGACAATCTTAGGATACATATATGCATGATTGAATCACTACAAATTTTTTTTTTACAGCCTTAGAACACATATACACATAATTGAATCACTATGAAATTTGTTTGACAACCTTAGAACACATATATTCATGATTGAATCAATATGAAATTTTTTTGACAACTGTAGAGCACATATACGCATTATTGAATCACTATGAATTTTTTTTGACAATCTTAGGATACATATATGCATGATTGAATCACTACAATTTTTTTTTTACAGCCTTAGAACACATATACACATAATTGAATCACTATGAAATTTGTTTGACAACCTTAGAACACATATATTCATGATTGAATCAATATGAAATTTTTTGACAGCCTTAGAGCACATATATGCATGATTGAATCACTATGAGTTTTTTTTATAGCCTTAAAACACAAATATGCATGATTGAATCAATTTGAAATTTTTTTGACAGCCTTAGAACACATATATGTATGATTTAATCAGTATAATTTTTTTTTGATAGCATAGGACACATATATGCAAGATTGAATCACTATGAAATTTTTTTGACAACCTTAGGATACATATATGCATGTCTGAGCCTTAGAACACATGTATACATGATTGAATTACTATGTATTTTTTTTTATATCCTTAGAACACATATATGCATGATTGATCTGTATGAATTTTTTTTTTATAGTGTTAGAACACATATATGCAGGATAGAATCACTATGAAATTTTCTTGATAGCCTTAGAACACATATATGCATGATTGAATCACTGAATTTTTTTTTGACAACCTTCGGACACATATGCACGATTGAATCACTATAAAAAAAATTTGACAGCCTTAAAACACATATATGCATGATTGAATCACTATAAATTTTTTTTGATAGCCTTATAACACACATATGCATGATTCAATAGCTATGAATTTTTTTGAATGCCTTATGACACATATATGCATGATTAAATGACCATAAATTTTTTTTGATAGCATTAGAACACATATTGCATGATTGAATCACAATGACTTTTTTTTGACAGCCCTAGAACACATATATGCATAATTGAATCACTATGAAATTTTTTTGACAGCCTTAGAACACATATATGCAAGATAGAATAACTATGAAATTTTTTTGGCAGCCTTAGAGCACATATATGCATTATTGAATCACAATGTATTTTTTTTTAACAACCTTAGGACACATATGCATGATTGAATCATTTGAAAATTGTTTTGACTGCCATAAAACACATATATGCAAGATTGAATCACTATGATTTTTTTTGACAGCCTTCGAACATGCATATGCATGATTGAATTACTATGAAATTTTTATGACTACATTAGAACACATGTATGCATGATTGGAACACTGTGAATTTTTTTTGAAATCCTTAGAACACATATATGCAAGATTGAATCATTATAAATTCTTTTTGACAGCCTTAGAAGACATATATGAATGATTAAATCACTATAAAAATTTTTTGACAGCCTTACAACACATATATATACATGATTGAATGACTGAAATTTTTTTGACAGCCTTACAACACATATATCCATGATCGAATCTCTATCAAAATTTTTAGACAGCATTAGAACACATATATGCATGATTGAATCACAATGAATTTTTTTTGACAGCCCAAGAACACATATAAGCATGATTCAATCACTTTGATTTTTTTTTACAGCATTTGGACACATATATGCATGATTGAATCACTATGAAATTTTTTTCACTACCTTAGAACACATATATGCTTGATTGAATCACTGTGAAATTTTTATGGCAACATTCGAACACATATATGCATGATTGAATCACTGTAAATTTTTTTTTATAGCCTTAGAACACATATACAAATGATTGAATCACTATGAATTTTTTTTGACAGCCTTAGAACACATATATACATGATTGAGTCACTGAGAAATTTTTTTGACATTCTTAGAACACATGTATGCATGATTGAATCTCTATCAATTTTTTTTGACAGCATTAGAACACATATATGCCTGATTGAATCACTATGAATTTTTAATTATAGTCTTAGAACACATATATCCATGATTGAGTCAGTTTGAATTTTTTTTGTCAGCCTTAGAACACTTATATGTAGGAGAGAATCACTATGAAATTTTTTTGTCTCTTTAGAACACATATATTCATGATTGAATCACTATGAAATTTTTTGACAGTCTTAGAACACATATATGCATGGTTGAATAACAATATATTTTTTTTGATAGCCTTAGAACACATATGCATGAGTGAATCACTATGAATTTTTTTTGACAGCCTTAGAACACTATAACCATGATTGAATCTCTATGAAATTTTTTTGACACCATTAGAACACATATATGCAAGATTGAATCACTATGAAATTTTTTTGATAGCCTTAGAACACATATATGCAGTATTGAATCACTATGAAATTTTTTTGACTGCCTTAGACACATATATGCATGATTGAATCTCTATGAATTTTTTTTGACAGCCTTAGAACACATATATGCAAGATTGAATATCTATGATATTTTTTTGACAGCACAAGAACACATATCTGAAAGATTGAGTCACTATGATTTTTTTTTGACATCTTAAGAACACATATATGGATGATTGAATCACTATGATTTTTTTTTTTTTGCCTTAGAACACATATATGCCTAAATGAATCACTATGATTTTTTTATTACAACCGTAGAACATATATATGCATAATTGAACCAATATAAATTTTTTTTGAAAACCTTAGAACACATATATGCATGATTAAATCACTGTGAATTTTTTTTTATAGCCTTAGAACACATATATGCAAGATTGAATCACTATGAAATTTTTTTGGCTGCCTTAGATCACATATATGAATGATTGAATCACTATGAATTTTTTTTTACACCCTTAGAACACATATATGCATGATTGAATCACTACAAAGTATTTTTGACATCACTAGAATACATATATGTAAGATTGAATCACTACGTATTTTTGTTGACAAACTTTGAACACAAATATGCTTGATTGAATCCTTATGAAATTTTTTTGATAGCTTTTGAACACATATATGCAAGATTGAATCACTATGAAAATTTTTTGACATCCTAATAACACATATATTTATGATTGAATCACTATGAAATTTTTTTGATAGCATTAGAACACATATAAGCATGATTGAATCACTATGAATTTTTGTTTATAGCATTACAACACATATATGCATGATTGAATCATAATAAATTTTTTTTGACAGCCTTAGAACAGATATATGCATGATTGAATCACTATAAAATTTTGTTGATAGCCTTATAACACATATGTGCATGAATGAATCACTATGAAATATTTTTTGACAACCGTAGAACACATATATGCATTATTGAATCAATATAGATTTTTTTTGACAACCTTAGCAAACATATATGCTTGATTGAATCACTATGATATATTTTTGACAGCCTCAGAATACATATATGCATGATTGAATCATTGTGAATTTTTTTTTATAGCGTTAGAACACATATATGCTTGATTGAATTACAATGGAATTTTTTCCACTGCCTTAGAAGACATATATGAATGATTGAATCACTATGAAATTCTTTTGACAGCCTGAAAACACATATACGCATGATTGAATCACTATACATTTTTTTTTATAGCATTAGAACACATATGTCTATGATTGAATGACTATGATTTTTTTTTTACAGCATTATGTCACATATATGAATGATTAAATCACTTTGAAAATTTTTGACAACCTTAGCGCACAAATATGCATGATTGAATCACTATGAAATTTTTTTGACAGCCTTAGAAAAAATATATATATGATTGAATCTCTATGAATTTTTTTTGACATCATTAGAACACATTTATTCAACATTGAATCACTATGAACTTTTTTTGACATCCTAATAATACATATATGCAAGATTGAATCACTATGAAATTTTGTTGACAACCTTAGAACACATATATACATGATTGAATCACTTTGAAATTTTTTTTACTGCATTAGAACACATATATGCATGATTGAATCATTATGAAATTTTTTTGATTGCCTTAGAATACATATATGCATGATTCAATCTCTATAATTTTTTTTTTACAACACTAGAACACATATATGCAACATTGAATCACTATGATTTTTTTTTGACATCCCAAGAACACATATATGTATGATTGAATCACTACAAAAAATTTTTGAAAACATTAAAACACATATATGTATGATTGAATCTCTTTGAATTTTTTTTGACAGCCTTAGAACATATATATGCATAATTGAATCACCATGAATTTTTTTTGACATCCTTAGAACACAAATACATATGATTGAATCACTATGAATTTTTTTTTATAGCCTTAGAACAGATATATGCATGAATAAATCTCTATGAAATTTGTTTGACAGCATTAGAACATATATTTAAAAGATTGAATCACTATGAATTTTTTTTGACATCCTAAGAACACATATATGCATGATAGAATCACTATAAAAAGTTTTTGACAGCCTAGAACACATATATGCATGATAGAATCACTATGAAATTTTGTTGACATCCTTAGAACACATATATGGAGGATTGAATCTCTATGAATTTTTTTTTATAGCACTAGAACAAATATATGCAAGATTGAATCACTATGAAGTTTTTTGACATCCTAAGAACACATATATGCATGATTGAATCACTATGAATTTTTTTTTATAGCCATAAAACACATATATGCGTGAATGAATCACTCTGATTTTTTTTTTACAACCGTAAAATATATATATCCATTATTGAATCAATATAATTTTTTTTTGACAACCTTAGCACACATATATGCTAGATTGAATCACTATGAAATTTTTGTGAAAGACTTAAAACACATATATCAATAATTGAATCACTGTAAATTTTTTTGATAGCCTAAGAACACATATATGCATGATTGAATCACTATTCATTTTTTTTGGCTGCCTTAGAACACATATATGCATGATTTAATCACCATGAAATTTTTTTGACAGTTTTAGAACACATATATGCATGAATGAATCAATACAAAGTATTTTTGACATCATTAGAATACAAATATGTATGATTGAATCACTATGTATTTTTTTTTACGGCCTTTGAACACAAATATGCATTATCGAATGACTATGATTTTTTTTTGACAAACCTAGAACACAAATATGCATGATGGAATCACTATGAAAATTTTTTGACAGCCTTACAACACATATATGCATGATTGAATCTCTATAATTTTTTTTTGACAGCATTAGAACACATATAGGCAAGAATGAATGACTATGAAATTTTTTTGACAGCCTTAGAAAACATAAACGCTTGAGTGAATCACTATGAATTTTTTTTTACTGCATTAGAACACATATATGTATGATTCAATCACTAAAAAATTTTCTTGACAGCCTTAGAAAACATAAACGCTTGAGTGAATCACTATGAAATTTTTTTGACAGCCTTAGAACACATAAATATGCTTGATTGAATCACAATGAATTTTTTATGACAGCCTTAGAACACATATATGCATTATTGAATCTCTATGAATTTTTTTTTACAGCATTAGAACACATATATAAAGATTGAATCTCTATAAAATTTTTTGACAACCTAAGAACACATATATGCAAGATTGAACCACTATGATTTTTTTTTACAGCATTAGAACACATATATGTATGATTAGATCACTATGAAATTTTGTTGACAGTCTTAGAACACATACTTGTAAGATTGAATCACTATGAAATTTTTTTGACAGCCTTAAAACACATATATGCAAGATTGAATCACTATAATTTTTTTTTTACAGCATTAGAACACATATATGTATGATTAAATCACTATAAATTTTTTTGACAGCCTTGGAACACATATATGCATGATTGAATCACTATGAAATTTTGTTGACAGCCTTAGAACACATATATGCAAGATTGAATCACTATGAAATTTTTTTGATAGGCTTAGAACACATATATGCAGTATTGAATCACTATGAAATTTTTTTTACTGCCTTAGACACATATATGCATGATTGAATCTCTATGAAATTTTTTTAATAGCACTAGAACAAATATATGCAAGATTGAATCACTATGATTTTTTTTTGACATCCTAAGAACACATATATGCAAGATTGAATTACTATGAAATTTTTTTGACAACGTAGAACACATATATGCTTTATTGAATCAATATAATTTCTTTTTGACAACCTTAGGACACATATGTGCTTGATTGAATCACTATGGAAGTTTTTTGACAGCCTTAGAACACATATATTCTTTATTGAATCACTATAAAAAAAATTTGACAACCTTAGAAAACATATCTGCATGATTCAGTCACTATAAAAAAAATTAGATAGCCTTAGAACACATATATGTCTGATTTAATCACTATAAATTTTTTTTTACAGCTTTAGAACACATATACGCATGATTGAATCACTATCATTTTTTTTTGACATCTTAAGAACACATATATGCATGATTGAATAACTTTAAAATTTTTTTGACAGCATTAGTACACATATATAAAAGATTGAATCTCTATGAAATTTTTTTTATAGCATTAGAACACATAAATGCATGATTGAATCACAATAAAAATTTTTTGATAGCCTTAGAACGCATATATGCAAGATTGAATCCTTATGAATTTTTTTTGCCATGCTAAGAACACATATATGCATGATTGAATCAATATGAAATATTTTTGAGACCCTTAGAACACATATATGCAGAATAGAATGACTATAATTTTTTTTTTGACACCTTTGGAACAGATATATGCATGATTGATACACTATGAAATTTTTTTGACAGCCTTAGAACGCATATATGCAGGATAGAATCATAATGAATTTTTTTTGACAGCCTTAGAACACATATATGCAAGATTGAATCACTACAAATTTTTTTTTGACATCCTAAGAACACATATGTGCTTGATTCAATCAGTATGATTTTTTTTTTACAGCCTTAAAACACATATATGCATGATTGAATCATTGTGAATTTTTTTTGATAGCCTTAGAAGACATATATGCATGATTGAATCAGTATGATTTTTTTTTGACAGCCTTAGAACAAATATATGAGGGATTGAATCACTATGAATTTTTTTTGACAGCCTTAGAACACATATATGCATGATTGACTCACTACAAAATTTTTTTGACAGCATTAGAACACATATATGTATGATTGAACACATATATGTGACAAACTTAGAACACAAATATGCATGATTGAATCTCTATAAAAAAAATTTGAGAGCATTAGAACACATATATGCAGGACTGAATCACTATGATTTTTTTTTGACATTCTAAGAACCCATATATGCATGATTGGATCACCATGAAATTTTTTTGACAGCATTAGAACACATATATGTATGATTGAATCACTAAAAAATTTTTTTGACAGCCTTAGAAAACATAAACGCTTGACTGAATCACTATGAAATTTTTTTGACAGTCTTAGAACACATATATGCATGATTGAATATCTATAATAAAATTTTGACAGCACTATAACACATACATGCAAGATTGAACCACTATGAATTTTTTTTGACATGCTGAGAACACATATATGCATGATTGAATCACTATAATTTTTTTTTATAGCAGTAGAACACATATATGCATGATTGAATCACCATAAAATTTTTTTGACAGCCTTAGAACACATATATGCAAGATTGAATCACTTTGAAATTTTTTTGACATCCTAAGAACATATATATAAATGATTGAATCACTATGTTTTTTTGTTGACAGCATTAGAACACATATATGTATGATTGAATCACTATAAAATTTTGTTGACAACATTAGAACACATGTACGCTTGATTGAATCACTATAAAATTTTTTTGAACGCCTTAGAATATATATATATGCAAGATTGAATCTCTATGAAATTTTCTTGACAGCACTAGAACACATATATAAAGATTGAATCTCTATGGAATTTTTTTGACATCCTAAGAATACATATATGCATGATTGAGTCACTATGAAAATTTTTTTACAGCATTAAAGCACATATATGTATGATTAAATCACTATGAAATTTTGTTGACAGCCTTAGAACACATACTTGCAAGATTGAATCACTATGAAATTTTTTTGATAGCCTTAGAACACATATATGCTTGATTGAATCACTATGAAATTTTTTTGACAGCATTAGAACACATATATGTATGATTAAATCACTATGAAATTTTGTTAACAGCCTTAGAACACATATATGCATGATTGAATCACTATGAAATTTTGTTGACAGCCTTAGAACACATATATTTAAGATTGAATCACTATGAATTTTTTTTGACAGCCTTAGAACACACATATGCATGATTGAATCACTATGAAATGTTTTTGACAACCTTAGAACACATATATGCATGATTGAATCTCTATGAAATTTTTCTAACCGCACTAGAACACATATATGCAAGATTGAATCACTATGATTTTTTTTTGACATCCTAAGAACACATATATCCAAGATTGAATCACTATGAAATTTTTTTGACAACGTAGAACACATATATGCATGTTTTATAACCTTAGGAAACATATATGCTTGATTGAATCACTATGAAATTTTTTTGACAGCCTTAGAACACATATATTCTTGATTGAATCACTGTAAAAAAAAATTTACAACCTTAGAACACATATCTTCATGATTCAGTCACTATAAAAAAAAATTGATTGCCTTAGAACACTATTATGCATGATTTAATAACTATAATTTTTTTTGACAGCTTTAGAACACATATACGCATGACTGAATCACTATCAATTTTTTTTGACATCCTAAGAACACATATATGCATTATTGAATCACTTTGAAATTTTTTTAACAGCATTAGAACACATATATAAAAGATTGAATCTCTATGAAATTTTTTTTATAGCATTAGAACACATATATGCTTGATTGAATCACAATAAATTTTTTTTGATAGCCTTAGAACGCATGTATGCAAGATTGAATCCTTATAAATTTTTTTTGACATCTTAAGAACACATATATGCAGGATTGAATCACTATGAAATCTTTTTGAGACCCTTAGAACGCATATATGCAAGATATAATCACTATAAAAAAAAATTTGACAGCTTTAGAACAGATATATGCATGATTGACTCACTATGAAATTTTTTTGACAGCCTTAGAATGCATACATGCAGGATAGAATCAGAATGAAATTTTTTTGACAGCCTTAGAACACATATATGCAAGATTGAATCACTATAAATTTTTTTTGACATCCTAAGAACACATATATGCTTGATTCAATCACTATGAAATTTTGTTGACAACCTTAGAACATATATATGGAAGATTAAATCACTATGAATTTTTTTTACAGCCGTAGAACACATATATGCATGATTGAATCACCATGAAATGTTTTTGACAGCCTTACAAAACATATACGCATGATTGAATCACTATGAAATTTTTTTGACAGCCTTAGAACACATATATGCATGATTGAATCTCTATGAATTTTTTTTAACGGCACTAGAACACATATACGCAAGATTGAATCACTGTCATTTTTGTTTGACATCCTAAGAACACATATATCCAAGATTGAATCACTATGAAATTTTTTTGACAACGTAGAACACATATATGCATTATTGAATCAACATAATTTTTTTTTTATAACCTTAGGACACATATATGCTTGATTGAATCACTATGAAAATTTTTTGACAGCCTTAGAACACATATATTCTTGATTGCATCACTGTAAAAAAAAATTTACAACCTTAGAACACATATCTGCATGATTCAGTCACTATAAAAATGATTTGATTGCCTTAGAACACATATATGCATGATTTAATCACTATAATTTTTTTTGACAGCTTTAGAACGCATATACGCATGACTGAATCACTATCAATTTTTTTTGACATCCTAAGAACACATATATGCATGATTGAATCACTTTAAATTTTTTTTGACAGCATTAGAACACATATATAAAAGATTGAATCTCTATAAAAAAAATTTTATAGCATTAGAACACATATATGCTTGATTGAATCACAATAATTTTTTTTTGATAGCCTTAGAACGCATGTATGCAAGATTGAATCCTTATGAATTTTTTTTGACATCTTAAGAACACATATATGCATGATTAAATCACTATGAAATCTTTTTGAGACCCTAAGAACGCATATATGCAAGATAGAATCACTATAAAAAAAATTTGACAGCTTTAGAACAGATATATGCATGATTGACTCACTATGAAATTTTTTTGACAGCCTTAGAATGCATATATGCAGGATAGAATCATAATGAAATTTTTATGACAGCCTTAGAACACATATATGCAAGATTGAATCACTATAAATTTTTTTTGACATCCTAAGAACACATATATGCTTGATTCAATCACTATGAAATTTTGTTGACAGCCTTAGAACATATATATGGAAGATTAAATCACTATGATTTTTTTTTTACAGCCTTAGAACACATATATGCATGATTGACTCACTATGAAATTTTTTGGACAGCCTTAGAACACATATACGCATGATTGAATCACTATGAATTTTTTTTGACAGCCTTAGAACATATATACGCATGATTGAATCTCTATGAAATTTTTTTAACGGCACTAGAATACATATACGCAAGATTGAATCACTGTGATTTTTTTTTGAGATCCTAAGAACACATATATGCAATATTGAATCACTATGAAATTTTTTTGACAATGTAGAACACATATATGCATTATTGAATCAATATAATTTTTTTTTTATAACCTTAGGACACATATATGCTTGATTGAATCACTATGAAATTTTTTTGACAGCCTTAGAACACATATATTCTTGATTGCATCACTGTAAAAAAAATTTTACAACCTTAGAACACATATCTGCATGATTCAGTCACTATAAAAATGATTTGATTGCCTTAGAACACATATATGCATGATTTAATCACTACAATTTTTTTTGACAGCTTTAGAAAGCATATACGCATGACTGAATCACTATCAAATTTTTTTGACATCCTAAGAACACATATATGCATGATTGAATCACTTTAATTTTTTTTTGACAGCACTAGAACACATATATAAAAGATTGAATCTCTATAAAAATTTTTTATGGCATTAGAACATATATATACTTGATTGAATCACAAGAAATTTTTTTTGATAGCCTTAGAACGCATATATGCAAGATTGAATCCTTATGAATTTTTTTTGACATCTTAAGAACACATATATGCATGATTCAATCAGTATGAAATCTTTTTGAGACCCTTAGAACACATATATGTAGGATAGAATCACTATAAAAAATATTTTTACAGCTTTAGAACAGATATATGCATGATTGATTCACTATGAAGTTTTTTTTACAGCCTTAGAATGCATATATGCAGGATAGAATCATAATGAAATTTTTTTCACAGACTTAGAACACATATATGCAAGATTGAATCACTATAAATTTTTTTTGACATCGTAAGAACACATATATGCTTGATTCAATCACTTTGAAATTTTGTTGACAGCCTTAGAACACATATATGCAAGATTAAATCACTATGAAAATTTTTTTACAGCCTTAGAACACATATATGCATGATTGAATCACTATGAAATTTTTTTGACAGCCTTAGAACACATATACGCATGATTGAATCTCTACGAAATTTTTTTAACGGCACTAGAACACATATACGCAAGATTGAATCACTGTGAATTTTTTTTGACATCCTAAAAACACATATATGCAAGATTGAATCACTATGAAATTTTTTTGACAACGTAGAACACATATATGCATTATTGAATCAATATAATTTTTTTTTATAACCTTAGGACACATATATGCTTGATTGAATCACTATAAAAATTTTTTGACAGCCTTAGAACACATATATTCTTGATTGAATCACTGTAAAAAAAAATTTACAACCTTAGAACACATATTTGCATGATTCAGTCACTATAATAAAAATTTGATTGCCTTAGAACACATATACGCATGATTTAATCACTATAATTTTTTTTTACAGCTTTAGTACGCATATACGCATGACTGAATCACTATCAATTTTTTTTTGACATCCTAAGAACACATATATGCATGATTGAATCACTTTAAATATTTTTTAACAGCATTAGAACACATATATAAAAGATTGAATCTCTATGATTTTTTTTTATAGCATTAGAACACATATATGCTTGACTGAATCACAATAAAAAAATTTTGATAGCCTTAGAACGCATATATGCAAAATTGAATCCTTATGAATTTTTTTTGACATCCTAAGAACACATATATGCATGATTGAATCACTATGAGATCTTTTTGAGACCCTTAGAACACATATATGTAGGATCGAATCAATATAAATTTTTTTTTGACAGCTTTAGAATAGATATATGCATGATTGAATCACTATGAATTTTTTTTGACAGCCTTAGAACATATATATGCAGGATAGAATCATAATGAAATTTTTTTGAGAGCCTTAGAACACTTATATGCAAGATTGAATCACTATAATTTTTTTTGACATCCTAAGTACACATATATGCTTGTTTCAATCACTATGAAATTTTTTTGACAGCCTTAGAACACATATTTGCATGATTGAATCACTCTCAAATTTTTTTTTACAGCATTAGAACACATATATGTATGATTGAACACATATATGTGACAACCTTAGAACACAAATATGCATGATTGAATCACTATGAAATTTTTGTTACAGCCTTAGAAAGCATATATACATGATTGAATTTCTATGAAATTTTTTTGAGGGCATTAGAACACATATATGCAGGACTGAATCACTATGAATTTTTTTTTATATTCTAAGGACACATATATGCATGATTGAATCTCTATGAAAAATTTTTGACAGCATTACAACACATATATGTATGATTCAATCACAAAAAAATTTCCTTGACAGCCTTAGAAAACATAAACACTTGATTGAATCACTATAAAATTTTTTTGTCGGCCTTAGAACACATATATGCATGATTGAATCTCTATGAATTTTTTTTGCCCACACTAGAACACATATATGCAAGATTGAATCACTATAATTTTTTTGACAGCCTTAGAACATATATATGCAAGATTGAATGACTATAAAATTTTTTTGAGATCCTAAGAACACATATATGCATGATTGAATCTCTATAATTTTTTTTTGACAATCTTAGAACGAATATCTGCAAGATAGAGTCACTATGAAATTGTTTTGACAGCTTCAGAACACATATATGCATGATTGAATCATAATGAATTTTTTTTGATATCCTTTGAACACATATATGCAGGATAGAATCAGTATGAAATTTTTTTGACAGCCTTAGAACACATATATGCATGATTGAATCACTATGAATTTTTTTTGACAACCTTACGACACATATATGCTTTATTGAATCACTATGATTTTTCTTGACAAACATAGGACACATATATGCTTGATTGAGTCATTATGAAATTTTTATGACAGCCTTAGAACACATATATGCATGACTGAATCACTATGAATTTTTTTTCATAACCTTAGAACACATATACGCATGATTGAATAACTAGAAATTTGTTTTTACTGCCTTCGAAAAAATATATGAATGATTGAATCACTATGAATTTTTTTTTTACAGCCTTAGAACACGTATATGCATGATTGAATCACTAAAAATTTTTTTTTGACATCATTAGAACACATATATGTATGATTGAATCACTATGAAATTTTTTTGACAAACTTAGAACATATATATGCATGATTGAATTACTATGAAATTTTTTTGACAACCTTAAAATATAAATATGCTTGATTGAATCACTATGAATTTTTTTGACAGCCTTAGAACACATATATGCATGATGAATCTCTATGAAATGTTTTTTACAGCATTAGAACACATATATAAAATATTGAATCCCTATGAAATTTTTTTGACATCCTAAGAACACATATATGCATGACTGAATCACTATGAAATTTGTTTGACAGCATTAGTACACATATATGTATGATTGAATCACTATGAAATTTTGTTCACAGCCTTAGAACACATATATGCAAGGTTAAACCATTATGAAACTTTTTTGACAGCCTTATAACTCATATATGCATGATTGAATCACTATGAAATTTTTTTGACAGCATTAAAAACATATATATGTATGATTGAATCACTATGAAATTTTGTTGACAACCATAGAACACATATATGCATGATTGAATTACTATAAAAAAATTTTGACAGCCTTAGAACACATATATGCATGATTGAATCACTATGAAAGTTTTTTGACAGCCTTGGACGACCTATATCCATGATTGAATCACTCTAAAAAAATTTTGACAACCTTAGAACACATATATACTTGATTCAATCACTATAAATTTTTTTTGACAGCCTTAAAACACATATATGCATGATTTAATCACCATAAATTTTTCTTTGACAGCTTTAGACCACATATGCATCATTGAATCACTATGAATTTTTTTTGACATCCGAAAAACACATATATGCATCATTGAATCAATATGAATTTTTGTTGACAACATTAGAACACATATATGTATGATTGAATCAATATGAAATTTTGTTTACAGCCTTGGAACACATATATGCATGATTAAATCACAATGAAATTTTTTTAACAACCTTAGAACACATATGTGCAGGATTGCATCACTATGAATTTTTTTTGACAGCCTTAGAACATATATATGCATCATTGAATCTCTATGATTTTTTTTTGACAGCACTAGGACACATATATGCAGGATAGAATCACTATGAATTTTTGTGGTCTTCCTAAGAACACATATATGCATGATTGAATCACTATCAATTTTTTTTGATAGCCTTAGAACACATATATGCGTGAACGAATCACTATGAAAAATTTGGCAATCGTAGAACATATATATGCATTATTGAATATCTATAAATTTTTTTTGACAACCTTAGGACACATATATGCAAGATTAAACCACTATGAATTTTTTTTGACATCCTAAGAACACATATACACATGATTATAATAAATACATGTATGATTAAATCACTATGATTTTTTTTTTACAACCTTAGGACACATATACATGATTGAATCACTATAAAAAAATTTTGACAACCTTAGAACTCATATATGCATGATTGAATCACTATGAAATTTTTTGACAGCCTTAGAAAAAAATATTCATGATTGAATCACTATGAAATTTTTTGACAGCCTTAGAACACATATATTCATGATTGAATCACTATAATTTTTTTTTGACAGCCTTAGAACACACATGCATGATTGAATTTGAAAATTTTCTTACAGCCTTAGAACACATATATGCATGATTAAATCACTTTAAAATTTTTATGACAGCAATAGAACACATATATGTATGATTAAATCACTATGAAATTTTTTTGACAGCCTTAGAATACATATATGCATGATTGAATCACTATGAATTTTTTTTGACATCCTTAGAACACATATATGCATGATTAAATCACTATGAATTGTTTTTGACAATCTTAGGACACATATATAAAAGATTGAATCACTATGAAATTTTTTTGACATCCTAAGAAAACATATATGCATGATTGAATCACTACAAAATTTTTTTGACAGCATTAGAACACATATATGTATGATTGAGTCACTATAATTTTTTTTTGACAGCCTTAGAATACATATATGCATGATTGAATCACTATGAATATTTTTTGACAGCCTTAGTACACATATATGCTTGGTTGAATCACTGCGAAATTTTTTTGACAGCCTTAGAACACATATATGCATGATTGGATTTGAAATTTTTTTGATAGCCTTAGAATACATATATGCATGATTGAATCACTATGAAATTTTTTTGATAGCCTTAGAACACATATATGCATGATTGAATCACTATGAAATTTTTTTGATAGCCTTAGAACACATATATGAATGATTGAATCACTATGAAATTTTTTTGACAGCCGTAGAACACATATATGCATGATTAAATCACTATGAAATTTTTTTAACAACTATAGAACACATATATGCATGATTGAATCACTATGAATTGTTTTTGACATCATTACGAACACATATATGCATGATTGAATCTTTATGAATTTGTTTTACAACATTAGAACACATATATGCAAGATTGAATCACTATGAATTTTTTGACATCCTAGGAACACATATATGCAGAATTGAATCACTATGAATTTTTTTTTGATGGCCTTAGAACACTTATATGCATGAATGAATCACTATGAAATTTTTTTGACAACCGTAGAAGACATATATGCATTATTGAATCACTATAATTTTTTTTTTATTACCTTAAGACACATATATGCTTGATTGAATCACAATGAAACTTTTTTGACAGCCTTAGAACATATATATGCATGGTTGAATCACTATGAATTTTTTTTTATATCATTAGAACATATATATGCATGATTGAATCACTATGAAATTTTATTGATAGCCTTAGAACACATATATGCATGATTGAATAACTATGAAATTTTTTTGACAACCGTAGAACACATATATGCATGATTGAATCACTATGAATTTTGTTTGACAAACTTGTGACACATATATGCATGATTGAATCACTTTAAAAAAAAATTGACAGTCTTATAACTCATATATGCATGATTCAATCACTATGAAATTTTTTTGACAGCCTTAGAACACATATATGCATGATTGAATCACTGTAAAATTTTTTTGACAGCCTTAGAACACATATATACATGATTGAATTACTATATTTTTTTTTCACATTATAACATATATATGCATGATTGAATCACAATGATTTTTTTTGACAGCCTTGGAGCACATATATGCAACATTGAATCACTATGAAATTTTTTTGATAGCCTTAGAACCCATATATGCAAGATAGAATCACTATGAACTTTTTTTGACTGCCTTAGAATACATATGTGCATGATTGAATCACTATTAATTTTTTTTGACAACCTTAGGACATATATGCATGATTGAATCACTATAAAAAATCTTTTGAGAGCTTGTGAACACCCCAAATTTTTTAATATTTAAAAATTTTCCCCTTTTGCCCCTAGGAACTACCTTCTGAGTCATTCAAAAGAGAAATTGATTCAATTTCTAATTATTTCTCGGATTCACTTGTTGAAGATCCGAAAACCAGTTTCATTTTCTGTACTTGATCCAACCTTGGATCCAGATCAGATATCCAAGTCCAATTCGAAGTCTGAATCTTCTATTTTCAATTCAAAATTCTAAAACCAATTCTCTTTATTGCTCAAGTATTTAAACCAGATCCAATCTCCATTTGGATCCATTCCTTTCATTTTTCCTCAGTTCGAGATCCAAACTTGAATATTTACTCAAAATCTTGGATCCAGATCCATTTTGAAACTCAATTTTTAAAATTAATTCTGCTATTTTACATTCGAGATCCAAACTCGAATATTTACTCAAAATCTCTAATCCAGATTCGTTTTGAAATTCAAATTTTAAAATTATTTCTACTATTTCACAAACTCTCCTTTTGTAAAATCCTAAAAAATTTTCATAAATTTTTCAAAAACCGCATTTGGATCCCATCTTTTAAGTTCCCTGTATTTTAGGTTTTCTTTCAGAAATCACATAAAGGTGACAAAATTTCAGAAAAATAAATTTTAAGGTTTGGAAAATCTTGGTAAATAAAACCCTCTCTTTGAAAATTTTTAAAAGTTTAAGGGACTGTTTTAAAAAATGTTGTAACGACCCTCCCCTTTATAACCACCATCGAAGGGGAAAGAAGGGCATCGATTGAGGCTCCCTTGGCAGAGCTTTGCAAAGAACCCTTCCTCCCTCTTCTTTCTTCCTCTTCTTCCCCTCCTCTGTCTCCTTTTCTCTTGTTGTTGGTGAAGAAGCTCAATCCTACAACAATATACAGAAGAGGCACTTCTCTCTTCTCAACCTGAGCTAACTCACGATGAAAATCACCTTCTCTCTCTCTTTGCTTAAGTATTTTCATCTTTTTTTGGTAGCATTTCACTTTTGTTTCTTATCTTTCATTTTCCAATGCCCATCGGAAGCACAATATACAACATCGATCTGCCTATAGTAGCATCAATCTGCATCTCGGAATAGGGTATTGACCTTTTCTTTTATTGTTATCTTCCTTCTTTTCTTTTGTAAATTCCTTGTTACATTTTCGTTGTTTTTGTTCTACATTTTATTTCATTTTCTGCTACCCAATGTTTAGCATTTGTTCTTTTTTTTTTTGCCATTTCATACTTCTCAATTACATTTTGTGTTTTGCATTTCATTGATTACCATTCCGTGTGTTTGCATTTGGTGTTAGGTCTGCTACGTTATGCAATTTCATTTTCATCTACATTCTTATCATAATTTCCCCTTTCACCTCATCAGCATAGCATTCTTTTCATATGATTTTTGTTTATCTGCACATCATACTCATAGTCATCTCATTTAAATCTTGTTGATTCGGCTGATTTGTTGCATTCCATGTTTTCATGAGCATTTGCAACAATTTTTTGTTCCATTCACGTTGCACCCTTGCTTGATTCATAGCATCAATCTTTTGTTCATCCAGCATTCTGCATCATATATTTCTTGTTCATCACATCAATTAGCATTCAACATCTCATATCACGATATGCATAGTGTTATATTCACTGGATTCAGCAATCTAGTAAGAATCGCTTCAATCCAGCGTCTGTCTCACTGGATCCACCGTGAACTCCAGATTTGAAGTCTTTTTGCTCGAATTTGCAGAGAAATTTACTTTGCATCTAATCTAGATCTGGATATGCTATGAAGTCTGAGTGAATTCACTGTGTGAAATGCGCTGTTGTGATGTGCTTTGCTAAATTCACTGTGTTTTTTTCATTTATCTGTTATTGCATGGTATGATATTAAATCTGATTTTTGAAAATCACATTCACATGGCCACCTTCACTGTATTCATTTCACCATTTCACATTATTACATTCACAATATTCATTTTATTTACCCGCACATATATCACTTAACATTCATATTAGCATATGCATATTAGTTAAATTGCACATGAAGCTTGTTGTGCATGTGTGGTGTTGCATGTATTACATTAGTCAAAGTGGGAAGTGAGGCATTGCTTATCAATGCTTGGGCTGCCTTTTTGAAAAAAAAATGGAGCCTGATGCTTCAAGGCGGTACCCATACACTTGCTCTTTTGATTACACCATGAAAATGATGAAGTCTGGTGGATCTTTCAAGTTTTACACCGGGTTCCCTATTTACTGTATTCGAATTGCCCCATATGTCATGATGACATGGATATTTTTGAACTAGATCCATAAATTAGAGAAATCTGTTGGGTTGAAGGAAGCCTTGAATTCTGCAAGATAGCACTAGTAATCACCCTTCATTTTGTAATAAAATACAGTGGATTCTCCTGTCCCAGATGAAGGAATTAGATGCTCATCAATAATGGTCAAGATACCATTGTAAATCTTTGAGAAATTTCCCCCCACCTTCCATTGATAGGCCTTGATGCTTATTTGACATAAGTATCTGCACATTACATTAAAGTCACTCAGCATTTTTGATTTTTAGTCATTAGCACTACCTGTACATGAGCATCTGCATATCTTTATCCAGCATCTTCATCTACAACATCTCACTTGCACCAATCATAGCATCAACACTCCATCCCCATCACCTGTTAGTGCTCCAATTCTTTCACTTACTAGTGCTCCAGTCCCCAACTCCATCCCCATCACCAGTTACTGCTCCAACCCCATCACCTGAGGATGCTCAATAGAGCATCAACATCTATTCACTTCACAATTTTGCAATTTGAAGGTACATGTGTGCTCATGCAATAGCACTCGGCCATCTTGGTATTCGTTGTCGTTGCCTTGCTGCTTATGGGGATGCAGTTAGTGTTGTGAAACAGGCAAGTAGGCTTGCTCAAGAGCACCATGATGATTTGTCATAGTTCATGCTTGGGATGGGTTATGCAACTGAAGCACTTCACTTGCCTGGGATATCTGAGAGGTTAGAATTTGATTTGGCTATGCAGAGCAACGACTTGAAACATGCACTTCAATGCCTTCTGACAATGAGCAAAACAAGGATATTGGGCAAGAAAATATTGGAAATGATGTTACTGAAATCCTGAGTTTAGCTGCAGCTAAACAAGAAAATCTTGTGGATGCTATTCAAGGGATAGTAAAATTCTCCAAAGAGTTTTTGGATCTCATTGATGCAGCAAATGCAACTGCTCAATCAGAAATTGCCCGTGAAGCTTTGAAAAGAAAAACTCGCTGTTGCAGGCGCTGTGAAGGGCGCTTTGCAATCTCAGGAGTTGAGAGGACTAGCACTACGTATTGCAAATCATGCAGAGCTTGCCGCATGTATTTTTTCAGTTAATAAGCATCAGCGATACTGGGTTATATACTCAGAGATATAGTGAAACAAGCAAGCAAAAGCTCGGTCGAGCTACACTCATATCCTTCCAGAATTTTTGTAAAGCTTATGTTGGCGATCAAGCTGTGCATCCATTCCATTTCCTTGCTACTTTGGTGCTATTGCTAGATAATGCCAACAAATTACCTACACATCACCTATACACTACACCATTCACTATACTCATCTCAATGTATTGCATATCACTGTGCATTCATTTCACTTCCTGCACATTAGCACGTCACTGCATATGCATATCATGTCAGTACACATCGCACCTTGATGTGTTGTCAACCGATCGATGCTGTGTTGATATCGATTAGTTAATGTTGTTGATGCCCACTGTTTGATGTTGTGTAAGAACCACCCTGATTTACTATGCTGCTGAGATCAATTTGTTTGATCACTTTACAGAGGTCAATTCATCTATATTGATTTACTGTGATGCTGAGATCGACTTGTGTGATCATTTTGCAAAAATTGATTCATCTGTATCGATTCACTGTGTTGTGTGTTATCGACTTGTATAATCAATTTGCTGAAATCAATTTGCCAATCGATCTGCTATGTGGGCTCAACCCATTGAAGTTTTGTTGAAATCAATTTGCCTATACAAATCCCTTTGCATTTAGCCATGCTTTGTCGATTCAAAATCAAATTTTTGTTTTGCTTTGAAAATGCATGCTTTGTCGAGGTGAAATAGATTTTTGATTTGTTGTGTAACATAGGTTTTGCTGAGTTGAAATTGGATCTTGGTCTTCACCCACTGCACCTTCATCAACATTTGATAGGTTTAGCTGCATCTTCATCCACTGCATTTCACTTACACCCCACATTAGATTGAGTACTTGTATTTGGTCACCTCAACACATCACTTGTATTCGACTATTTGTACTTAGTCACCTGTACTTAGTCATCTCCTGCACATTACTACATTCCTTGCACACTATTGCATTTCATCATAGTGTAGCTATACCCTTTCATCCTCAGCATATCATATATGTATTATTCCAACACAGGCATTGCATTTCATTTTGTATATGCATTACATTTTGCATATATATATATATATATATATATATATATACATTTCATCATATAGTATATGCATTGCATTTACATATACACATGCATCTCATCATATATATGCATTACATTTGCACATACATATGCATCCCATCATATAGTATATGCATCACATTTGCATATACATATGCATTTCACATCAAAATGTATACATACATTTCAGTTTTATCACATACATATGCATTCCATATGCATTTTCATCTTATCATAAACATAGGCATTTCCATGTTAGCCTAAGCATATGCATTTCATATTATCATTGCATTTCCATTTTAGTTTAAGCATAAGCATTTCATTCTGGCATAATCATTTGCAATTTCTTTTGTATTTTGTGTCTTTGCTGCTTTGTGCTATTTTTTATTTTGCAAGGAAGCTTGGAAGAAGACCCTGGCTTCACTTTTACTAGAAAATGTCAATGTTTATTTTAAATTCAAGATTGTAATTCTTTCTTTTTATGAGAATTCCTATTTTTCTGCCTAGATTAGAATGGATGAGCATGTAATTGCATTTCAATTTCTCATAAGTGACTGTAGCATTTTATTTTTACTTTCTTTCAAAAATGACACAATGGAAAAAATGAATGGCACGTGCATCCTTTAATAGAGGATAAATAAAATTAAGTAAAGTTTGTATCTACGACCATAGTTGAAATATGAACAATACTTAAGATTATTATTCTCTATTAAAATACAATTCATTTTCAAAATCATCATATTTTCAAAAAAATGCTCTTTCTTCTTTTATAAGAATTCAAAGTAAAGATTAAATAAAGATATATTTGTGGCCATAGTCATGAATATATGAAAATTTAATCTTGCTTAAATTCTATAAAATCATAAAAAATTATTTTATTCTTTCTTGAAATTTAAATGAAGATTAAATAAAAATATATTTGTGACCATAGTCATGAATATATTAAAATTTAATCTTATTTCAATTCTATTAAAGAATGAAATTTGCGTTTAAATTATAACTTTTAAACAAATTCTTTTAATGCATTCATCATTTAAGATAGAGTTGCATCATGATTTGCCATCTTTTTCAAAAATTTTCAAGTTGTTTTCAAAATTCCAAGTGATTTTCGAAATGAATTTTCAAAAAACACAGTTTTCATTTCTAAAATTCAAAATCATTTTTCAACTTTCATTTACAAATACAGATTTATCTTTTATTTTCAATTCCATTCAATTTTAAATCTTACTTCAAATTCGAACTTTCAATTCTTATTTTTGAACTTTACATTTTAACTTTGAATTTTATTTTAAATTCAAATGTTAAGTTCAAATTCTTTATTTCTTTTCAAAATTCCAAATTTTGAAATATGTTTTAATTACAAATTCAAATTCTTAATTTTATTTCAATTCTCAATTCAATCCTGAATCAAATTTTGGAATTCACTTTGAATTTCCAATTCAAATTCTAAGTTCAATTCTGATTTCAAACATCAAATCAAATTTCAAAATCAATTCAAAGGCTTAATTTCAAATGCTGATTCAATTTCAAGTTCCATTTCAGAAGTGAACTTAATTTTCAAAACTCTTAAATCTCAAAATTCTATTTCGACTTTTGATTTCAGTTACAATTTCAAACTTCAAAAATTCGTATTCCTAACTTCATTTTCAATCTCAAATCCACTTCAAACTTGGATTCAAAGTTCAATTTTCCAAAACAAGTTCAATTTCTGAATCACTTCCCAAAGGATATTTTGAAGTCTATTTCAAAATCACTTGGAAAATCCAAAATTCTAAAATATTTCCAAAGACACACATCACAACACAAGCATGATTCTATGTGCATTTATGATTTTTTAGAATAATCACATAGATAAATTTAGGCAAAACAAAAAGGCATTGATTCTATCCTTGGTTTAATTACCCCTGGTAAAGGCGCCAGGAACGGTTGAAACTCATACCGACGAGCGAATCCCATCTCCCCATTTTTCCAGCAAATTTCAAAACAGAGGCAAGTAATTTCAAAATCTATCTTTCTTTCAAAAGGTCAAGTGAGACCTTGCAAAGTGTTTTCTCTTTCTCCTCTTTTCCCATCAAAAGAGAAAAGGAACAAAGGAAATTTTTTTTTACAACGAACACACAACCTTAGAATACATATATGCATGATTGAATCACTATGAAATTTTTTTGACAGCCTTAGAACACATATATGCATAATTAAATTACTATGATTTTTTTTACAGACTTAGAACACATATATGCATCATTGAATCAATATGATTTTTTTTTACAGCCTAAGAATACACATATGTACAATTGAATCACTAGGAAATTTTTATGACAGCATTAGAACACATATATTCATGATTGAATCACTGTGAAATTTTTTTGATAGCCTTAGAACACATATATGCATGATTGAATCACTATAAATTTTTTTTTACAGCATTAGAACACATATATGAATGATTGAATCACTATGAATTTTTTTTTACAGCCTTAGAACACATATATCCATGATGGAACCTCTATGAAATTTTTTTGACAGCCATAGAAAACATATGTGCATGACTGAATCACTATGATTTTTTTTAGACAGCCTTACAACACACATATGCATGATTGAATTTGATTTTTTTTTTACAGCCTTAGAACACATATATGCATGATTAAATCACTAAGAAATTTTTTTTGACAGCCTCAGAACACATATATGCATGATTGAATCACTAAGATTTTTTTTTGATAGCATTAGAACACATATATGCAAGATTGAATCTCTATGATTTTTTTTTATAGCATTAGAACACATATATACATGATTGAATCACTATGAAATTTTTTTTATAGCCTTAGAACACATATATGAACAATTAAATCACTATGAATTTTTTTTTTACAACCGTAGAACACATATATGCATGATTGAATGACTATGATTTTTTTTTGACAACCGTAAAACACATATATGCATGATTGAATCACTATAAAAAAATTTTGGCAGCCTTAGAACACATATATACATGATTGAATCACTATAAAAATTTTTTGACAGCCATAGAACACATATATGCTTGATTGAATCACTATGAATTTTTTTTGACAGCCTTAGAACACATATATGCATGATTTAATCACTATAAAAAAAATTGACAGCATTAGCACACATATATGCAAGATTGAATCACAGTAAAAATTTTTGACAGCCTTTCAACACATATACTCAAGATTGAATCACTATGAAATTTTTTTGACAGCCTTAGAACACATATATGCAAGATATAATCACTATGAAATTTTCTATACAGCATTAGAACACATACATGCATGATTGAATCACTATGAATTCTTTTTTGACAACCTTAGGACACATATGCATGATTGAATCACTATAATTTTTTTTTATAGCCTTAGAACACATATATGCATTAGTGAATCACTATGAATTTTTTTTGACATCCTTAGAACACATATATGCATGATTGAATCACTATGAAATTTAGTTTGATAGCCTTAGAACACATATATGCATGATTGAATTTGAATTTTTTTTTACAACCTTAGAACACATATATGCATGATTGAATTTGAAATTTTTTTTACAACCTTAGAACACATATATGCATGATTGAATTACAATGAATTTTTTTTTACATCTTTATAACACATATATGGATGATTAAATCACTATGAATTTTTTCTGAAAGCCATAGAACACATATATGCATGATTGAATCACTATGAAATTTTTATGACAGCAATAGAACACATATATGCGTGATTGAATCATTGAGAAGTTTTTTTTATTGCCTTAGAACACATATATGCCTAATTGAATCACCATGATTTTTTTTTGACAGCCTTAGAACACATATATGAATGATTGAATCACTATGAAACTTTTTTGATAGCCTTGGAACACATATATACATGATTGAATCACTATAAAAAAAATTTATAGCCCTAGAACACATACATACATGATTTAATCACTATCAAACGTTTTTACAGCATTAGAACACATATATTCATGATTGAATTACTATGATTTTTTTTGACAGGCTTAGAACACATATATGCATGATTGAATCACTATGAATTTTTTTTGACAACTTTAGAACACATATGTGCATGATTGAATCACTTTGAATTTTTTTTGACAGCCTTAGAATACATATATGCATGATTGAATCATTATCAATTTCTTTTTATTGCCTTAGAACATATATATGCTTGATTGAATCACTACAAAATTTTTTTGACAGCATTAGAACACATATATGTATGATTAAATCACTATGAAATTTTTTTGACAGCCTTAGAACACATATATACAAGATTGAATCACTATGAAATTTTTTTGACAGCCTTAGAACACATATATGCATGATTGAATCACTATAAAAAAGTTTTGACAGCCTTAGAACACGTATATGCATGACTGAATCTCTATGAATTTTTTTTAACTGCATTAGAACATATATATGCAAGATTGAATCACTATAAATTTTTTTGACCTCCTAACAACACATATATGCATGATTAAATCACTCTGAAACTTTTTTGATATTCTTAGAACACATATATGCATGAACGAATCACTATGAAATTTTTTTGATAACCGTATAACACATATCTGCATTAATAAATCACTATAAATTTTTTTTGATAACCTTAGGACACATATATGCTTGATAGAATCACCATAATTTTTTTGACAGCCTTAGAACACATACCTGCATCATTGAATCACTGTAAAAAAATTTTTTGCATTAGAACACATATATGCATGATAGTATCACTATAAAAAAAGTTTGATAGCCTTAAAACATATATTTGCATGATTGAATCACTATAAAATTTTCCTGAGAATCGTAGAACACAAATATGCATGATTGAATCACAATGATTTTTTTTTTACAACCTTAGGACACAGATATGCATTATTGAATCACTATAAAAAAAAATTGACAACCTTATAACACATATATGCTTGATTCAATCACTATGGTTTTTTTTTGACAGCCTTAGAACACATATATGCATGATTTAATCACTATATATATATTTTTTACAGCATTAGAACACATATATGCATGATTGAGTCACAATGAATTTTTTTTGGCAGCCTTAGAACTTATATATACTTGATTGAATCACTATAAAAATTTTTTGATACCCTTAGAACACTTACATGGAAAATAGAATTACTAATAATTTTTTTGAGAGCCTTAGAACACATATATGCAGATTGAATCACAATGAAATTTCTTTGACAGCATTAGAACATTTATATGTCGGATTAAATCTCTATGAAAGTTTTGTGACCGCCTTAGAACACATACCCGCATGATTAAATCACTATTAAAATTTTTGACAATCGTAGAATGTATGATTGAATGACTATGATTTTTTTTTTACAACCTTAGTACACATATGCATGATTGAAAATTTTTTTGACAGCCTTAAAACTCATATATCTATTATTGAATCACTATGAAATATTTTTTACAGCCTTAGAACACATATATGAATGATTGAATTACTTTGAAATTTTTTTGACAGCCTTAGAACACATATATGCATGATTGAATTTGATTTTTTGAGTAACAGCCTTAGAACACATATATGCATGATTGAATCACTATAAATTTTTTTTGAAAGCCTTAGAACATATATATGCATGATTGAATCACTATAAAATTTTTATGACAGCAATAGAACACACATATGCATGATTGAATCACTCTCAATTTTTTTTTATAGCCTTAGAACACATATATGCATGATTGAATCACCATGAATTTTTTTTGACAGTCTTAGAACAAATATATGAATGATTGAATCACTATGAATTTTTTTTGATAGCCTTGTAACACATACATACATGATTGAATCACTATGAAATTTTTTTGACAGCCTTAGAACACATACATGCATGATTGAATCTCTATCAAATTTTTTGCAAAGCATTGGAACACATATATGCATGATTGAATCACTATGAAATTTTTTTATAGCTTTAGAATACTTATATGCATGATTAAGTCACTATAAAAAAATTTGACAGCTTTAGAACACATATCTGCAGGATTGAATCACTCTAAATTTTTTTTGACAGCATTAGAACACATATATGCAAGATTGAATCACTATGAAATTCTTTTGACATCCTAAGAACACATATTTGCATGATTGAATCACTCAGAATTTTTTTTGATTGCCTTAGAACACATATATTCATGATTGAATCAATATGAATTTTTTTTGCAGCCTTAGAACACATATATGCATGATTGAATCACTATGGAATTTTTTTGACAACCTTAGAACACATATATGCATGATTGTATCACTTTGAAATTTTTTTGACAGCCTTAGAAGACATACATGCATGATTGAATCACTATGAAATTTTTTTGACAGCCTTAGAACACATATATGCATGATTGAATCTCTTTAAAAAAAAATTGACAGCATTAGAACACATATATGCATGATTGGATCACTCAATTTTTTTTTGATAGCCTTAGAACACATATATGCATGATTGAATCAGTATAATTTTTTTTTGACAACCATAGGACACATTGCATGATTGAATCACTATAAAAAAAAATTGACAGCCTTATAACACATATATGCATGATTCAATCACTATGAATTTTTTTTGACATCCTTAGAACACATATATGCATGATTCAATCACTATGAAATTTTCCTGACAGCCTTAGTACACATATATGCGTAATTTAATCACTATAAATTTTTTTGGCAGCATTAGAACACATATATGCATGATTGAATCACCATGAACTTTTTTTGATAGCCTTAGAACACATATATGCATGATTGAATGACTATGAATTTTTTTTGATAGCCTTAGAACACATAGATGCAAGATAGAATCACTATGAAACTTTTTTTACAGCCTTATAACACATATATGCATGATTGAATCACTATGAATTTTTTTTTGACAACCATAGGACACATATGCATGATTGAATCACTATAAAATAGTTTTGACAGCCTTAGAACACATATATGCATGATTGAATGACTATGAATATTTTTTGACAGCCTTAGAACATATATATGCATGATTGAAACACATATGCATGATTGAATTACTATGAAATTTTTTTACAGCCTTAGAACACATATATGCATGATTGAATCACTATGATTTTTTTTAACAGCCTTAGAACGCAAATATGCATGATTGAGTCACTATGAAATTTTGATGACAACATTAGAACACATATATGCATGATTGAATCACTATGAACTTTTTATGACAGCATTAGAACACATATGCATTTTTGAATCACTATAAATTTTTTTGGACAGCATTAGAACATATATATGAATGATTGAATCACTATAAAAAAATTTTACAGCCCTAAAACACATATATACATGATTGAATCTCTATGATTTTTTTTTTACTTCCTTAGAACACATATATGCATGATTGAATCTCTATCAAATTTTTTTGACAGCTTTAGAACACATATATGTATGATTGAATGACTCTGAAATTTTTTTGATAGCCTAAGAACACATATATGCATGATTTAATAAATATGGAATTTTTTTGACAGCCTTAGAACACATATATTCATGATTGAATCACTATAAAAATTTTTTGACAGCCTTAGAATAAATATATCTATAAAAAAAATTTGACAACCATAAAACACATATGAAATTTATTTGTAGCCTTGGAACACATATATGCATGATTTAATTTAAAAAATTTTGACATCCTTACACAACATATATCCTTGATTGAATCCCTAAAAAAAAATTTTGACAGCCTTAGAACACATATATACGTGATTAAGTCATTAAGAATTTTTTTTTACAGCATTAGAACACATATGAATCATTGAATCTCTATGAAATTTTTTTGATAGCATTAGTACACAAATATGCATGATTGAATCTCTATGAATTTTTTGATGGCCTTAGAACACATATATTCAACATTAAATCACTATAAAATTTGTTTGACAATCGTAGAACACATATATTCATGATTGAATCACTGAATTTTTTTTGACAGCGTTAGAACACATATATGCATGATTAAATCACTATAAATTTTTTTTGACAACCTTAGAACACATATCTGCATGATTGAATCACTATGAAATTTTTTTGATAGCCTAAGAACACATATATGTATGATTGAATTTGAATTTTTTTTGAAAGCCTTAGAACACATTTATGCATGATTGAATCCCTAAAAAATTTTTTTGACAACGTTAGAACACATATATGCATGATTGAATCACTATGAATTTTTTTTGACAACCTTAGAACACATATATGCATGATTGAACCATTTTGAAATTTTTTGACACCCTTAGAACACATATATGCATGATTTAGTCACTATATTTTTTTATTGACTGCATTAGAACACATATGCGTGATTGTATCACAATGAAAATTTTATGACAGCCTTAGAACACATATATGCATGATTTAATCATTATAATTTTTTTTGCCAACCTTAGAACACATATATTCATGATTGAATCACTGTGACTTTTTTTTTGACAACCTTAGGACACATGCATGATTGATTCACTATAAAAAAATTCTGACAGCCTTAGAACACATATATGCATGATTGAGTCACTATGAATTTTTTTGCCTGCCTTTGAACACATATATGCATTATTGAATCACTAAGAAATTTTTTTGACAGCCTTACAGCACATATATGAATGTTTAAATTTGATTTTCTTTTTACACCCTTAGAACATATATATGCAAGATTAAATCACTATGAAATTTTTTTGACAGCCTTAGAACACATATATGCATGATTGAATCACAATCAAGTTTTTAATATAGCAATAGAACACATATATACATGATTGAATCACTGTGAAATTTTTTTGAGATCCTTAGAACACATATATGCATGATTGAACCAAAATAAATTTTTTTGACAGCCTTAGAACGCATATATGAATGATTGACTCACTGTGAACTTTTTTTAACAGCTTTAGAACACATATATGAATAATTGACTCACTGTGAACTTTTTTTAACAGCTTTAGAACACAAACATGCATAATTGAATCACTACAAAAAAATTTGAACAGCCTTACAACACATATATGCATAATTGAATCACTATAAGTTTTTTTTGACAGCTTTAGAACACATATATGCAAGATTGAATCAATATGAAAAGTTTTTTGACAGCCTTAGAACACATATATGAATGATTGAATCACTATAAAAAAAATTTGACAACCGTAGAACACATAAATACATGATTGAATCACTATGAAATTTTTTTGAAATGCTTAGAACATATATATGCACGATTGAATCTGTATCAAATTTTTGTGACAGCCTTAGAACACATATATGCATGATTGAACCACTATAAATTTTTTTGACAACATTTGGACACATATATGCTTGATAGAATCACTACAAAATTTCTTTGACAGCCTTAAAACACATATATGCAAGATGGAATCACTATGAAACTTTTTTGACAGCCTTAGAAGACATATATGCATGATTGAATCACTATGAATTTTTTTTGTCAACCTTAGGACACATATATGCTTGATTGAATCACTATGAATTTTTTTTTATAACCTTAAAACACGTATATGCATGAATGAATGACTGTGAAAGTCTTTTGATAGCCTTAGAACACATATATGCTTGAATGAATCACTACAAATTTTTTGACAACCGTAGAACACATATATGCGTTATTGAATCACTATAAATTTTTTTTGACAACCTTAGCACACATATATGCTGGGTTGAATCAGTATGAAATTTTTTTGACAACCTAATAACACATATATGCATGATTCAATCATTGTAAAATTTCTTTGACAGCGTTAGAACCCATATATGCATGATTTAATCACTATGATTTTTTTTGACAGCCTTAGAACGCATATATGTAGTATAGAATCACTATAAAATATTTTTGACAGCTTATAACACATATATACATGATTGAATCACTAAGAATTTTTTTTGACAACATTAGGACACATATATGCTTGATTGAGTCACTGTGATTTTTTTTTTACAGCGTTAGAACACATATATGCATGATTGAATCGCAATGATTTTTTTTTTACAACCGTAGAATACAAATATGCATTATTGAATCATTATAATTTTTTTTTGACAACCTTAGCACAAATACATGTTTGATTGAATCCCTATGAAATTTTTTTGACAGCCTTAGAACTCATATATGCATGAATTAATCACTTTGAATTTGTTTTTGATAAACTTAGAACACATATATGCATGATTGAATCACTATGAAATTTTTTTGACTGACCTAGAACACATATATGAAAGATTGAATCACTATGAAAAATTTTTGACAGCCTTAGAACACATATATGAGTGATTGAATCACTATGAACTTTGTTTGACAGCCTTAGAAAACATATATGCATAATTGAATCACTATGAATTTTTTTGATAAACTTAGAAGACAAAATTGTATGATTGAATCACTATTAAATTTTTTTGACAGCCTCAGAACACATATATGCATGATTGAATCTCTATAAAACTTTTTTGACAGCATTAGAACACATATATGCAAGATTGAATCACTATGAAAATTGTTTTATATCCTAAGAACACATATATGCATGATTGAATCACTACGAATTTTTTTTGACATCCTAAGAACACATATATGCATGATTAAATCACTATGAAATTTTTTTGACAGCCTTAGAATGCATATATGCAAGATAGAATCACTATGAATTTTTTTTTAGGCTTTTAGAACACATATATGCATGATTGAATCACTATAAAAATTTTTTGATAACCTTCAAAGACAAATATGCATGATTGAATCACTATAGAATTTTGTTGACAGTCTTAATAAACATATATGTTTGATTGAATCTCTATAAACCTTTTTTGACAGCATTAGAATACATATATGCAAGATTGAATCACTATGATTTTTTTTTTACATCCTAAGAACACATATATGCATGATTGAATCTTTATGAAATTTTTTTGACAGCGTTAGAACACATATATGCTTGATAGAGTCACTATGAATTTTTTTTGACAGCCTTAAAACGAATATACGCAAGAAAAAAACACTATGAAATTCTTTTGATAGCCTTAGAAGACAAATATGCATGATTGAATCACTATCATTTGTTTTTCACAACCTTAGGACACATATATGCTTGATTGAATCTCTATGAAAGTTTTTTGATAGCCTTAGAACACATATATGCAGGAATGAATCACTATGAAATTTTTTTAACAACCGTAGAACACGTAAATGCATTATTGAATCTCTATAAAAATTTTTTGACAACCTTAGCACACATATATGCTGGATTGAACAACTACACATTTTTTTTGACATCCTAGCACACGTATATGCATGATAGAATCACTTTGAAATTTTTTCGACAGCCTTGGAACACATATATGCATGAATTAATCACTGTGATTTTTTTTTTTATAAACATAGAACATGTATATGCATGATAGAATCACTATGAAACGTTTTTGACTGCCTTAGAACACATATATGAATGATTGAATCACACTGAATTTTTTTTTAGAGCCACATAACACATATATGAATGATTGAATCACTATGAACTTTGTTTAACAGTTTTAGAACACATATATGCATAATTGAATCACTATGAAATTTTTTAAATAACCTTAGAAGACAAATATGCATGATTGAATCACTATGAAATTTTTTTGACAGCCTTAGAACACATATATGCATGATTGAATCTCTATAAAACTTTTTTGACAGCATTAGAACATATATATGCAAGATTGAATCTCTATAAAACTTTTTTGACAACATTAGAACACATGTATACAAGATTGATTCACTATGATTTTTTTTTGACATCCTAAGAAAACATATATGCATGATTGAATTGCTATGAAATTTTTTTGACAGCCTTAGAACACATATAAGCATCATTGAATCTCTATGAAATGTTTTTGAGAGCCTTAGAACACATATATGCATGATTGAATCTCTATAAAACTTTTTTGACAGCATTACAACACATATATGTAAGATTGAATCACTATGAATTTTTTTTGACATCCTAAGAACACATATATGCATGATTGAATCGCTATGAATTTTTTTTTAGAGCCTTAGAACACATATATGCTTGATTAAATCACTATAAAATCCTTATGACAACCTTAGAACACATATATGCATGATTGAATCTCAATGATTTTTTTTACGGCACTAGGACACATATATGCAAGATTGAATCACTATGATTTTTTTTTGACTTCCTAAGAATACATATATGCGTGATTGAATCACTATAAAAGTTTTTTGACATCTTTAGAACACATATATGCAAGATTGAATCAATATGATTTTTTTTTTACTGCCTTAGAACTCATAGATGTGTCATTGAATCACTATAAAAAAAAATTTGACAGCCTTAGAGCACATATATGAATGATTGAATCACTATGAAATTTTTTTGATAGCCATAGAACACATATACACATGACAGAATCACTATGAAATTTTTTGGACATCCTTAGAACACATATATGCATCATAAAATCTCTATCAAATTTTTTTAACAGCGTTATGACACATATATGCATGATTGAACCACTATGATTTTTTTGAATAACATTAGGACACATACATGCTTGATAGAATCACTACGAATTTTTTTGACAGCCTTAAAATGCATATATGCCGGATATAATCACTATTAAATTTGTTTGACAGACTTAGAAGACATATATGCATTATTGAATCACTATGATTTTTTTTTGACAACCTTAGGAAACATATCTGCTTGATTGAATCACTATGAATTTTTTTTTATAGCCTTAGAACACATATATGCATGAATGAATGACTGTGAAATTCTTTTGATAGCCTTAGAACACATATATGCATGAATGAATCACTATGAATTTTTTTTGACAATCGTAGAACACATATATGCATTATTGAATCACTATAAAAAATTTTTAACAACCTTAGCACACGTATATGTTGGATTGAATCACTATGAATTTTTTTGGACATCCTAATAACACATATATGCATGATTGAATCACTGTGAATTTTTTTTGACAGCCTTAGAACACATATATGCATGATTAAATCACTATGAAATTTTTTTAGTGGCCTTAGAACACATATATGCATGATTGAATCACTACAAATTTTTTTGACAGACTTAGAACACATATATGCATGATTGAATTTCTATGAAATTTTTTTGACAGCACTAGAACACATATATTTAAGATTGTATCACTATGAATTATTTTTGACCTCCTATGAACACATATATGCATGATTGAATCACTATAATTTTTTATTTATCGCATTAGAACACGTATATGTATGATTAAATCATAATAAAACTTTTTTGACAGCCTTAGCACACATATATGCAAGATTGAATCACTATAAAAAGTTTTTGACATCCTAAGAACCCATATATGTATAATTGAACCACTATGATTTTTTTTGACAGCCTTAGAAAACATATATGTAGTATAGAATCACTATGAAATTTATTTCACAGCCTTAGAACACATATATGCATGATTGAATCACTATGAATTTTTTTTTACCACATTAGCAACATATATGCTTGATTGAATCACTATCAATTTTTTTTGACAGCCTTAGAACACATATATGCATGATTGAATCATTGTGAAATTTTTTTGATAGCCTTAGAGCACATATATGCATGAATGAATCACTATGAATTTTTTTTGACAACCGTAGAACACATATATGCATTATTTAATCACTGTGAATATTTTTTGATAAACTTAAAACACATATATGCATGATTGAATCATTATGAAATTTTTTTGACTTCCTTAGAACACGTATATGAATGATTGAATCACTATGAAATTTTTTTGACAGCCTTAGAACACATATATGATTGATTAAATCACTAGTAACTTTGTTTGACAGCCATAGAACACATATATGGATAATTGAATCACTATGAAATTTTTTTAATAACCTTAGAAGACAAATATGCATGATTGAATCACAATGAATTTTTTTTGACTGCTTTAGAAAACATATATGCATGATAGAATCTCTATAAAACTTTTTTGACAACATTAGAACACATATATGCAAGATTGAATCACTATGAAATTTTTTTGTCATCCTAAGAACACATATATGCATGATTGAATCATTATGAATTTTTTTTGATAGCCTTAGATGACATATATGCATGAATCAATCACTATGAAATTTTTTTGACAACCGTAGAACACGTATATGCATTATTGATTCAATATAAATTTTTGTTGACAACTTTAGCACACATATATGCTTGATTGAATCACTATGAAATTTTTTTGAAACCCTTAGAAGACATATGTGCATGATTGAATCATTGTTAATTCTTTTTGATAGCCTTGGAATACATATATGCATGATTGACTAACTATGAAATTTTTTTGACTACCTTACAACACATATATGAATGATTGAATCACTATGAAATTTTTTTGACAGCCTTATAACACATATATGCACGATTGAATCAAACAAAAAAAATTTGACAGCATTACACCACATATATGTATGATTGAATCACTATAATTTTTTTTTTACAGCCGTAGAACACATATATGCATGATTAAATCACTATGTAATTTTTTTGACAACCTTAGAACACAGATATGCATGATTGAATCGCTATGAATTTTTTTTGATAGCATTACAACACATATATGCAAGATTGAATCACTATAATTTTTTTTTGACATCTAAAGAACACATATATGCATGATTGAATCACTATAAATTTTTTTTGACCACAATAGAACACATATATGTATGATTGAATCACTATGAAATTTTGTTGACAACTTTAAAACACATATATGAATGATTGAATCACTATGAAATTTTTTTGGCAGCCTTAGAAAACATATATGCATGATGGAATCTCTATGAAATTTTTCTCATAGCACTAGAACACATATATGCAAGATTGAATCACTATGAATTTTTTTTTCACATCCTAAGAACACATATATACTAGATTGAATCACTATGAATTTTTTTTTACATCCTAAGAACACATATATGCATGATTGAATCACTATGAATTTTTTTTTTACAACCTTAAAATGCATATACGTAGGATAAAATCACTATAAAAAAATTTTGACATCTTTAGAGCAAATATAGTCACGATTGAATCACTATGAGTTTTTCTTGACAACCTTAGGACACATATTTGCTTGATTGAATCACTATAAAAAAATTTTGACAGCCTTAGAACACATATATGCAAGATTGAATCACTGTAAAATTTTTGTGACAGCCTTAGAACACATATATGAATGACTGAAACACCATGAAATTTGTTTGACTGCCTTAGAACACATATATGAATGATTGAACCACTATAAATTTTTTTTGATAGCCTTAGAACACATATATGCATGATTGAATCACTACAAATTTTTTTTGACAGCATTAGAACACATATATTTATGATCAAATCACTATGATTTTTTTTTGACAACCTTAGCACATATATATGCATAAATGAATCACAATGAATTTTTTTTGACAACCTTAGAAAACAAATATGCATGATTGAATCAGTATGATTTTTTTTTCACAAGCTTAGAACACATATATGCATGATTGAATCTCTATGAACTTTTTTTTGACAGCATTAGAACACATATTTGCAAGACTGAATCACTATGAATTTTTTTTTACAATAATAGTACACATATATATGATTCTCACTATGAAATTTTGTTGACAGCCTTAGAACACATATATGCATGATTCAATTGCTATGAATTTTTTTTTGACAGCATTAGAACACATATATGCATGATTGAATCACTATGAAATTTTTTTGATAGCCTTAGAACACATATACACAAGATTGAATCTCTATGAATTTTTTTTTACAGCAGTAGAACACATATATGCAAGATTGAATCACTTTGAATTTCTTTTGACATCCTTATAACACATATACGCATGATTGAATCACTATGAATTATTTTTGACAACCTTAGAAGACAAATATGCATGATAGAATCACTGTGAATTTTTTTTGACTTCCTTAGAACACATATATGCATGATTGAAACACTACAAAATTCTTTTGACAGACTTAGAACACATATATGCATGATTGTATCTCTACAAAATTTTTTTGACAACATTAGAACACATATATGTATGATTGAATCACTATGAATTTTTTTGATAGCCTAAGAACACATATATGCATGATTGAATTACTATGAAATTTTTTTGACAACCTTAGAACACAAATATGCATGATTGAATAACTTTGAATTTTTTTTTACAGCATTTGAACACATATATGCAATATTGAATCACTATAAAAAAAAATTGACATCCTAAGAACACATATATGCATGATTGAATCACTATGAAATTTTTTTGACAGCATTAGAACACATATATGTATGATTGAATTACTAAGAAATTTTGTTGACAGTCTTAGAACAATATATGCATGATTGAATCACTATGAAATTTTTGTTGACAGCCTTAGAATACATATATACTTGATTGAATCACTATGAAATTTTTTTGATAGCCTTAAAACACATATATGCTTGACTGAATCTCTATGAATTTTTTTTGACATCCTAAAAACACATATATGCATGACTGGATCACTATGATTTTTTTTTTGTAGCATTAGCACACATATATGAATGATTGAATAGCAAATAAATTTTTTTCACAGCCTTAGATCACATATATGCATGATTGAATCGCTATAAAATTTCTTTAACATCCTAAGAACACATATGCATGATTGAATCATTATAAATTTTTTTTGATAGCCTTAGAACGCATATATGTTGGATAGAATCACTATAAAGTTTTTTTGACAGTCTTAGAACACAAATAGGCATGATTGAACCATTATGAATTTTTTTTTACTACCCTACGACACATATATGCTTGATATAATCACTATGAAATTTTTTTGACAACCTTCGAAGACATATATGCTTAATTGAATCACAATGAAATTTTTTTGACAACCGTAGAACACATATATGCAATATTGAGTCACTATAAATTTTTTTTGACAAACTTGGCACAGAGACATGCATGATTGAATCACTGTGAATTTTTTTTATAGCCTTGGAACACATATATGGATGATTGAAATACTATGAAATTTTTTGACTGCCTTAGAACACATATATGCATGAATGAATCACTATAAAATTTTTGTCACAGCATTATAACACATATATGTATGTATTCTAATCACTATAAATTTTTTTTTACAGACTTAGAACACATATATGCATAGATGAATAACTAACAAATTTTTTTGACAACCTTAGAACACAAATATGCATGATTGAATCACTATAAAAAAAAATTGACAACCTTAGAACACAAATTTGCATGATTGAACACAAATATTCATGAATTTTTTCACAACATTTGAACAAATATATGTATGATTGAATCACTATGAATTTTTTTTGACAGCCTTAGAACACATATGTGTATAATTGAATCACTATAAAAAAAAATTGACAACCTTAGAAAACAAATATGCAAGATTGAATCACTATGAAATTTTTTTGACAGCCTTAGAACAGATATTTGCATGATTGAATCTCTGTAAATTTTCTTTGACAGCATTAGAACACATATTTGTAAGATTTAATCACTGTGAATTTTTTTTGACATCCTAATAACACATATATGCTTGATTGAATCACTATGAATTTTTTTGACAGCATTAGAACACATATATGTATGATTGAATCACTATAAAATTTTATTGACAGCCTTAGAACACATATATGCATGATTGAATCACCATGAAATTTTTTTCACAGCCTTAGAACAAATATATGCATGATTGAATCACTACAAAATTCTTTTGACAGACATAGAACACATATATGCATGATTGAATCACTACAAAATTCTTTTGACAGACATAGAACACATATATGCATGATTGAATCTCTACAAAATTTTTTTGACAACATTAGAACACATATATGTGTGATTGAATCACTATGAATTTTTTTTGACAACCTTAGAATACAAATATGCATGATTGAATCACTGTGAAATTTTTTTGAGAGCATTAGTAAACATATATGCAAGATTGAATCACCATGAATTTATTTTGACATCCTTAGAAAACATATATGCATGATTTAATCAGTATGAAATTTTTTTGACAGCATTAGAGCACATATATGTATGATTAAATCACTATGAAATTTTGTTGACAGTCTTAGAACTCATATAAGCATGATTTAATCACTATGAAATTTTTTTGACAGCCTTAGAACACATATATGCATGATTGAATAAATAGGAAATTTTTTTGACAGCCTTAAAACACATATATGCATGACTGAATCTCTGTGAAATTTTTTTGACAGTACTGGAACACATATATTTAAGAGTAAATCACTGTGAATTTTTTTTGACATCCTAAGAACACATATATGCATGATTGAATCACTATGAATTTTTTTTTATAGCATTAGAACACATATATGCTTGATTGAATAACAATTAAATTTTTTTGACAGCCTTATTAAACATATATGCATGATTTAATCGCTATGAAATTTCTTTGACATCCTAAGAACACATATATACATGATTAAATCAATATGAATTTTTTTGATAGCCTTATAACGCACACATATTAGATAGAATCACTGTGATTTTTTTTTGACACTCTAAGAGCACATATAGGCATGATTGTACCACTATGAATTCATTTTGACAACCCTAGCACACATATATGCTTGATTGAATCACTGTCAAATTTTTTTGATATCCGTAGAACACATATATGCTTGATTGAATCACTATGAAATTTTTTTGATAGACTTAGAACACCTATATGCATGAATGAATCACTATGAAATTTTGTTGACAACCGTAGAATGCTTATATGCAATATTGAATCACTATAAATTTTTTTGACAACCTTAGCACACATATATGCATGATTGAATCACTGTGATTTTTTTTTGATAGCCTTAGAACACATATATGGATGATTGAAATACTATGAAATGTTTTTGACTGCCTTAAAACACATATATAAATGATTGAATCACTATAAAAAAAATTTGACAGCCTTAGAACACATATAAGCATGATTAAATCACTATAAATGTTTTTTCACAACATTAGAACACATATATGTAATATTGAATCACTATGAAATTTTTTTTACAGTCTTAGAACACATATATGCAAAGTTGAATCTCTAAGAATTTTTTTTTACAACTTTAGAACACAAATATGCATGATTGAATCACTATAAATTTTTTTCTTGACACCATTAGAAAACCTATATGTATGATTGAATCTCTATGATTTTTTTTTGACAGCCTTAGAACACATAATTCATGATTGAATCTCTATAAATTTTCTTTGACAGCATTAGAACACATATTTGCAAGATTTAATCACTATAAAAAATTTTTGACATCCTCAGAACACATATATGCATGATTGAATCACTATGATTTTTTTTTACAACATTAGAACACATATATTTGATTGAATTAGTATGAAATTTTGTTGACAGCCTTAGAACACATATATGCATGATTGAATCATTATGAATTTGTTTTGATAACCTTAGAACATATATATGCACAATTGAATCATTATAAAATCTTTTTGACCCCCTTTGAACACATATACACAAGATTGAATCCCTATGAAATTTTTTTGACAGCACTAGAACACATATATGCAAGATTGAATCACTATGATTTTGTTTGACATCCTAAGAACACATATATGCATGATGGAATCACTATGAAATTTTTTTGATTGCCTTAGAACACATATATGCATGAATGAGTCACTCTGAAATTTTTTTGACAACCCTAGAACACATATATTCATTATTGAATCATTATACATTTTTTTTTACACCCTTAGCACACATATATTATTGATTGAATCATTATGAAATTTTTTTGAAAGCCTTAGAGCAGATATATGCATGATTGAATCATTAGAACACATATATGCATGATTGATTTACTGTGAAATTTTTTTGACTGCCTTAAAACACATATAAGAATGATTCAATCACTATGAAATTTTTTTGACAGACTTAGAACACATATATGCATGATTGACTCACTATAAAAAAAATTTGACAGCATTAGAACACATATATGTATGATTGAATCATTATGATTTTTTTTTTACATCCTTAGAACACATATGCGCATGATTGAATCACTATAATTTTTTTTTTGAAAACCTTAGAAGACAAATATGCATCATTGAATCACGATGAAAAAAAATTGACATCATTGGAACACATATATGCAAGATTGAATCACTATAAAAAAAAATTGACATCCTAATAACACATATTTGCATGATTGAATCACTATGAAATATTTTTGACAGCATTAGAACACATATATGTATGAATGAATCACTATAAAATTTTATTGACAGCCTTAGAACACATATAAGCATGATTGAATCACCATGAAATTTTTTTCACAGCCTTAGAACAAATATATACATGATTGAGTCACTACAAAATTCTTTTGACAGACGTAGAACACATATATGCATGATTGAATCTCTACAAAATTTTTTTGACAACATTAGAACACATATATGTGTGATTGAATCACTATGAATTTTTTTTGACAACCTTAGAATACAAATATGCATGATTGAATCACTGTGAAATTTTTTTGAGAGCATTAGTAAACATATATGCAAGATTGAATCACCATGAATTTTTTTTGACATCCTTAGAAAACATATATGCATGATTTAATCAGTATGAATTTTTTTTGACAACATTAGAGCACATATATGTATAATTAAATCACTATGAAATTTTGTTGACAGTCTTAGAACACATATAAGCATGATTTAATCACTATGAATTTTTTTTGACAGCCTTAGAACACATATATGCATGATTGAATAAATAGGAAATTTTTTTGACAGCCTTAAAACACATATATGCATGACTGAATCTCTGTAAAAAATTTTTAACAGTACTGGAACACATATATTTAAGAGTGAATCACTATGAATTTTTTTTGACATCCTAAGAACACATATATGCATGATTGAATCACTATGATTTTTTTTTTATAGCATTAGAACACATATATGCTTGATTGAATAACAATTAAATTTTTTTGACAGTCTTATTAAACATATATGCATGATTTAATCGCTATGAAATTTCTTTGACATCCTAAGAACACATATATACATGATTAAATCAATATGAATTTTTTTGATAGCCTTAGAACGCACACATTAAATGGAATCACTGTGATTTTTTTTTGACATTCTAAGAGCACATATAGGCATGATTGTACCACTATGAATTTATTTTGACAACCCTAGCACACATATATGCTTGATTGAATCACTGTCAAATTTTTTTGATATCCGTAGGACACATATATGCTTGATTGAATCACTATGAATTTTTTTTGATAGACTTAGAACACCTATATGCATGAATGAATCACTATGAAATTTTGTTGACAATCGTAGAATGCTTATATGCAATATTAATTCACTATAAAATTTTTTGACAACCTTAGCACACATATATGCATGATTGAATCACTGTGAATTTCTTTTGATAGCCTTAGAACACATATATGGATGATTGAAATGCTATGAAATGTTTTTGACTGCCTTAAAACACATATATAAATGATTGAATCACTATAAAAAAAATTGACAGCCTTAGAACACATATAAGTATGATTAAATCACTATAAATGTTTTTTCACAGCATTAGAACACATATATGTAAGATTGAATCACTATGAAATTTTTTTCACAGCCTTAGAACACATATATGCAAAGTTGAATCTCTAAGAAATTTTTTTGACAACTTTAGAACACAAATATGCATGATTGAATCACTTCAATTTTTTTTCTTGACACCATTAGAAAACCTATATGTATGATTGAATCTCTATGAATTTTTTCTGACAGCCTTAGAACACATAATTGCATGATTGAATCTCTATAAATTTTCTTTGACAGCATTAGAACACATATTTGCAAGATTTAATCACTATAAAAAAAATTTGACATCCTAAGAACATATATATGCATGATTGAATCACTATGAATTTTTTTTTACTGCATTAGAACGCATATATTTGATTGAATCAGTATGAAATTTTGTTGACAGCCTTAGAACACATATATGCATGATTGAATCATTATAAATTTGTTTTGATAACCTTAGAACATATATATGCATGATTGAATTATTATAAAATCTTTTTGACACCCTTTGAACACATATACACAAGATTGAATCCCTATGAAATTTTTTTGACAGCACTAGAACACATATATGCAAGATTGAATCACTATGATTTTTTTTGACATCCTAAGAACACATATATGCATGATGGAATCACTATGAAATTTTTTTGATTGCCTTAAAACACATATATGCATGAATGAGTCACTCTGAAATTTTTTTGACAACCCTAGAACACATATATTCATTATTGAATCATTATACATTTTTTTTTACACTCTTAGCACTCATATATTATTGATTGAATCATTATGAAATTTTTTTGAAACCCTTAGAGCAGATATATGCATGATTGAATCATTAGAACACATATATGCATGATTGATTTACTGTGAAATTTTTTTGACTGCCTTAGAACACATATAAGAATGATTCAATCACTATGAAATTTTTTTGACAGACTTAGAACACATATATGCATGATTGACTCACTATAAAAAAATTTTGACAGCATTAGAACACATATATGTATGATTGAATCATTATGATTTTTTTTTTACATCCTTAGAACACATATGCGCATGATTGAATCACTATAATTTTTTTTTTGAAAACCTTAGAAGACAAATATGCATCATTGAATCACGATGAAAAAAATTTGACATCATTGGAACACATATATGCAAGATTGAATCACTATAAAAAAATTTTGACATCCTAATAACACATATTTGCATGATTGAATCACTATGAAATATTTTTGACAGCATTAGAACACATATATGTATGAATGAATCACTATAAAATTTTATTGACAGCCTTAGAACACATATAAGCATGATTGAATCACCATGAAATTTTTTTCACAGCCTTAGAACAAATATATACATGATTGAGTCACTACAAAATTCTTTTGACAGACGTAGAACACATATATGCATGATTGAATCTCTACAAAATTTTTTTGACAACATTAGAACACATATATGTGTGATTGAATCACTATGAATTTTTTTTGACAACCTTAGAATACAAATATGCATGATTGAATCACTGTGAAATTTTTTTGAGAGCATTAGTAAACATATATGCAAGATTGAATCACCATGAATTTTTTTTGACATCCTTAGAAAACATATATGCATGATTTAATCAGTATGAATTTTTTTTGACAACATTAGAGCACATATATGTATAATTAAATCACTATGAAATTTTGTTGACAGTCTTAGAACACATATAAGCATGATTTAATCACTATGAATTTTTTTTGACAGCCTTAGAACACATATATGCATGATTGAATAAATAGGAAATTTTTTTGACAGCCTTAAAACACATATATGCATGACTGAATCTCTGTAAAAAATTTTTAACAGTACTGGAACACATATATTTAAGAGTGAATCACTATGAATTTTTTTTGACATCCTAAGAACACATATATGCATGATTGAATCACTATGATTTTTTTTTTATAGCATTAGAACACATATATGCTTGATTGAATAACAATTAAATTTTTTTGACAGTCTTATTAAACATATATGCATGATTTAATCGCTATGAAATTTCTTTGACATCCTAAGAACACATATATACATGATTAAATCAATATGAATTTTTTTGATAGCCTTAGAACGCACACATTAAATGGAATCACTGTGATTTTTTTTTGACATTCTAAGAGCACATATAGGCATGATTGTACCACTATGAATTTATTTTGACAACCCTAGCACACATATATGCTTGATTGAATCACTGTCAAATTTTTTTGATATCCGTAGGACACATATATGCTTGATTGAATCACTATGAATTTTTTTTGATAGACTTAGAACACCTATATGCATGAATGAATCACTATGAAATTTTGTTGACAATCGTAGAATGCTTATATGCAATATTAATTCACTATAAAATTTTTTGACAACCTTAGCACACATATATGCATGATTGAATCACTGTGAATTTCTTTTGATAGCCTTAGAACACATATATGGATGATTGAAATGCTATGAAATGTTTTTGACTGCCTTAAAACACATATATAAATGATTGAATCACTATAAAAAAAATTGACAGCCTTAGAACACATATAAGTATGATTAAATCACTATAAATGTTTTTTCACAGCATTAGAACACATATATGTAAGATTGAATCACTATGAAATTTTTTTCACAGCCTTAGAACACATATATGCAAAGTTGAATCTCTAAGAAATTTTTTTGACAACTTTAGAACACAAATATGCATGATTGAATCACTTCAATTTTTTTTCTTGACACCATTAGAAAACCTATATGTATGATTGAATCTCTATGAATTTTTTCTGACAGCCTTAGAACACATAATTGCATGATTGAATCTCTATAAATTTTCTTTGACAGCATTAGAACACATATTTGCAAGATTTAATCACTATAAAAAAAATTTGACATCCTAAGAACATATATATGCATGATTGAATCACTATGAATTTTTTTTTACTGCATTAGAACGCATATATTTGATTGAATCAGTATGAAATTTTGTTGACAGCCTTAGAACACATATATGCATGATTGAATCATTATAAATTTGTTTTGATAACCTTAGAACATATATATGCATGATTGAATTATTATAAAATCTTTTTGACACCCTTTGAACACATATACACAAGATTGAATCCCTATGAAATTTTTTTGACAGCACTAGAACACATATATGCAAGATTGAATCACTATGATTTTTTTTGACATCCTAAGAACACATATATGCATGATGGAATCACTATGAAATTTTTTTGATTGCCTTAAAACACATATATGCATGAATGAGTCACTCTGAAATTTTTTTGACAACCCTAGAACACATATATTCATTATTGAATCATTATACATTTTTTTTTACACTCTTAGCACTCATATATTATTGATTGAATCATTATGAAATTTTTTTGAAACCCTTAGAGCAGATATATGCATGATTGAATCATTAGAACACATATATGCATGATTGATTTACTGTGAAATTTTTTTGACTGCCTTAGAACACATATAAGAATGATTCAATCACTATGAAATTTTTTTGACAGACTTAGAACACATATATGCATGATTGACTCACTATAAAAAAATTTTGACAGCATTAGAACACATATATGTATGATTGAATCATTATGATTTTTTTTTTACATCCTTAGAACACATATGCGCATGATTGAATCACTATAATTTTTTTTTTGAAAACCTTAGAAGACAAATATGCATCATTGAATCACGATGAAAAAAATTTGACATCATTGGAACACATATATGCAAGATTGAATCACTATAAAAAAATTTTGACATCCTAATAACACATATTTGCATGATTGAATCACTATGAAATATTTTTGACAGCATTAGAACACATATATGTATGAATGAATCACTATAAAATTTTATTGACAGCCTTAGAACACATATAAGCATGATTGAATCACCATGAAATTTTTTTCACAGCCTTAGAACAAATATATACATGATTGAGTCACTACAAAATTCTTTTGACAGACGTAGAACACATATATGCATGATTGAATCTCTACAAAATTTTTTTGACAACATTAGAACACATATATGTGTGATTGAATCACTATGAATTTTTTTTGACAACCTTAGAATACAAATATGCATGATTGAATCACTGTGAAATTTTTTTGAGAGCATTAGTAAACATATATGCAAGATTGAATCACCATGAATTTTTTTTGACATCCTTAGAAAACATATATGCATGATTTAATCAGTATGAATTTTTTTTGACAACATTAGAGCACATATATGTATAATTAAATCACTATGAAATTTTGTTGACAGTCTTAGAACACATATAAGCATGATTTAATCACTATGAATTTTTTTTGACAGCCTTAGAACACATATATGCATGATTGAATAAATTGGAAATTTTTTTGACAGCCTTAAAACACATATATGCATGACTGAATCTCTGTAAAAAATTTTTAACAGTACTGGAACACATATATTTAAGAGTGAATCACTATGAATTTTTTTTGACATCCTAAGAACACATATATGCATGATTGAATCACTATGATTTTTTTTTTATAGCATTAGAACACATATATGCTTGATTGAATAACAATTAAATTTTTTTGACAGTCTTATTAAACATATATGCATGATTTAATCGCTATGAAATTTCTTTGACATCCTAAGAACACATATATACATGATTAAATCAATATGAATTTTTTTGATAGCCTTAGAACGCACACATTAAATGGAATCACTGTGATTTTTTTTTGACATTCTAAGAGCACATATAGGCATGATTGTACCACTATGAATTTATTTTGACAACCCTAGCACACATATATGCTTGATTGAATCACTGTCAAATTTTTTTGATATCCGTAGGACACATATATGCTTGATTGAATCACTATGAATTTTTTTTGATAGACTTAGAACACCTATATGCATGAATGAATCACTATGAAATTTTGTTGACAATCGTAGAATGCTTATATGCAATATTAATTCACTATAAAATTTTTTGACAACCTTAGCACACATATATGCATGATTGAATCACTGTGAATTTCTTTTGATAGCCTTAGAACACATATATGGATGATTGAAATGCTATGAAATGTTTTTGACTGCCTTAAAACACATATATAAATGATTGAATCACTATAAAAAAAATTGACAGCCTTAGAACACATATAAGTATGATTAAATCACTATAAATGTTTTTTCACAGCATTAGAACACATATATGTAAGATTGAATCACTATGAAATTTTTTTCACAGCCTTAGAACACATATATGCAAAGTTGAATCTCTAAGAAATTTTTTTGACAACTTTAGAACACAAATATGCATGATTGAATCACTTCAATTTTTTTTCTTGACACCATTAGAAAACCTATATGTATGATTGAATCTCTATGAATTTTTTCTGACAGCCTTAGAACACATAATTGCATGATTGAATCTCTATAAATTTTCTTTGACAGCATTAGAACACATATTTGCAAGATTTAATCACTATAAAAAAAATTTGACATCCTAAGAACATATATATGCATGATTGAATCACTATGAATTTTTTTTTACTGCATTAGAACGCATATATTTGATTGAATCAGTATGAAATTTTGTTGACAGCCTTAGAACACATATATGCATGATTGAATCATTATAAATTTGTTTTGATAACCTTAGAACATATATATGCATGATTGAATTATTATAAAATCTTTTTGACACCCTTTGAACACATATACACAAGATTGAATCCCTATGAAATTTTTTTGACAGCACTAGAACACATATATGCAAGATTGAATCACTATGATTTTTTTTGACATCCTAAGAACACATATATGCATGATGGAATCACTATGAAATTTTTTTGATTGCCTTAAAACACATATATGCATGAATGAGTCACTCTGAAATTTTTTTGACAACCCTAGAACACATATATTCATTATTGAATCATTATACATTTTTTTTTACACTCTTAGCACTCATATATTATTGATTGAATCATTATGAAATTTTTTTGAAACCCTTAGAGCAGATATATGCATGATTGAATCATTAGAACACATATATGCATGATTGATTTACTGTGAAATTTTTTTGACTGCCTTAGAACACATATAAGAATGATTCAATCACTATGAAATTTTTTTGACAGACTTAGAACACATATATGCATGATTGACTCACTATAAAAAAATTTTGACAGCATTAGAACACATATATGTATGATTGAATCATTATGATTTTTTTTTTACATCCTTAGAACACATATGCGCATGATTGAATCACTATAATTTTTTTTTTGAAAACCTTAGAAGACAAATATGCATCATTGAATCACGATGAAAAAAATTTGACATCATTGGAACACATATATGCAAGATTGAATCACTATAAAAAAATTTTGACATCCTAATAACACATATTTGCATGATTGAATCACTATGAAATATTTTTGACAGCATTAGAACACATATATGTATGAATGAATCACTATAAAATTTTATTGACAGCCTTAGAACACATATAAGCATGATTGAATCACCATGAAATTTTTTTCACAGCCTTAGAACAAATATATACATGATTGAGTCACTACAAAATTCTTTTGACAGACGTAGAACACATATATGCATGATTGAATCTCTACAAAATTTTTTTGACAACATTAGAACACATATATGTGTGATTGAATCACTATGAATTTTTTTTGACAACCTTAGAATACAAATATGCATGATTGAATCACTGTGAAATTTTTTTGAGAGCATTAGTAAACATATATGCAAGATTGAATCACCATGAATTTTTTTTGACATCCTTAGAAAACATATATGCATGATTTAATCAGTATGAATTTTTTTTGACAACATTAGAGCACATATATGTATAATTAAATCACTATGAAATTTTGTTGACAGTCTTAGAACACATATAAGCATGATTTAATCACTATGAATTTTTTTTGACAGCCTTAGAACACATATATGCATGATTGAATAAATAGGAAATTTTTTTGACAGCCTTAAAACACATATATGCATGACTGAATCTCTGTAAAAAATTTTTAACAGTACTGGAACACATATATTTAAGAGTGAATCACTATGAATTTTTTTTGACATCCTAAGAACACATATATGCATGATTGAATCACTATGATTTTTTTTTTATAGCATTAGAACACATATATGCTTGATTGAATAACAATTAAATTTTTTTGACAGTCTTATTAAACATATATGCATGATTTAATCGCTATGAAATTTCTTTGACATCCTAAGAACACATATATACATGATTAAATCAATATGAATTTTTTTGATAGCCTTAGAACGCACACATTAAATGGAATCACTGTGATTTTTTTTTGACATTCTAAGAGCACATATAGGCATGATTGTACCACTATGAATTTATTTTGACAACCCTAGCACACATATATGCTTGATTGAATCACTGTCAAATTTTTTTGATATCCGTAGGACACATATATGCTTGATTGAATCACTATGAATTTTTTTTGATAGACTTAGAACACCTATATGCATGAATGAATCACTATGAAATTTTGTTGACAATCGTAGAATGCTTATATGCAATATTAATTCACTATAAAATTTTTTGACAACCTTAGCACACATATATGCATGATTGAATCACTGTGAATTTCTTTTGATAGCCTTAGAACACATATATGGATGATTGAAATGCTATGAAATGTTTTTGACTGCCTTAAAACACATATATAAATGATTGAATCACTATAAAAAAAATTGACAGCCTTAGAACACATATAAGTATGATTAAATCACTATAAATGTTTTTTCACAGCATTAGAACACATATATGTAAGATTGAATCACTATGAAATTTTTTTCACAGCCTTAGAACACATATATGCAAAGTTGAATCTCTAAGAAATTTTTTTGACAACTTTAGAACACAAATATGCATGATTGAATCACTTCAATTTTTTTTCTTGACACCATTAGAAAACCTATATGTATGATTGAATCTCTATGAATTTTTTCTGACAGCCTTAGAACACATAATTGCATGATTGAATCTCTATAAATTTTCTTTGACAGCATTAGAACACATATTTGCAAGATTTAATCACTATAAAAAAAATTTGACATCCTAAGAACATATATATGCATGATTGAATCACTATGAATTTTTTTTTACTGCATTAGAACGCATATATTTGATTGAATCAGTATGAAATTTTGTTGACAGCCTTAGAACACATATATGCATGATTGAATCATTATAAATTTGTTTTGATAACCTTAGAACATATATATGCATGATTGAATTATTATAAAATCTTTTTGACACCCTTTGAACACATATACACAAGATTGAATCCCTATGAAATTTTTTTGACAGCACTAGAACACATATATGCAAGATTGAATCACTATGATTTTTTTTGACATCCTAAGAACACATATATGCATGATGGAATCACTATGAAATTTTTTTGATTGCCTTAAAACACATATATGCATGAATGAGTCACTCTGAAATTTTTTTGACAACCCTAGAACACATATATTCATTATTGAATCATTATACATTTTTTTTTACACTCTTAGCACTCATATATTATTGATTGAATCATTATGAAATTTTTTTGAAACCCTTAGAGCAGATATATGCATGATTGAATCATTAGAACACATATATGCATGATTGATTTACTGTGAAATTTTTTTGACTGCCTTAGAACACATATAAGAATGATTCAATCACTATGAAATTTTTTTGACAGACTTAGAACACATATATGCATGATTGACTCACTATAAAAAAATTTTGACAGCATTAGAACACATATATGTATGATTGAATCATTATGATTTTTTTTTTACATCCTTAGAACACATATGCGCATGATTGAATCACTATAATTTTTTTTTTGAAAACCTTAGAAGACAAATATGCATCATTGAATCACGATGAAAAAAATTTGACATCATTGGAACACATATATGCAAGATTGAATCACTATAAAAAAATTTTGACATCCTAATAACACATATTTGCATGATTGAATCACTATGAAATATTTTTGACAGCATTAGAACACATATATGTATGAATGAATCACTATAAAATTTTATTGACAGCCTTAGAACACATATAAGCATGATTGAATCACCATGAAATTTTTTTCACAGCCTTAGAACAAATATATACATGATTGAGTCACTACAAAATTCTTTTGACAGACGTAGAACACATATATGCATGATTGAATCTCTACAAAATTTTTTTGACAACATTAGAACACATATATGTGTGATTGAATCACTATGAATTTTTTTTGACAACCTTAGAATACAAATATGCATGATTGAATCACTGTGAAATTTTTTTGAGAGCATTAGTAAACATATATGCAAGATTGAATCACCATGAATTTTTTTTGACATCCTTAGAAAACATATATGCATGATTTAATCAGTATGAATTTTTTTTGACAACATTAGAGCACATATATGTATAATTAAATCACTATGAAATTTTGTTGACAGTCTTAGAACACATATAAGCATGATTTAATCACTATGAATTTTTTTTGACAGCCTTAGAACACATATATGCATGATTGAATAAATTGGAAATTTTTTTGACAGCCTTAAAACACATATATGCATGACTGAATCTCTGTAAAAAATTTTTAACAGTACTGGAACACATATATTTAAGAGTGAATCACTATGAATTTTTTTTGACATCCTAAGAACACATATATGCATGATTGAATCACTATGATTTTTTTTTTATAGCATTAGAACACATATATGCTTGATTGAATAACAATTAAATTTTTTTGACAGTCTTATTAAACATATATGCATGATTTAATCGCTATGAAATTTCTTTGACATCCTAAGAACACATATATACATGATTAAATCAATATGAATTTTTTTGATAGCCTTAGAACGCACACATTAAATGGAATCACTGTGATTTTTTTTTGACATTCTAAGAGCACATATAGGCATGATTGTACCACTATGAATTTATTTTGACAACCCTAGCACACATATATGCTTGATTGAATCACTGTCAAATTTTTTTGATATCCGTAGGACACATATATGCTTGATTGAATCACTATGAAATTTTTTTGATAGACTTAGAACACCTATATGCATGAATGAATCACTATGAAATTTTGTTGACAATCGTAGAATGCTTATATGCAATATTAATTCACTATAAAATTTTTTGACAACCTTAGCACACATATATGCATGATTGAATCACTGTGAATTTCTTTTGATAGCCTTAGAACACATATATGGATGATTGAAATGCTATGAAATGTTTTTGACTGCCTTAAAACACATATATAAATGATTGAATCACTATAAAAAAAAATTGACAGCCTTAGAACACATATAAGTATGATTAAATCACTATAAATGTTTTTTCACAGCATTAGAACACATATATGTAAGATTGAATCACTATGAAATTTTTTTCACAGCCTTAGAACACATATATGCAAAGTTGAATCTCTAAGAAATTTTTTTGACAACTTTAGAACACAAATATGCATGATTGAATCACTTCAATTTTTTTTCTTGACACCATTAGAAAACCTATATGTATGATTGAATCTCTATGAATTTTTTCTGACAGCCTTAGAACACATAATTGCATGATTGAATCTCTATAAATTTTCTTTGACAGCATTAGAACACATATTTGCAAGATTTAATCACTATAAAAAAAATTTGACATCCTAAGAACACATATATGCATGATTGAATCACTATGAATTTTTTTTTACCGCATTAGAACACATATATTTGATTGAATCAGTATGAAATTTTGTTGACAGCCTTAGAACACATATATGCATGATTGAATCATTATGAATTTGTTTTGATAACCTTAGAACATATATATGCATGATTGAATTATTATAAAATCTTTTTGACACCCTTTGAACACATATACACAAGATTGAATCCCTATGAAATTTTTTTGACAGCACTAGAACACATATATGCAAGATTGAATCACTATGATTTTTTTTGACATCCTAAGAACACATATATGCATGATGGAATCACTATGAAATTTTTTTGATTGCCTTAAAACACATATATGCATGAATGAGTCACTCTGAAATTTTTTTGACAACCCTAGAACACATATATTCATTATTGAATCATTATACATTTTTTTTTACACTCTTAGCACTCATATATTATTGATTGAATCATTATGAAATTTTTTTGAAACCCTTAGAGCAGATATATGCATGATTGAATCATTAGAACACATATATGCATGATTGATTTACTGTGAAATTTTTTTGACTGCCTTAGAACACATATAAGAATGATTCAATCACTATGAAATTTTTTTGACAGACTTAGAACACATATATGCATGATTGACTCACTATAAAAAAATTTTGACAGCATTAGAACACATATATGTATGATTGAATCATTATGATTTTTTTTTTACATCCTTAGAACACATATACGCATGATTGAATCACTATAAAATTTTTTTTGACAACCTTAGAAGACAAATATGCATCATTGAATCACTATGAAAATTTTTTGACATCATTGGAACACATATATGCAAGATTGAATCACTATAAAAAAATTTTGACATCCTAATAAAACATATATGCATGATTGAATCACTATGACATTTTTTTGACAGCATTAGAACATATATATGTATGAATGAATCACTATAAAATTTTATTGACAGCCTTAGAACACATATTTGATGAGATTACCGGCAAGGTTGGTCATGGGTAATAAAATTTTTTTGACAACCTTAAAACACAAATAGGCATGACTGAATCATAATAAATTTTTTTTATAGCATTAGATCACATATATGCAAGATTAAATCACTATGAAATTTTTTTGACATCCAAAGAACACATATATGCATGATTGAATCACTACGAAATTTTTTTGACAGCATTAGAACACATATATGCATGATTGAATCACTATGAAATTTTGTTGACAGTCTTAGAACACATAATGCATGATTGAATCACTACGAAATTTTTTTGACATCCTTAAAACACATATATGCATGATTGAATCTCTATAAAAAAATTTTGACAGCATTAGAACACATATATGCATGATTGAATCACTATGAATTTTTTTTGACATCCTAAGAACACTTATATGCCTGATTGAATCACTAAGAAATTTATTTGATAGCATTACAACACATATATGCCTGATTGAATCACAATTAAAATTTTTTGACAGCTTAGAACACATATATGCGTGATTGAATCAGTATGAAAATTTTTTGACAGCCTTAGAACACATATAAATAGGATAGAATCACTACGAATTTTTTTGATAGCCTTATAAAACATATAGGCATGATTGAAATACTATGAATTTTTTTGGACAACCTTAGGACACATATATGCTTGATTGAATCACTACAAAAAATTTTTTTGATAGCCTTAGAACACATATATGCATGATTGAATCACTATGAAATTGTTTTGACAACCGTAGAACACATATGTGCATTATTGAATCACTATAATTTTTTTTTGACAACTTAACACACTTATATGGATGATTGAATCACTGTGAAATTTTTTTGATAGCCTTAGAACACATATATGGATGATTGAATCACTATGAACTTTTTTTGACTACGTTAGAACACATATATGGATGATTGAATCACTATGAAATTTTTTTGACTGCCTTAGAGCACATATATGAATGATTAAATCACTATGAAGTATTTTTGACAGCCTTCAAACACATATATGCATGATTGAATCATTACAAAAAAATGTTGACAACATTAGAACACTTATAAGTGTGATTGACTCACTATGATTTTTTTTTACTCCCTTAGAACACATATATGAATAATTGAATCACTATGAAATGTTTTTGACAACCTTGGAACACAAATATGAATGTTTGAATCCGTATAAAATTTTTTTGACAGCCTTAGAACACATATATGCATGATTGAGTCTCTATGAAATTTTTTTGACAGCATTAGAACACATATATTTAAGATTGAATCACTATAAAAAAAATTTGAAAACCTAAGGACACATATATGTATGATTGAATCACTATGAATTGTTTTTTACAGCATTAGAACACAAATATGTACAATTAAAACACTATGAAATTTTGTTGACAGCCTAAGAACAAGTATATACATGATTGAATCACTATCAAATTTTTTTGACAGCCTTAGAACACATATATGCACGATTAAATCACTATGAATTTTTTTTGACAGCTTTAGAACATGTATATGCATGATTGAATCTCTAAGAAATTTTTTTGATAGCAATATAACACATATATACAATATTGCATCATTATAAAAAAAAATTGACATCCTAAGAACACATATATGCTTTATTGAATCTCTATGAATTTTGTTTAATAGCTTTAGAACACATATATGACTGAATGAATCACTATGAAATTTTTTGACAACCGTAGAACACATATATAAATTATTGAAACAATATACTTTTTTTTGACAACCTTAGCACACATATATGCTTGATTGAATCACTATGAATTTTTTTTCAAAGTCTTAGAACACATATGCATGATTGAATCACTGTGAATTTTTTTGATAGCCTTAGAACACATATATACATGATTGAATCACTATGAAATTTTTTTTTACAGCCTTAGAACACATATGTGCAAGATTGAATCGCTACAATTTTTTTTTGACAACATTAGAACACATATATATACGATTGAATCACTATTAAATTTTTTTCACAGCCTTAGAACACATATATGCATTATTGAATCACAATGAAATTTTTTTGACAGCATTAGAACACATATATGCAAGATTGAATCACTATGAATTTTTTTTATAGCATTAGAACACATATATGTATGATTGAATGAGTACAAAATTTTATTGACCGCCTTAGAACACATATATGCATGATTGAATCACTATGAAATTTTTTTACAGCCTTAGAACACATATATATATGACTGAATCACTATGAAATCTTTTTGACAGCCTTAGGACACATATGTGCATGACTAAGTCAATATGAATTTTTTTTTACAGCCTTAGAACACATATATGCATCATTGAATTATTAATAAATTTTTTTGACACCGTTAAAATACATATATGCATGATTGAATCACTACAAAATTTTTTGATAGCCTTAGAACACATACATGCAAGATTGAATCACTATAGAATTTTTTTACAGCATTAGAACTCATATATGCAAGATTGAATCTCTATGAATTTTTTTTAAAGCATTAGAACACACAAATGCATGATTAAATTAATATGAAATTTTTTTTATAGCCTTAGAACATGTATATGCATGATTGAATCACTATGAAATTTTTTTGTCAGCCTTAGAACATTTATATGCATGATTGAATTACTATAAATATTTTTTGAGAGCCTTAGAACACATACATGCAAGATTGAATCTCTAACAAATTTTTTTGACAGCCTTAGAACACATATATGCAAGATTGAATCACTATTAAATTTTTTCACAGGTTTAGAACACATATATGAATGTTTTAATTACTATGAAATTTTTGTGACGACCTTAGAGGACATATATGCATGATTGAATCACTATGAATATTTTTTGACAACCTTAGAACACATATATGCTTGATTGAATCACTATGATTTTTTTTACAGCCTTAGAACACATATATGCATTATTGAATCACTATGAATTTTTTTTAACAACCTTAGGACACATATATGCATGATTGAATCACTATAAGAAAAAAATTGACATCCTTAGAACACTTGTAGGCATGATTGAATCACTATGAAATTTTTTTGATAGCCTTAGAACATATATATGCATGAATTTTTTGTGATGGCCTTAAAGGACATATATGCATGATTGAATCACTATGAATATGTTTTGACAGCCTTAGAACACATATATTCATCACTGAATCTCTATAAAAAAAATTTGAGAGCATTAGAACACATATATGCATGATTTAGTCACTATAAAATGTTTTTGACTGCATTAGAAAACATATATACATGATTGAATCGCAATAAAATTTTTATGACTGCCTCATAACACATATATGCATTATTGAATCACTATGAATTTTTTTTTACGGCCATAGAACACATATATGCATGATTGAATCTCTATAACAAAATTTTGACAGCATTAGAACAGATATATGCATGATTGAATCACTATAAATTTTTTTTGACAACCTTAGAACACGTCTCTGCATGATTGAATCACTATTAAATTTTTTTGACATCCTTAGAACATTTATATGCATGATTGAATCACTATGAAAATTTTTTATAGCCTTAGAACACATATATGCTTGATTGAATCAATATGAAATTTTTTCGACAACGTTAGAGCACATATGTGCATGATTGAATCACTATGAAAATTTTTGACAACCGTAGGAAACATATATGCATGATTGAATCACTATAAATTTTTTTTTACAGCCTTAGAAATGCATGATAGATACATTATGAATTTTTTTTGACAGCCATAGAAAACATATATGCAAGATTGAATCACTATGAATTTTTTTTGACAGTTGTAGAACACATATATGCATGATTGAATCACTGTGAATTTTTTTTGAAAGCATTAGAACACATATATGCATGATCAAATCACTATAATTTTTTTTTGACAACGTAAGAACACATATCTACAAGATTGAATCACTATAATTATATTTTGCCAGTCTTAGAACACATATAAGCATGAATGAATCACATTGAATTTTTTTTTACAGCCGTAGAACACATATATGCACGATTGAATCACTATGATTTTTTTTTTACAGTCATAGAACACATATATGCATGATTGAATCACTATGATTTTTTTTTGACAACCTTACGACACATATATGCATGATTAAATCACTATGATTTTTTTTTACAGCATTAGAACACATATATCCATGATTGAATCACTGTAAAAATTTCTTCACAGCCTTAGAACACATATATGAATAATTGAATCACTACGAAATGTTTTTGACAAACTTGGAACACAAATATGAATGATTGAATCCGTATAAATTTTTTTTGACAGCCTTAGAACACATATATGCATGATTGAGTCTCTATGATTTTTTTTTGACAGCATTATAACACATATATAAAAGATTGAATCACTATAAAAAAAATTTGACAACCTAAGAACACGTATATGTATGATTGAATCACTATGAATTATTTTTAATAGCATTAGAACACATATATGTATGATTAAAACACTATAAAATTTTGTTGACAGCCTCAGAACACATATATACATGATTGAATCACTATGAAATTTTTTTGACAGCCTTAGAACACATATATGCTTGATTAAATCACTATGAAATGTTTTTGACAGCTTTAGAACACATATATGCATGAATGAGTCACTATAAATGTTTTTTGACCGACTTAGAACACATATATGCATGATTGAATCAATATGAAATTTTTTTGACAGCCTTAGAAGACATATATGCGTAATTGAGTCACTATGATTTTTTTTTAAAAGATTTAGAACACACATATGCAAGATTTAATCATTATTATATTCTTTTGACAGCCCTAGAACACATATATGCATGATTGTATCTCTATGACATTTTTTTGACATTATTAGAACACATATATGCCTGATTGAGTCTCTATAAAAAAATTTTGATGGTCTTAGAACACATATATGCATGATTGAATCACTATGAATTTTTTTTGACAACCTTAGGACACATATATGAATGATCGAATCACAATAATTTTTTTTTGACAGCATTAGAACACATATATCCATGATTGAATCACTGTAAAAAAAAAATTACAGCATTAGAACACATATATGCATGATTGAATCACAATAAAATTATTTTGACAGCCTTAGAACACATATATGCATGATTGAGTCGCTATAAATGTCTTTTTGACCGCCTTAGAACACGTATATGCATGATTGAATCACTATGAAATTATTTTGACAGCCTTAAAAGACATATACACATGATTGAATCACTATGATTTTTTTTACAGCATTAGAACTCATATATTCACGATTGAATCTTTATTAAATTCTTTTGACAGCCTTAGAACACATACATGCAGGATTGAATCTCTATGACATTTTTTTGACATTATTAAAACACATATATGCATGATTGAATCACTATAAAAAAATTTTGATAGCCGTAGATCACATATATTCACGATTGAATCACTATGATTTTTTTTTACAGCACTACAACACATATATGCGAGATTGAATCCCTAAGAATTTTTTTTGACAGCATTAGAACACATAAATGCATGATTGAATCACTATGATTTTTTTTATAGCCTTAGAACACATATATTCCTGATTGAATCACTATGGAATTTTTTTGATAGCCTTAGTAAACATTAATGAGTGATTGAATCACTATGAAATTGTTTTAACAGGCTTATAACACATATATGCATGATTGAATCACTATGAAATTTTTTGAACAACCGTAGAACACATATTTGCATTATTGAATCACTATGAAATTTTTTTGACAATCATAGGACAGTTATATGCATGATTGAATAACTATGAAACTTTTTGACAGCCATACAACACATATATGCATGATTGAATCACTATGAAAATTTTTTGACAGCCTTAGAACGTATATAGGTGTGATTGAATCTCTAAATTTTTTTTTTGACAGCAATAGAACCCATATATGCATGATTGAATTTTAATTTTTTTTGAAAGCCTTAGAACACGTATAAGCTTGATTGAATCTCCATGAATTTTTTGTGACAGCCTTAGAACACATATATGAATGATTGATTCACTAAAAAAAAAATTTAACAGCCATAAAAAAATAATTTTATAGCCATAAAAAAATTTTTTGACGGCCATAAAAATTTTTTAAAGCCATAAAACTTTTTTTTTTGACAACCTTAGAAGACATCTCTGCATGATTAAATGACTATGATTTTTTTTTTGATAGCCTTAAAATACGTATATGCATGATTGAATCACTATGATATTTCTTTGCCTGTCTTAGAGCACATATATGCATTATTGAATCTCTATAAAAAAAAATTAACAGAATTAGAACACATATATGCATGATTTAGTCACGATAACATTTTTTTGACAGCATTAGAACATATACATATATGATTTAATCACAATGAATTTTTTTTGACAGCCTTAGAACATATATATGAATGATTGAATCACTATGAATTTTTTTTGTCAACCATAGAACACATATATGCATGATTGAATCATTATAAAAAAAATTTGACAGCCTTAGAACACAAATATGCATGATTGAATCACTATTAAATTTTCTAGACAACCTTAGAATATATATATATATATATATATATATATATATATATATATATGATTGAATCTCTATAAAAAATATTAGACCGCATTAGAAAATATATATTCATGAATGAATCACTATAAAAAAAATTTGACAACTTAGAAAACAACTATGCTTGATTGAATCACTATAAAATTTGTTTGATTTTCATAGAACACAAATATGCATGATTGAATCGCTATGAATTTTTTTTTACAGCCTTAGAACACATATATGCATGTTTGAATCACTATGAAATTTTTTTCACAGCATTAGAACACATATATGCATGATTTAATCACTATATAATTTTTTTGACAGCATTAGAACACATACATGCATGTTTGATTCACTATGAGATTTTTTTGACAGCCATAGAACACATATATGGATGATTGATTTTTTTTTTACAGCCTTAGAACATATATGCATGATTGAATCACTACAAATTTTTTTTTGACAACAGTATAACACATATATGCATGATTGAATCACTATAAATTTTCGACAACCTTAGAACATATATATGCATGATTGAATCACTATGATTTTTTTTTTACAGCCATAGAACACGTATATGCATGATTAAATCACTATAAAATTTTTTTGACTGGCTTAGAATACATATATGGAAGATTGAATCACTATGAATTTTTTTTTACAGCCTTAGAACACATATATGCATGATTGAATAATTTTGAGTTTTTTTTAACTGCCTTAGAACACATATATGCATCATTGAATCATTATGAATTGTTTTTTTTGGAAGTGTTAGAGCACATATATGCATGATTGAATCACTATAAAATTTTTTTGATAGCATTAGAACACATACAAGCCTGATTGAATCACTATGAAATGTTTTTGACAGCCTTAGAACACATATATGCATGATTGAATCACTATGAATTTTTTTTACAACCATAGAACAGATATATGCAATATTGAATCACTATAAATTTTTTTTGACAACCATAGGACAGATATATGCATGATTAAATCACTATGAATTTTTTTTCACACTTAAAACATATATATGCCTGATTGAATCACTATAAATTTTTTTTGACAACCTTAGAACATATATATACATGATTGAATCTCTATAAAAAAAATTGACTGCATTAGAACACATATATGCATGATTGAATTTTTAATTTTTATGATAGCCTCAGAACACATATATGCATGATTAAATGACTACAAAATTTTTTTTTGACATCCTTAGAACACATATATGCATGATTGAATCACTATGGATTTTTTTTTACAACATTAGAACACATATATGCATGATTGTTTCTCTATAAAAAAAAATTGCCAGCATTAGAACACATATATGCTTGATTGAATCACTTTTAAATTTTTTTGACAACCGTAGGACATTTATATGCTTGATTGAATCACTACGAATTTTTTTGACAGCATTAGAACATATTTATGCTTGATTGAATCACTATAATTTTTTTTTGACAACATTAGAACACTTATATGCATGATTGAATCACTATAAAATTTTTTTGACAGCCTTAGTACATATATATGCAGGATTGAATTTTTTTTGACAGCCGTAGAACACATATATGCATGATTGAATCACTACAAAAAAATTTGGACAACATTACAACACATATGTGAAAGATTGAATCACTATGAAATTTTTTTGACAGCCTTAGGACACATATATGCAAGATTTAATCACTATGAAATTTTTTTGACAGCCATAGAACGTATTTATGCATGATTGAATAATTATGAAATTTTTTTGACAGCCTTAGAACACATATATGCATGATTGAATCACTATGGTTTTTTTTATAACTGTAGAAAACATATATAAATTATTGAATCACTTTGAATTTTTTTTTACAACCATGGGTCACATATATGCATGATTGAATCACTATGATTTTTTTTGACAACCTTATAACACATATATGCATGATTGAATTACTATGATTTTTTTCTGAAAGCCTTAGAACACATTTATGCAAGATTGAATCACTATGAAATTTTTTTGATAGCCTTAGAACATATTTATGCATGATTGAATAATTATGAATTGTTATTTATGGGCTTAGAACACATATATGCATCCTTGAATCACTATGAAATTTTTTCGATAACTGTAGAAAACATATATACATTATTGAATAGCTATGAATTTTTTTTGACAACCTCGGGTCGCATATATGCATGATTGAATCACTATGAAGTTTTTTTGATAGCCTTAGAACTCATATATGCATGATTGAATCATTATAAAAAATTTTGAAAAGCGTTAGAGCACATATATGCATGATTGAATCACTTTGAAAGTATATTGACAGCCTTAGAACACATATATGCATGATTGAATCACTATGTGTTTTTTTCTACAGCCATAGAACAGATATATGCATGATTGAATCACAATAAATTTTTTTTAGAGCCTTAGAACACATAGATGCAGGATTGAATCACTATGAAATTTTTTTGACAGCTTTAGAACACATATATGAATGATTGAATAATTCTAAAAAGAAATTGACAGCCTTAGAACACATATATGCATGATTGAATCATTATGAATTTTTTTTTACAGCGTTAGAACACATATATGCATGATTGAATCACTATGATTTTTTTTTTACAGCATTAGAACACATATATGCATGATTGAATCACTTTGAAATTTTTTTGACAGCCTTAGAACACATATATGCAAGATTGAATCTCTATGAAAAAAATTTGACAGCATTAGAACACACATATGCATGATTGAATGAGTAGGAAATTTTTTGATAGCCTTAGAACACAGATATGCATGATTGAATCACTTTCAAAAATTTTTGACAGCCTTAGAACTCATATATGCATGATTGAATCACTATGAATTTTTTTTATAACCGTAGAACACATATATGAATTATTGAATCACTATGAAATTTTTTTGACAACCATAGGACATATATATGCATGATTGAATCACTATGAAATTTTTTTCACAGCCTTAGAACACATATATGCATGATTGAATCAATATGAAATTGTTTTGACATCCTTAGATCATATATATGCATGATTGAATCTCTATAACAAAGTTTTGACAGCATTAGAACACATATATGCATGATTGAATTTTAAATTTTTTTGACATCCTTCGAACACATATATGCATGATCACTATGAAATTTTTGTGACAGCCTTAGAACACATATATGCGTGATTGAATCACTTAAATTTTTTTTTGACAGCCTTAGAACACATATATGCATGATTGAATCACTATGAATTTTTTTTGACAGCATGAGAACACATATATGCATGATTAAATCACTATGAATTTTTTTGACAGCCTTAGAACACATATATGCATGATTGTGTCTCTATAAAAAAAAAATTACGGCATTAGAACACATATATGCATGATTGACTCACTATGAAGTTTTTTTGACCTTCTTAGAACACATATAAGCATGATTGAATTTGAAATTGTTTTGACAGCATTAGAATACCTATATGCATGATTAAATCACTATGAAATTTTTGTGACAGCCTTAGAACACATATATGCATGATTGAATCGCTACAAATTTGTTTTGACAGCATTAGAACATATATATCCATGATTGAATCTCTATGAATTTTTTTTGATGGCCTTAGAACACATATATGCATGATTGAATCTCTATCAATTTTTTTTTGCAGCCGTATAACACATATATACATGATTGAATCACTATGAATTTTTTTTTATGGCCTTAGAACACATATATGCATGAGTGGATCACTATATAATTTTTTTGACAGCCTTAGTGTTATCCCTGCAAAATTTTCCCTTAAGTGGGATCCTTTTGCATTTCAAACATTTCTCTTTGTTTTTGAAAAATGAAAATTAACTCGCCTCAATTTTTGAAAAAGATGAGAAATAGGGACTCGCTCATCGATATGAGGTTCAACCGTTCCTAGCACCTTTACCAGGGGTAATCGAATCAAGGATTGAATCAATGGCTTTTGCTTTGCTTTAATTTGACTGAGAAATTTTTTCAGAATCCTAAATGCATATTTAATCATGCTTGTGCTATGAACTTTAAAAAATGATGGTTTAAAATATGATGCATGCTTTTGAATTTTATTTTGAAAATATTTAGAAAATAGGTAGAATTCCAAGTGAATTTCGAAACGGGATTGAAATTATAGTTTGAAACTTTGCTTAAAATGTTTTTGAAATAACTTAGAAAAACTATTTAAATTGAAATTATCTTGAAAATGAAGAATGAAATTTGACTATGAAAATTGAATTTGAAATAAAAGTTGGAATTGATCTTGAAATTGAGTTTTGAACTTTGAATTTGAACTTTGAAAATTGAAATTTGAGTTTAGATTTTGAAATTGGAAATGGATTTGGAAATTGAAATTTGGAATTGAAATTAGAATTAGAATTTGAAATTGAAATTGAAATTGAAATTGAAATTGAAATTGAAATTGAAATTGAAATGGGATTGGAATTTGAAATTGAAATTGAAATCCAAGATTTTGACATTGAGACTTTGAAATAATTCTGAAATTTGATTCGATATCAGAATTGAACTTGAAAATTGAATTGGAATTTCAAAGTGAATTTTGAAACTTTGGTTTAGAATTTAAGTGGAGAGAATGAAATTCAGAATCTTTGTAGTTGAACTTGAAATGAAAAATAGAATTCAAAATTTGGAATTTTGAAAAGAAGTAAAGATTTGAAAATGAAATTCAAAGTTAAAAATGTGAAATTCAAAGATGTGAAGTTCAGATATAAGAATCGAAAATTGGGAATTTGAAATAAGATTTAAAACTGAGTAGGATTAGAAATAAAAAGATGAATCTAAATTTATAAATGAAAGTTGAAAATGACTTTGAATTTAGAAATAAAAACTGTTTTTTTTTTTTTTATTTATTTTGGAAATCACTTGGAATTTTTTAAAATAATTTTAAAATAACTTGAAAAGATGGAAAATAATTATGTAATTCTATACAAAAGATTTTATTTGAATTTGGAATTTAAAAGCAAATTTCATTCTTTAATAGAATTAAAACAAGATTAAATTTTAATACATTTATGACTATGGTCACAAACATATTCGAATCTAATCTTTATTTGAATTCTAATAAAGAATAAAATGAAATTTCATGCATTTATAGGATTTAAAACAAAATTAATTTTTAATATATTCATGACTATGGCCACAAATATATTTTAAGTCAATTTATATTTTAAATTCTGATAGAGGAAGAAAAAGAAAATTTATTTTAGAGAAATATGATGTTTTTCAAAAGGGACCCAAAGTGTAGGTCAAGTTATATTCCATAAAAAATTAAAATCCTAAGTATTGTTCGCATTTTGACTATGGCCATAAATGCGAATAATTTACTTAGGGTTATTTACCTCTTATTAGAATGGTGTGCATGCCTATCGGGTTTACCTAGGCGGGTGTCTTGCTGGTCGGGTGCCCCCCCCCCCCCCCTTATGGTTGGCTGCTACCATTGGTAGCCACCTGGTGTCACGACATGGCCAAGGTCTGGTCCCGAGGACTAGACCAGTGGCACCTTTTTTATGTTTCTCTTGTCTTGGCGCTAGCCTAGCCATCGGGTGCTAGTTGCACTCGGTTTGCCTGCGGGCCTCGGCTCGTTGCCCCAGGCTGCTGTTGTAGGGTAGTCCCGGTCTGAAACCTGGGCTCAGACCAGGGAAGGTCCTGAACCATGGTCTGGTCTAGAGGACCAGACCCGACCTTCTTTACCACCATTATTCTCCCTTATTCCCCTGTAAGGGTGCGGGCTTGAGTGCCGAGTGCAACTGCACCTAAGCCTTGTTACCTAGGCGAGGTCGTCAAACCAAGAATTGAAGAATTTGCAAAATTTTTTATTTATTGAAAGGAAAGCATGATTGCATCAATAATAAACTTGGGAAAGACGGGGCGGACAGACAATTTGCCACCACTCTTTATAATTAGTAGAGACACGAGGACCGAGAAAAAGTGGAAGAGTAACAAAAGAGTCTCAGCCATATCTGGCAGAATAGTATGTTTCAGACCACTGTGCTGATGTAAGGTCGAACTCTGGCATGACTCCTGATAGCAGTTGCATCTCTATGCACTTCTATCTCTGAGAAAACTGTCGAACACACCGCTCTGGATGATAATAAGTGCAGAAGAATGGACCAAGCAACTTGAATCTCTTGCCATATGCATAAGTGTATCTGGGAGGCGATAATTCTCGATCAAAATAATCCTATACCACTTCTTCTTCCTGCAGATAATCGATCAGTAATCGGTACCGCGCAACTGGAAGAAGCTCCTTGTCGTTATATCTGAACGAACTAGCTTTGATCGACACATGCTGAAGAAACCAAGACTGAAGTGCATAAGTACATCCCTCAACTAAGATGGACTCTCCAAGCATGAAGCGAGTCAATCCTCTGTATAGAAAAGCAAGTGCGGCCATGGCTATCGAGAGACGGCTGTCGACTTCCCTATCTCCTCAGAAGCTGTATCATTCTGACATCCACATAATTCTGTCCGTCTGGAAAGAAAGCGAGTCCCACAGTGCACAGAACCATCACATGCTGAATTCTCTCTCGAGTTGTTCTAGATAACGAGCTGACTTCCACGAATGCCCCATATTGTCGATAGATCTCGATCAAGCTCACATATTCATTCCCATTTTCTTCAATCAGTGGCCAAGACTTGGGCCCTGTCATGCGAGCTACAACATCTTTAGGGTCCAGACCCTTGACATTGATAAAAAATTGTTGCTCCAATGGATCTCCAGGCTGACCGGCTGGCTCGGGCAGTCCTATAATCTCTGAAAAATCATCCATCAATAGGGTCATCTCACCCCACGAGAACCAGAATGTGCAAGTGCGCGGATTCCACCACTCTGCTAGTGCATGGATCAAATTGTCGTTGACTGTCAACTTTCCCACTGCGGATGTCAGTTCTAACCCGCAATCACTCAGGTGGTCCGGAAACATACGAGAGAAGTTTTTGAACCAAACATAGTACCACCGGGGGAAGAAGGGTCCGATGCTGAGAGCTTGATGCTCGGGAAGACTTTGTCGCACCTCGTAGGAGATGTGACCCTCAGGAAAAACGGAGTCGAGCTGACTGGATGCCATTGGACTGAAAGATAAGAAGATTAGAATTAGACTTAGGAAAAATACAAGAATTTTAAAAACTGCAGGCAGGATAAAGTGAAATGCTGGAAATTCGAAGTCCAGAGGAACAGAAGAATGAAAAATCACCTGGAGTATTGAAGAAAAGATGGATAATTTGGAAAAATTGTTCAAGGTTTTTAGAAAAAGGAGATATTTCACAAAAGATGGAAAATGAGGTATTTTTGAAAATTGTCCAGTATTTTGGAAAATTTGAGGAAAATATGGAAAAATAAGATGAAAATGAATATCATACATTCAATCACAAACAATTATGCACATACAACAATCCCTAAGCGGCTGACTCTAAATGTATCAATTTTGAAAGAGCTTTAGGACCCTAATCCTGACTCTAGGCTCAGATCATTTGTGTCCAATCCAATTATGCCGATATACTCGAGCCGAGGCTCGATGTACGTGGCATAAAAATTCATCTCCGGTTCTAGGCTTGTGTTTTCCCAACATCCTTGAGCACCTGCCGATATACGTTGGACTATGGCCCTTGGTACGTGGCAGGGGGGCGTTAGCCCAAATAAGTGGCCCACTTGTGAGGCTCTGTCCTGAACTATGGTTCTGGAAGAGAGCCCAATAACGTGAAGACCGGGAAGACATAGGTGGGGTGGTTTTTGAAATATGATCACATGCAGGCAAAAAGAGGGCTCCAAACCTAAAGAGATAGAGATTTTGAAAATTTTGAAGAAGCAAACATTGTTTTCATACAATTCCTAGATTGAGGAGTGTTGTATTTCAGACCTAAGTCTAAGTGAGCATGAATAATTCTCCTCAATATGTTCCTACCAAACCATGCCTAGTCTACATGCAGTTCATGTCAGCTAGGTTCAAGTCTAGGCTCCTAGCTCCACATGATATCAGAAATTAAAAGCTGATAGTTCATAGAGCACAATTTTGATAATTGAGCTAAGTCAAGGCATACAATTGATTAGACGAAGACAGGTCCCATCTCGGTCGCCAAACCTGTTATCATCGCAAAAAATTTTCCCTCTCTTGCGAGAGAGAAACAAATTTCGTGAGTCAAACTTGACCAAAGTTTTGAAAATTGGTTTTTGAAAATCACTCGCCTCCGTTTTAAAAATTTACAGGAAAATTCTGTGGATTGGGATCCGCCTGTCGGTACGAGGTTCAACCGTTCCTGGTGCCTTTACCAGGGGTAATTGAATCAAGGATCAAATGTGCACTTTGACTAAGTAAAATTATCTAAATTATGCTCTATTTTCCTAGAATGCATAGAGAATCAGGCATGTGCTATGGAATTTTGAACAAATGCAAGTTTTGAAAGAATGATGTTTGCTTGGAAAATTAAAATGTACTTGGAAAATAATTGGAAAAGTGCTTGAAATTGGAATTCTTGGGAAAATCATTGAATTTCATTGGAAATCAGAAATTTGCATTGGAAAATAGATTCTCAAGAAAACTTGGACTTTAGGAAAATCGATTTTGAGATTTGGATTGCTTTTCTGAGGAAATATATTTGAGAATCTTGAGAAAATCAGGAAGTTCATTGGAAAATGATTTTTGAAATGGAAAATGGATTCTCATGAAAATCAGATCTTTGAGAAAATCGATTTCTGAAAACTTGGGATTTTGAAATTTGAGAATTTTAAAACATTGGAAAATCTTGATTTGAACTTGGGAAATGCTTTGAAATCTCATGTGAAAACTTAGGATTCTGAGAAAATCAAATCCTGAGAAAGACATGGAAATTCTTTGGAAAATCGATTTTTCTAAAATGGAATTGGGAAATGATTTCGAAAATGATGCAAATTGAATGAATGAATGAATGAATTTGAAAGGGAATTTCATTGAGGAATTGAGAAAATCCTTTTGAAAATTTGAGAAATGCAGTGCATTTTTGAAGTTAGCCTAAGAGTGTAGGCTGAATGTGGCTAATACGAAGATCATAAATCTTGGTTTTCTTCGTATTCTGACTATGGCCATAAATACGAATCCCATCGAGTTTATAAACTCCATAAGAGCTTGTGCACATGCCATTTGTGTCAACCATAATGGATTTGGAAAAATGTGCATGAATGGTGCATCAGATATCAGAATTTGCAGAAATTAAACTATATGCAATGCAATCCTATTCTAAGTTGAAAAGTAACTCTTATTCCAAATATTACATTGATTTTTACATTGAATTGAATAAAACAAATAAATAAAATGACTAAGTCTTCCTCCTGAATATTCCTACAAAACTAGAAAACATGTTAGCACAGAAATGTAGGTTTATCTGAATTTATCTGAAAATATTAGAAATTATCGGATATTATTCAGATATAAACCCAGAATCATACCCTCTTTGATATAAACATTAGAAATAATGAATAAATTTCGAAAATAAACTTGGAAATTCGAAATTTGGGTCAAAATTACCAAAATACCCCTGATGACCTTGAAATCAGGGTTTTCTGAAAGAATTTTTGTAAATTTTGGAAATTTGAAGATCAAATGAAATATGATGATATGCACAAAAATTTATGAAATTAATAATTGAAATTTCAAAATTTAGGTCAAAATGACCAAAATGCCTTTGATAACAAGACTATGGCCATGAAACCAGGATTTTCTGAAATAAATTTTGCAAAAATAAGAAATTGAAATGCAAATAAGATTGAAATTAACTCTAATATGACATGAAATGCTTATTTACATGATAAAAACCCTAAAATAGCAAAAATATAATAAAATATCAAATTTAACTTGATATTCGCCTGATGTTCGCTTCTAAATTTAAAAATAAACTAACATACAAAGAAAATGAACTTAGAATTGTGCCAAATTTTGGCATGGACACTTATACTAATCCTTTAAACATAATAGAATCCGAAAATATATTTTTTTGGTATTTTTAAATATGGAAATTCAAATAAAAACCCTAAATTTTGTGATTTTTGCCTAAAATACTGATTCTAAATGAGATTTTGGATATCACACTTCCATAAAAATCTCCCAAATTTTATGGGGTGACAGAGGACAGTTAGGAAAAGATTTTTTCCTTTTACACATTCTGATTTTGACCTATGGTCTGAGCTGTACAGCTCTGGCAAGTCGGATCAGAATCCGACGACTAGGATTTAGGGCAAATAGACAGGTTTCGGGAGAAAATATGGGAAAAATAGCATACAGATGGGAAAATGGCTGAAATTGTGGAAAAATGTCACTGACAAACAGAGGCAAATGTCCTATTTTCACATCATTGGGATTCAAGTTACGGATTGGAAATGGGCACACTGTTATCAGAGACCTGAATCTTTGGAATTTTTGGATATTGGAATCTGTCAGACAGAAAAGATAATTTTGAGAAAAATACTTGGACAATCCAAAAAATTCCCAAATTATGGGAAATGACAGGAAAATGGGTTAGAAACAACCTTTGTGTTGAAAACTTTCACATTTGGGCTACGGGTTGAGCGGACACACCATGTTAAAGTCTGTCTATACCCTGACAAGGAAAAATCAAGGTTTTCCCAATGGTCTGGGAAAATTGATTTTTAACAGAGGGTGAATCTACTTGTAAAGATCTCAAAATTTTTAGACAATTATTAGATTCCATCGTGAATCTACTGTAATTTTTAGGAGAGGATTTGGATCTTCCACAGGGGTGATTTAGAAGGTTCTTATTTGCTAAGACAGAAATTGGAATTTCTGGAGAACAGAAATCTAAATTTGGAGTTTTATTTGTTTGAGAGGGTTCCGAAACCCAAATGGAATCAACATTTGGGCAAAAAACAAAGACATGTAAACCCAATTACTCTAAAATTTACAGAATTTATTGGTGCAGAAACTCACATAAAATAATGCATGGACTTTGCACAAAACTGAAATTCTATGAATTCTAAATCAACTACTAATAAAACTATATGAAATGAACAAAATGCATAATGAAATTGAACTAAATGCAATTTTTAAATATGAAATTATATAAAACATGAAAATGAAATCAAAACCATCACGAGGGGTGCATGACCTATTTTGATATTGGCTCTCAAAGGAAAGATCCAATCCATGTAATGGATGGATCTCACCCTTCACATAGCCCACACATGTGATATGTGTGTTTATTTTTTTTTTTATGACCATGGAAGACACTCTTTATATACTCTTGGATCTGATTTTGGGATGGTTGCACATCTCCTTTATGAAAATGAAATTTGGAATGCTCATATCAAGGGGCGATAAAGGGAGCAATCTCATAAAACAAGGAAATATGTGATAAAAGAAAGAAAAAAAAAATAAAGAAAAGGAAAAGCTTTACCTTGCGGTGTTGCTGTACTGGCTTGAAGGAGGTAGATACAACAATAGAGGTGTTGTTATGGCTGGAAGAGCCCTTGAAAGGGGTAGCACCGAAGGTGCTAGGGCTGCAATGGTGCGCCGACACAAGAGGTGTTGGTGTTGGCGTTGAGGGCTGATTGCACCTTGTAGACGGCTGGAGCAAAGGTGGAGATGGGAAGCACCTTGTACGTGCTGGAACATCGATGGTGTGGGGGCTGCTTCAAGGTGGTTGCAATGGTGCGCCGACACAAGAGGTGTTGGTGTTGGCATTGAGGGCTGATGGCTAATGGCCGACGTCTTGAGCTATCACCAAGAGGGTTGGAGTGGTGCTGCCAACGTGGAAGGGTGCTGCTGGAATCAACTGGAGATGGCTGCAAGGTGTAGTTAGTGTGAATGGTGGTGCTTAAGCTGGAGGAGGTGGCTGGAATCCTTGAAGAGAGGTGGCTGGAATGCTTGAGGCACCAAGAGAGAGAGAGAGAGAGAGAAAGAGAGAGAGAGCTCCAAGAGGCTGGTGTGAATGCCTTGTGGAATATAAAGAAATCAAAGGCTTTAAGGTGGCTGGACCAAGGAAAGAGGAAAAAAAGAAAGGAGGGAAAAGAAGAAGGAAAGAAAGAGAAGGGAAGAAAGGAAAGAGGAAGGGAAAGGAATAGAAGAAGGGGGTGTCAACCAAGAGGGAGAAGAAGGAAAGGAAGAAGGAAAAAAAAGAAAAAGAAAGAAAGAAAGAAAAGAAAAGGGAAGAAGAAAGGAAGAAAAGAAAAGAAGAAAGAAGGAAGGAAGAAAAAAAAAACAAAAAAAAAGGAAAGGAGAAGAAGAAAGAAAGGAAATGGAGAGGAAGAGAGGGGATAGGGGGGGTCGACCCCCTTGAGGGTCCCACTAAATAATAAATAAAAAATAAAATAAAATAAATTGTTCTTATATATATATATATATATATATATATATATATATATATATATAAATTAAAAGACAAATACAAATAGATGGGCCATCTCAGAGCGGGTCCCAATTCTACTTTTGAAATCCATTTTGATGATTAGAGGGGTAAAATAGTCTCTTCAGAAAATTCTCAGACGAAACGAGTTATTTTTGGTAGTTTTTGAAACGAGCTCGGATTTTGAAGTTCAATACCCCGTTGCGAAGCAAATCCATTATAGAATTTGAAAATTTGAGTTTGAAAAAAATCCAGATTGTTTTTCTTGAGAAAATATTTCCAAATTTAGACTCTTGAGGGTAAAAATGTCAATTTTGGAAACCTGGGGTTTGAAATTGATTTCTGAAAACTTTTAAAACTCGATCTGGATTGAAATTTATAAAACTGGAGTTCTGGACTTCGAAAATGAAATGTGATGAAATGTTATGAAATGCTGTGAAATGATATGAAATGATGAGAAATGATATGAAATGCTATGTAAAATGCAGACCCTGTATGAAGATTTTTGGATGTTAGACCCCGATTGGCAGCTGTACCAGTTTAAAAAGCATTAAAATTGATAAAATTTGCAAAATGGTTGAAGAAATGGTTTTCAGGCCCTACCGAGCTAGAGTGGCACTGAAAATTAGGGTCTGAGCTGAATTGAATTGAAATGAGCTAGATTGAGCTAGGTTTTAGAGTTTCAGAGCTCAAATGAACTAATCAGACACTGACTCAACTGACCTTTCCGACTAAATTTTCAAGAAAAACTGTCATTTTTAGAGAAATGGTACAGAATGGTCACTGGAGTGAAGTGAATTACGAATCTAAGTTGGGTTTGAGCTAGAACAAAGGTCAGTAATACTGACATGAACTAAAATCAAAGCTCGAACACTAGCTCAATTTCAGCTGAAAGAGCTGAAATGGGCTAAAATGGGCTCCTAGACACTTGGAAATGGTTTTGAACTGGAACTGGAGCGCTTGAACTCCTGGTGAGCTCCGGCTAGACTCAAGAGAATATGACTGACTGTGAATGACTGACTTAAAGACAATTGGCTTGGATGTGAGTGAGAAATGAGTTCATTTCTGAAGAAATGATCCCATTTTGGCATGAATTGTCAGAAATGAAAATGGCCTTCTCACTGTGAGCTCAGATGAGCTTGAAATGACTGATATTTTAACTGTTTTAAACTGACCAATGAGCTTGGTTGACTCCGACTGACTGGGGTTTGGGATGATCTAAGTGTAAAATAGTAATTTTCCTAGTAAAAATGGGTAAAGTTGTGATTTTCTGAAACTGACTCGGGGTTTGACTCCTACACTGACCTAACATGGTTGGCATTGCACGAGGAGGATTGTTTGAAAATGGATAAGGAAAATTTGGGGTGTTTACAGATGCCCCTCTTTGCTACTAAGTCGGCTTGAGGACGAGCTTAGTGGCAAAGAAAAACACACCAAATTTGGGCTATAAAAATGCCCCAGTTAGAAGGATCTGACTGGATATGAAGAAATTAGCCCTAGTGAAAATGGTAGATATGAAATGAAGAATGAAGCAGGAAATTTTTACTTCAAAGAAGTAAGATTCAGGTTTTGCCCTTAACCTGGATGGGACGGGAAATACCTCATGTAGAAACGAAGCTCAGGTTTGACCCTTAACCTGACCGGGAAATGAAATACCTCATCAAAATGAGGCTCAGGTTTAACCCTTAACCTGACTGGGAACATGAAATACCTCATCAGAATGAGGCTCAGGTTTAACCCATAACCTGACCGGGAAATGAAATGATGGGATTCTCGAAAGAAGAATCCATGATAGAACCTTCAGACTTACGCACAATGAATCCGATAGGGGTTTTGCAAAAGGATGAAATTGGGGTCCCTAAAGCTTGAAAAGGGGTTTGATTTTGGGTGCCTCATTATTGAGACTAAACAACTTTTGAAATTGATGACCTTTTGCGAGAAAATGATTGGTGGCTTAACCTCAAGCCGAAATTTGACTGTCTATGGTGGGACAGTGGGGACACAGGGAAGTGTGCGAATCTGAGAACCCAAGCGCTCAGATTATACCAAAAAGGGAAGAAATCTTGAAAACTCTTGTTATCAAGTCCTAAAAAGGATAACAACTGATGTCAGGATGCGCCAAAGATGAACCTCAAGCTCTCGCTTCACGCCAGGATAACTAGAAAATATTGTCAAAATGTTGAAAATTATTGTTGATTCAAAATAATTGAAAATGATGCACATTGTTTTGAAAATATTTCCTCTTTTCCACCTGAAGTATTACCTCCGACTGGGCTTAACTCCGTAGAATCAAGATTCGAATTCAAATTGCTTACAATTGACTTTCTTTCAAGGAAGCTATCAATTTCCTTGATATGAACATAAAAGAGAGTATTCTTGATATTGTGAAAGCAATTGGTGAAAGAATATTGATAACAGAATTTCACAAAATTTAAAGAGGATTCTTTGGCAGATTCGGTAGTTTGATATCTTGGGATTCTTTTCTCATGATGATCTTTCTGCCCACTTTTTTCTTTTTTTCTTTTTGGTAGAATTATAGCTCTCTTGGGTTTTTGGGAAATTTATTATATCATCCTTCATTTTGGAGATGTTCTAACTTTTCTCTCTTTTTTTTGGAAAGGTACGTCACAAACTCCTTCATCTCAGAGACGTTCCAATCCTTCTTTTCTCTCAAGGATTATATTGATGGTTATTGGCTCTTTGGTTAGAAATCTCTTGATGATAGCAGAAATTAAATATCCTTTAGGGTTTGTCGGGAGGCTCATCGCAGTCACCTTTATCTTGACGGTGATCTGAGCTTTCCCTAGAAGGATCCGTCACAAACTCCTTCATCTCGGAGATGATCCAAATCTTCTTTGGCCCCGGGGGTCTAACTCGCATAATTCGTCTTCATCTTAACGACAATTGAGAGATCCCTTATTCAGATATTTAATTGTTGCTTAAATGATTAAGGAGATATAAAGATTAAATGGATTTTTCTATGTCACCCAGGATATTTCGACTGCTTTATTTTCCAAGAATGATCTTTAATAATATGTCATTGACTGCGATCAATACCGATCACTTATGGCTTTGCAACAACATTGAATTTCCTTTGCTGGTCATATCAAGGATTTATTCTCCATCCTTTTGGTTGGCCAATAGAAAGATTTTGAATTTTGAATCCTTTTTCGCGAAAGCTTTGTCATTTTGGAAGTAATACTGAAGGTATTCTGAGGTAATGTTTTTGTGCAATAAAAATTTTGAAATCAACAAATATTTAACGACGATCTGGCAAATTTTTCTTGAAATCCTTTGTGGAAGCGAGCATTTGCAGAACAACTCAACGCATCCATGACAAAAAATTTCTCCTCCTTTCCCCAAAAGAGAAGATTCAGAAATGGGAAATAGAAATTACTCCCCTCTTCCCTGAAGAGGAGGTGTTTGCAAAATGAACTTTCGAAGAGAAATTAAGCTTTCGTCAAAACTTCCTAACATTAAGATTCTCTTATAGAAAGGGGGCGGGTAATGGTGAGGTCAATGAATTGGTCATGAAGGAACGAGTCCATCACACTCTCCCTGAAAAGAGGGTCCTTCATGATGAAATGGCCTAGTATGAAATTGGGATTACAAGGAAAGCGAACTTCCATCGAAATTCTCCCTAAACTAAGGGTTCCTTGTCTGAAATTGGAATTTTGTTTTGCAAACCGTTCACAAAGACATGAGTCCCTTCAAACTCTCCCTGAAAAGGGGCTAGGTGAACAAAGGATAGCATGCGAAAAGAACGAGCTCCCTTGAACTCTCCTTGTCAAAAGGGTCTCTCGCAAGAGGAAATGATTGAAATTGGTATTGAGTGACCAAAAGGTAGAAATTGGAAATTTGGAATTGATTGACCCGAAGGTCGAAATTGGAAATTGATTGACCCGAAGGTCAGAATTGGAAATTTGGAATTTGAAAATTGGAAATTGAAAATTGGCAATTGGGAATTGAAAATTGGAAATTGAAAATTGGAAATTGATTGACCCAAAGGTTGAAATTGGAAATTGGAAATTGGAAATGGGAAATTGGAGATTGGAAATTGGACATTGATTGACCCGAAGGTCGAAATTAGAAATTTGGAATTTGAAAATTGGAAATTGGAAATTGGAAATTGGAAATTGGAAATTGGAAATTGATTGACCCGAAGGTCGAAATTGGGAATTGAGTGACCCAAAGGTTGAAATTGAAAATTGAGTGACCCAAAGGTTGAAATTGAAAATTGAGTGACCCGAAGGTCGAAATTAGAGATTTGAAAATTGGGTGGCCCAAGGGCCAAAATTGGTAATTGGATGGCTTGAGGGCCGACATTGGTAATTGGATGGCCCGAGGGCCGAAATTGGTAATTGGAACTTGAATTTTGATGAATGATCGGCACGAAGACTCAACCCAAGAGGTTGACTGACACGACCAACCAGTGAGACACTAACAGTAGTGCTCAGTTTTGAAAGAATACTAGTATGAATACCGGGTTTTGACATTGGATTTTGAAAATATACCCGTTCGAGCCCTGGGTTTTGAAAGTGTACCAGTTCAAGCACTCGATTCGAAAATGTACCAGTTCGAGCACTGGATTTTGAAAACAAACCAGTTCGAGTACTGAATTTTGAAAATGTACCAGTTCAAGCACTGAGTTTTGAAAATATACCAGTTCGAGCACTGGATTTTGAAAACATACCTTGTTTTTAAATTGAGACTTGAATTTTTGAAAGAGACCAATGCTCTTAAAGTATTTGGGAATTGTAACGAGAATGATTGTAGGGGTCTCAGGATTATCCCTTATCCTGAATGGGTAATGAACTTGATGCAAATGCATGCTAATGAATACCGATACAAATGAATGCAAATGTATGTAAATGTGAAAATGATATAAATGAGTGCACATGCGTGCAAAATGAGAGATTTCTTTATAGTGCCTGCATACAGGGTATTTATAGATAGAAACAAAATGTTAAAAATGCCCCAGTATAACTGGGAAAGAAGAATTTAACCATTATTGAACAAAATTGGGAGGAATTACAAAGAATAAGACATGATTTAAGTATAGAGTTTTTTCAAATGACGAGCATTGATGGGATCTGATAATTCCATTTCGTCGACATTGATGAGCCGATATGAATTATGAGGTAATGCCTCTTTGACAACATAGGGACCTTCCCAAATTGGTGACCACTTGCCGCCCGGGCAGTGCTTGAGATAAGCCGTCGATATGAGCACTAGATCATTGGCTCAAAATTTTCTTTCAATTACGGATTTTGCATATGGTCTGGCTATCCTCTGACGATATGATTGAGCATGCTTTGCTGCTCTGAGCCTTCTCTCATCAAGCAAATCAAGTTGCACCAGTCGCTGTTGCTGATACTGATCAATAGGTAACTCTAAAAGTGATGCAAATTTCAGAGCAGGTTTTTGAACATGTAGAGGCAGTACTACTTCAGTTTTGTAGACAAGTTCTGACGGAGTAATATTAGTGTGAGTTCGAATGGTGGTTTTGTATGCCCACAATGCATCATGGATCTTTTCATGCCAGTTACGGCCTATTTCCAAAGTTCGCTCCAGGATTCGAATCAGAATCTTATTGGTGGCCTCTGCCTGACCATTTCCTTGAGGATAATGAGCAGAGAAATGATGCTGGATTCCGAACTTTGAGCAGAATGTCCTCATTGTCGCATTCTTGAAATGACTACCATTGTCTGACATAATATCATGCGGTATACCGAAACAACATAGGATATTCTTGTGGATGAATGAGGCCACATGTCGACCTTCTATTGTATGTAGAGTGACAACTTCTACCCATTTAGTGAAATATTCTGTTACGGCAGGAAATATTTATGATCGTTCGAAGCAGAAGGAGTGATAGGGCCTACAACATCAAAAGCCGACATAAAAAATGGCCATGGCGAGACGACAGATTGCAAATTTGTCGCAGACGCATGAATGGAAGGTGCATGCATCTGACATTGAATGCACTTCTTCACAAAATGATAGCAATCTTGTTGCATAGTTCTCCAGTAATATCCTGCTCGGATGATTTATTTGACAAGAGTTTGGTAGCCAACATGACCACCGCAAATGCCTTCATGTGCTCTTACACAATTTCTTTGGCTTCTTCTTCATCCAAACATCTGGAATATTCAGAACTGAATCCACGACGATAAAGGACATCGGCAAGAATAAAATATCGAGCAGACATGCGCTGAATTGCTCGATGCTCCTTCTTTAATAGTTCTGGAGGAAATTCGCCAGTTTCAATAAAATTTTTGATGTCATGATACAAGGGCTTTTTCTTTTGCTCAGCCTGGTTTATCTGCTCTACTGGGATGAAAGCAGGTTGATCAAGTCTGCCAATTTCAAAGGAGCGACAAGATTCTCCGCTCTTGAAATACATGATGAATCCCAGAGTGGCTAAACTGTCTGCAACTTGATTGAAATCTCTCTTGATATGGAAAAGTTGGAATTCTTCAAATTTGTTGGCAAGAGCTGAGACAATCTTCTGATAAGGAAGTAATTTCTGATCCTTCACTTGCCATTTGGCTAGGACATGATTGACGATGAGCATAGAATTGCCATATGCATGCACTCTCCTGACATTAAAGTCCTGTAGAATTTTCAGACCTTGTATCAAAGCTTCATACTCGGCCATATTATGAGTGCACTGAAAATCTAGTTTGAGAGAAAAGGGGTCATCTCCTTCTCAGGTGTGATTAGTAGAATCCCGATTCTTATGCCTGCCATATTCTTGGAACTGTCAAAAAATAAATTTCAAATTGGAGATTGTTGAATATTGCAGATCCGCTCATCGGAAAAATCATCATCGGCTTTAACATCCTTTACTAGAGGGAAATCTGCCAATTGATCTGCAATTGCTTGGCCTTTGATAGATTGCTAGAAGACATACTCCAGATCATACTGCATCAATAGGACTTGCCATTTGGCGATTCGTCTACTAAGAAAAGGTTGCTCTAGGATGTACTAGAGAGGATTGAGTTTGGACAGGACTTTGACTTCAGATGCCAGCAGATAATGTTTTAATTTATGACACATCCAAACCAAAGCTAGACATGTCTTCTCTATCTAAGTAATTGTAGACTTAATGTGTAATTGTTTAGTGAGTTTTTGATTGGTGTATTTCATCTAGTTAGTGGTGTTTAGTGTTAAGTAATTTCAGTCTTTAAGTCATATAGTTAGGTTGCATCTTTAATTACGTTAGTGCATTTGATGTATTAGTTAACTTAACTCTAGTTGTAATTTGTATGGTTTATTTAATTTTCATTGCATATAGCACAATTGCATTTATTGTTTGACTAAATGTTGTCATTTAGTATCATTTAGGTCTGCTTTAGTGTTAGATTGCATTATTAGTGCTAAAGATATACTTCCAAAGTGAATAGTGCATTGAACTCAAAACCCGATTTTTGCCCTGTCGCACAATCATTATTTTCTATGCAAATTTTTTGATTTTTCTAAAAATTCTTTTTTTGTTCACTTTATTGGTGTGTTAACTGACTGCATACCAAATTTCAGCTCAATCCGAGTTGGTTTGGTCTAATTTTTAAGCGTTTTGTGAAAACAGCTTTTTTGGATTTTAAAATTTTGGGACCTGCAATATCTAGATTTTCCCTGGTTTTGAAACGCTTATATCTGGAGTTCCAGATATTATTTTTTAATTCTGTAAAAACTGCCAGATTTTTTAATCTGTTAGTTACAGAATAGAACAAATTTCGGAAATATTGGACTTCGTTTTCTCTGTCAAACAGTCAGTTTATGAAGAGCTGTCAGAAGTCTATTTTGCACTATTTAGGGGTAAGATCGTAATTTCACTAGTTTAGTTATTTTCGGTCTATTTTCATTAGTTTCTGCATTTTAATTGCTGCATCTGCATCATCGAGCATAGTTAAACTTAGATTAAGTAATTTTAGAATTAGTTTAATATTTCATTTGTTATTTTAGTATAATTAGTATTTGTTTCTTTAATTTCTTGAAAATTAGGTCTAATTTCATTTCTAATTTAATTTATTGGAATTATTTACTAACTTTGTATTTTCCTATGTTATTAGGTTGAAAATCATATTAAATATTCCAGGAGATTCTTGTCCAAGTGCGAGAAAATTGAGAAGAGGCGAAAAGATAGAAATACCCTTGGCGTGCAACAGAAGATTGAAGTGCTTTTCTAATTAGTTGTAGTGTTAATTTGTAATTGTATTAGCATTGTATTTGTGACTGGTGTTTATTGATTAATAAATTGTATTTCTTAGAAATAATTGAGAAATTCTCGTTCCCTGTGTATTCAACCCGTACTTACTACTTTTGTGGAAGTCGGTTATTTACTTTTGGTTGACGATTTTCCAAGGATTTTACTGAAAATTTTTCTTTTAAAAAGAGCATTCATAAAAAATCAACCAAATTTTGGCGCCATTGCCGAGGAACGACGAATTCATTCTTTTATTTCTTAGAGTTTAATTTATTAATCTGTGTTAGCTAGTTAGTTCATTAGTCGTTTTTATTTTCTAGTTAGTAGGATTAGTAAGTGAATATAGGTTTAACATAGTTAGTACATATAGGTTTCACTTTCTGTTTTCTAGGATTCACTTAATTTTCATTCTGCAAGGAGCGATTAGACAGGTGGGTTTTAGAGAACTTAGTTTGTGATTTCCTGTATTTTTTTCTTTTTCAGTAAATTAGAATAGTTTGTTTTGTTATTTCATTTATTTAGTTAATTAGTTCTGACATAATTAGTTTAGAATATTGTTCCTTAGTTGTCTTTATTTGTGTTATTTACATTTTAATAATTAGTTGATTTAGATTTAGATTTAGGTCGTGTGCTTACATCTGGTCTTAGTACCAGTGTATGTAGGGGCGAAGAGCTCTAGGAACCCCATTACATCCATTTGTTGACAACCCAGAGAGAATTTTACATTCTCCTCGAAGTTCAACAACAATGGGTGATATGGATCCTCCAGTTCCTCCACGTCCTCTGAGGGAATACTTCATTCTCACAGATTATGTCCAGGCATTCTGCATTCGAAGACCCGATGTAGGAGTGCATCATTATGAGATTAAGGCCAGCATTATTCAGATGCTTCCATCTTTTTATGGCCTTAGTCACGAGGATCCCTACCGGCACTTAGATGAATTCCTCGAGATCTATTCTACTGTCAAGATACAGAACTTCGATGATGATGCTTTGAGGTTGACCTTATTCTCATTTTCATTGAAGGACAAGGCCAAGTATTGGCTGAAGTCCTTAGATTCAGTAGAGATAGGGTCATGGGATCAGCTACAGCAGGAGTTCCTTAGGAAGTACTTTCCCATTGATCGGACGAACCAGTACCGGCGAGCCATCACTAGCTTCTCGAAGCTAGATGGTGAACAGTTTCATGTGATCTGGGAGAGAATGAAGAATCTCCTTAGGAAGTGTCCCCATCATCAGGTGCCGAGATGGCAGCTGGTGCAAAGCTTCTACGATGGATTGTCTGACAGGAATCGTCAGATGATCGACTCTTCATGCGGAGGGACTTTCATGTTGAAGAGCGAGGATGAAGCATGGAGGTTGTTTGATACATTGCCAGAGAATTCCCTCCACCATGCTTCAAGCTCTCATGCGGATAGAGTCACACCCAGTATTCAGAAGAAAGCGGGTGTCCTCGAGATTGGTCCATCTACTGCACTACAGTGCAAGGTATAGACATGATTGCTCAGAAGTTGGACCAGCTTCTCTCGTGACCATCCACTACTCAGCAGGTGTGCACTCTGTGTGCCAGCCCGACACATGAGATTAGTGAGTGCCCTTCGGCAGCTCAGTACCCTGAATTTGTTCAAGAACAAGTTCAGGCAGCTCAGGGTTACGCCAGACCGCAGAACAACCCATTTTCATCTACTTATAATCCGGGTTGGCGTAACCATCCCAATTTTTCATGGAAGAATCCACAGTCTTCCATTCAGATGCCTACATCCTCTCAGCCAGCTCGACCGCCATCATTCACTCAGTCATTTCAGAGGTCGAGTTATCCTTAGTCTTCATCCTCATTTCCTCCTCCGATTCCGCAAGAGTCTGCCCCGCAGACATCTTTTGAGGAGAGACTTTTCCACGCATTCCAAGAGGTGAAAACCTCTAATCAGAATGCTTTTGAGAAGTGTAGCCAGATTTTGAGCTTACACACGCAGTCCATTGCGAAGCTAGAGTCGCAATTGGGCCAATTAGCAAAGGCTATCAGTAGGAGACCCGAGGGTACTTTGCCAAGCTAGGCTATCATGAACCTGAAGGGCAAGGACCAGATGACCGAAGGCCTGTTTCATACTGAGTCACAACAGCAGGCCAAATCTGTTATGGCCCTGAGGAGCGGACGTGAGTACCACGTCGAGAGCAAAGAGAGTAGAGAGAGGATTGATGAGCCACAGGTCAGTATTCCATCTTCTTCGGCTCAGCCATCATCATCATCATCCTCATCACCATCATCATCATCATCCACCTCAGTTCAGAAGAAGGATAGGAGTGAGCCTTCTCACAAAGAGGAGGAGCCCTCGATGTATATTCCCCCAACACCCTATCCCAAAGCATTAGAGTCTCCCGGATTCAGAGGGAAGCCTGGCACGAAGATCCAAGACATGCTTGACATCTTCAAGCATGTGCAGATCAACCTGCCTTTGCTCGATGCCATTCAGCAGGTGCCGACTTATGCCAAATTCCTGAAGGAACTATGTACACAAAAGAGGAAATCCGGAGAGAATGTTCCTAACAGGGTCCATCTGACTAAGCAAGTGAGTTCAGAACTTCAGCATCAGACACCACCAAAGCTTAAGGACCCTGGAGCCCCTATCATTGCTTGTACCATAGGGAACATTCGGATAGAACGCGCTTTGCTCGATCTGAGAGCAAGCGTGAACATTCTGCCCGGATATTTCTATGATTCTTTCAGGCTAGGAGAGATGAGATCGACTCCTATTACACTTCAGCTGGCAGATCGTTTTGTCAAGGTACCGAGAGGTGTCTTGGAGGACGTGCTAGTTAAGGTGGATGACTTTTATTTCCCAGTCGATTTCATCATTCCCGATATGGAAGGAGTGGATAGCCAGCACCAGACTCTGATCATTTTGGGCAGACCATTCTTGGCGACTGCCAATGCATGTATCAACTGTAGGACCGAAGCCATGGATCTATCATTCGGCAACAGGAAGGTCAAGCTGAACATTTTCAATGCCGCGATGGGTCCAACGGGAGATATGGACTGTTTCCATGTAGACATTGCACAAGATTTAGTGTTGGAGCAGCCCGAGTTGTATATTACTGAGGATTCATTAGATTTGTATCATATAGAGAAGAATAGTTGTATAGTTAGTGTAGATGTGTCTAGAGTGTTGTCAGAGTTTGTCGTGTCATTGTTTAAAATTTTATGTTCGTTTTAATATAGAATTTGTTTCTTTGTGCTGCACGTTCTAATAGGTCATGCCCAACATGCTATTTGAGTTATTTAGTAGTTAATTTAGTTCTTTCAATTTCATTAGAATGGATGTCTTTTAGTTTAGCTAAAGTCAAGTTTTTAGTCATCTTCCCCAAGGAGGGGCGTCAGCCATTAGAGCTCCATTAGAGCTCTAGGCTGTTTTTGGTAGGGTTCAGTTGAATAGGAAAGTCAATTAGGGTGTCTAGGTTCAGTGTATTAGGAGTTGTTTGGTGTAGCCGTTTTTACTCATTTGGTAATTAGTGTATTAGTTGTTATTTCTTAATTTTTGGAAAATTGTGTTTCTCATTCTAACCTTTATTGATTTTATTAAATTCTTGGCTTAATTAGTTTAGATAGAGGTTAATGTATTATCTAGAGTAAGTCGAATTTTTTAGAAAAAGGAGAAGGAAGTAATTGTGGTAGAAAACAAATTTTGGGAAGGATTGATTGATTCAAATTCGTTTAAGGTAAGTTTTGACTTTTGGTATCCAGCCAAGAGAGCAAGCTTCTCTCTTTTAACAATTTTGGAAACAAAATTTGGATTTCAAAAAAAATTCCAAAAGAGCTATACACGATTTTTGGGATTGATTTTCAAGGTTATCCTTTCTTTCTAAAGACAACCAAAAACGTGTTTAAGGTTTTTGGAAAGGTTTTCAAAAATTACTTAGTGTTTTTAATGTCAAGTTGAAAACGTGTGGGCCTCCTGTGAGTTGGACAATTTCAAACATTTATTCCCCATTTGATTTGGCAAGCAATTAAGGCAAGTTTTATCCCTCTGGGCTGGACGTTTTTGCCAAATCAATTTGTTTCCAAAATTTCTTATCTCCTATTTATTACCTTCTTCTTTATTAATTTAGATTAGGTGCATTAATTAGGTCTCAATTACTTAGATATCGATTTTAGCAATAGTGCACCTTATTTAGGTAGGTTATACTTATATTAATTATTTTCTTTAGGGGTACATAGAGTTGATAAGGTCTATAATAAGTTGTTATTTTGATTTTAGATTTTGATTACGTAGATTTTAACTATTTAGACTCCTTATTTAGTAAGTATCTAAGTGGGTTAACTTAGTTGAACCAACTAGGTGGGGCGTGAGCTTAGTCTAAGTCAAACCTTAAATTGTCCTTCATTAGTTTAGTTGTTTAGTAGACCATAGTTTTAATTCATCTTAGATCTAGTATAATTTAAATTAGTAGTCATTCGTCTGGTTTAGTTATTCTTTAGATGTAATTGTAGACTTAATGTGTAATTGTTTAGTGAGTTTTTGATTGGTGTATTTCATCTAGTTAGTGGTGTTTAGTGTTAAGTAATTTCAGTCTTTAAATCATATAGTTAGGTTGCATCTTTAATTACATAAGTGCATTTGATGTATTAGTTAACTTAACTCTAGTTGTAATTTGTATGGTTTATTCAATTTTCATTGCATATAGAACAATTGCATTTTTTATTTGACTAAATGTTGTCATTTAGTATCATTTAGGTCTGCATTAGTGTTGGATTGCATTATTAGTGTTAAAGATATACTTCCAAAGTGGATAGTGCATTGAACTCAAAACCCGATTTTTGCCCTGTCGCACAATCGTTATTTTATGTGCACAATTTTTGAGTTTTCTAAAAATTATTTTTCTGTTCACTTTATTGGTGTGTTAACTGATTGAAGACCAAATTTCAGCTCAATCCGAGTTGGTTTGGTCTGATTTTTAAGCGTTTTGTGAAAATAGCTTTTTCGGATTTTAAAATTTCGGGACCTGCGATATCTAGATTTTCCCTGGTTTTGAAACGCTTATATCTGGAGTTCCAGATATTATTTTTTAATTCTATAAAAACTGTCAGATTCTTGAATCTGTTAGTTACAAAATAGAATAAATTTCGGGAAATTTGGACTTCGTTTTCTTTGTCAAACGGTCAGTTTACGAAGAGCTGTCAGAAGTCTATTTTGCACTATTTAGGGGTAAGATCATAATTTCACTAGTTTAGTTATTTTCGGTCTATTTTCATTAGTTTCTGCATTTTAATTGCTGCATTTGCATCATCCAGCATAGTTAGACTTAGATTAAGTAATTTTAGAATTAGTTTAATATTTCATTTGTTATTTTAGTATAATTAGTATTTGTTTCTTTAATTTCTTGAAAATTAGGTCTAATTTCATTTCTAATTTAATTTATTGGAATTATTTACTAACTTTGTATTTTCCTATGTTATTAGGTTGAAAAGCATATTAAATATTCCAGGAGATTCTTGTCCAAGTGCGAGAAAATTGAGAAGAGGCTAAAAGACAGAAATACCCTTGGCGTGCAACAGAAGATTGAAGTGCTTTTCTAATTAGTTGTAGTGTTAATTTGTAATTGTATTAGCATTGTATTTGTGACTGGTGTTTATTGATTACTAAATTGAATTTCTTAGAAATAATTGAGTAATTCTTGTTCCTTGTGGATTCAACCCGTACTTACCACTTTTGTGGAAAGTCGGTTATTTACTTTTGGTTGACGATTTTCCAAGGATTTTACTGAAAAATTTTCTTTTAAAAAGTGCATTCATAAAAAATCAACCACACCCCATACCGTGGAAATAGCTAATGTTATTCCCATAAGACGGAATATCCAAGATTCGCTTCACACACCTAAGTGTGTTGAACCACGTGTAATGGTCTTTTGGGTCGCAATTGCATCTTCCCTGCAAGAGCTACGATCCACCTTGGGGAAACCAATGTTATTCCCATTAGACAGGATGATTTGTTAAATTCGATTTCAAACCCTTGAGTATGAAAATGTTGATAAATGCAATCATAACCTTGAAGTATGAAATATAGTGCAGTTTAATATCTTGCAATGCCTCTGTGTTTATATTTGTGCAAAAGATAGAACTTGTGTTACTTTTACACTTTGCACTTGGCACATCCTGACACAGTTGTGAGTAGCACGTACCCTGAGGAGGTACATTGCTTAAGGCATTGGTAAGCATATTAGGTGCACTTACCTTATGAGATGAAAAGATAGAAATTGAACACCATAGGGTATGAATGTTGAAATCATTCGTTGTGGGCTCAGTTGGAGTCTTCGGGCAGTGGCCCTTGTGTGGAGTGGACTCTTGTGTGAAATACCCTAAGCAGAAAATAAATAATATGGTGTTTTGGCTGCTTTCATGAGCAGTGTGCTCTGTTGGCCGTGTGAGGCTGAGCACGTGGATGGGCAGGCCAAGTCCTTGTTTTGCGTACCCTACGGGGACCACGAGGCAGATTCTTCGTTGTGAGGTATGATTGAACATGAGCCTTAAGAAAGATAAACCTGCTTCGCTCCATTCACAAAATGGTTCACCTTGGGAGAGGGTGGATGGTACAACCTTGAGTGACTTGTTGTTACTACGACACGTGTTTGACAGGAGCTGTAGCGTCCTTTGGCCTCCAGTCACTCAGAGTCAGGGAGGTCGAGGTTTCCTTTCTAGGACCTCACTACTGCAGTAGTATGGATTGCAATCCTTGCCTATGCGAGTGTTTTCTCCTAGCCATGTGCTACTCGCATGAGGTTGACTCGGTCTGTAGCTTCCCCGGTTACCACCCTAGACAATTAATAATAGACGTCGGGTGCATGTCTCACAGAATGCGAGGTTTCCTTCGCATACCCGAATGAGTAATCAGGAGAACTTAAAGACTAACCAATCAACTGACTTACTATAGTTACTACTTCACTTGTGCTGTGGACTTTACTCTAGTTGCTTTACTTGCTTCAGCTGTTACTTAGTTACTTTGCTGCTCAGCACTTGTTACAGTTGTTACTACTTTGAGCACTTGCTTTACAGTTATTTTTGCTTCTTTTGTTACTTGTTGCTCAGTTAGTTGCTTTAGCTACTTGCTTTAGCTACTTGCTTTCTCTGTTGCTATAGCTTGTTGACTAGTACTTATGTTATCGTCGCAAAAATTTTCCGTCTTCCCTTCCCTTGCGGGAGAGAAAGAGGAAAACATGCTTCCGCGAGTCAAACTTGACCGGATTTTGGAAATTGTTTTGAAATACTCACCTCTGTTTTTGAAAATAGCGGGAAAATCCTTGGGATGGGGCTCGACCTGTCGATACGAGGTTCGACCGTTCCTGCCGCCTTTAACAGGGGTAATCAAACCAAGGACCAAAAATGTGCTTGACTTAGTTAAATCATCGAAATTGTGTTTTGTCCTAAATGCATAGAGAATTCAGGCATGTGCTATGAAATTTTGTAAAATGCAAGTTGGAAAACATGATGTATGCTTGAAAAATGCTTTTGTAGTTGGAAAATGTTTCTAAGGAAAATTGGAAATCAATTTCTTAGGAAATTCTGATAAAAGGATTTGAAATCTCAAGAAAGTTTGTAAAGATTCGGGAAAATCATGAAAGGTTGATAATCCTGGGAAAGTAGAAGTAATTCTTGAGAAAAGGTGAACATTTGAAAAGGAAAGCATTTGTCAGGAAAATTCTAACTTTAAAAATTTTCTTTGGAAAACGATTGAAATTCATTGGAAAGCTCTTTGGAGAAGGGAAATCAAAACTTAGGAAATTGAAATCCTGAGAACATTGTCCTTGAAATATCTAAAAATCGATTTTGATTCTTGAGAAAGATGAGGAACTCCTTTTGAAAATGAGTCTTAAGAAAAGAATATTTTCCAGGGAAAATCACGGGAAAACTTGACTTGGGAAATCCAACCTTGAAAATTTTCAGAGTTTCTAGAGAAATCGATTTCATTGTAATAGAATTTTCTTGAGAAAATCATGAGAAATGCAAATGATACCATGATGCAAATGACATTAATGGATGAATGCCTTTTTATGAAAAAACCTTTTTATTTTAGGAAAACATGCAATTTTAGGATTAAACTAAGCAGAATCATCACATATTCCGACTATGGCCGTAAATATGTTTATAATTTACTTAGTTAATTCTAAAATATTTTGTAAAATTGAAGGCATGCAGTGAAATTTTAGAAGATAACCTAAGAGTGTAGGCTCAGTGTGACTAGTAGGAAGATACTGAATCTGGGTTTCGTCCATATTCCGACTAGGGCCGTAAATATGGACTCCACCGAGTTCATCAACTCCCTAAGAGTTGGTGCACATGCCATTCATGTACATCCATAGTGATTTTGAAATAAAATGCATGAATCACATAAACAGGATATTGCATGAATTCAAACTATATGATATGCATCCTAGTCTAAGCAGAAAATTAAACCTCTTATTCCAAAATTTACATTATTACATCACTAATTAAATGAAATAAAAAGAAATTGCAGACTTCAGCTCCTTCTTTTGAATGTCTCTGGCAAACTTGAAATGGGGTTAGTTCAAATATGTGGGTTTTTCCAAGATTTTCCAATAATATTCTGAAATTATTGGACTGAGTTGGATATAAACCCTATTTTCATGCTTTCTTGATATTTGAAATGATGTAAATGCAAGAATATCAGTAAGAAATAGTTTGAAATTTGAAATTGTGGTCAAAATGACCAAAATACCCCTAATAATGAAGTTATACCTTTTAAAATCAGGGTTTTTGAAGGTAAAATTGAGATTTTGAAATTTGAATCGAACCAAATGATGATGAAATGCAGTATTAAGCATGATGACATGCTGCTAAACACATTAGGACCGTAGAATCAGAATTTTGATATGCTGCCATTCATCAAAATTAACAAATTTCGTTTGTTTTTCGCTTGGATCAGGGTCCCGCGGGGCCCTGTTTTAATGATACGATTAAACCGGGTATCAAACGAATTCTAGATGCTGTCAAATTCGGTATGGAGCATCTCTCTGCCCTTATAAACAGCCTAGAATGCTAAAACTCATAAAATGACATGGTTTGGATGCGAAAGTTTACAGAAAATCCTAAAATGGGCGAGTTTCGCCTACAGACCCAAACCAAATGTAACACTTAATGTGATAATGCAAAAATTTCACCATAGAAACATCTGATATTTTGTAGACTGCTAAAGGACATGGAATGGAACACTTTTGACTTTTACAGCTCCGGGATTTAAACTACGGTGAGTTCGGTACCAGGAATTTGGCTCTGACGGAGGTAAAATCGACCTAATCTGATATAAAATTGCTAAAGAAATAGCAGCCGACCATGGAAATTTCTGATATTTAAATTCGAAACTAATGAAAGATGCAGGAACAACTTTCATTTTCATTATTTTGGCATTTGATCAACAGGAACAGAGATAAAATAATGACATTACTAGCCTAAACCAACATAGCAAACAAATATAACAAAACAGGAGACTGACAAGAAAAATCCAAAACTGATATTAAGACTATTCTAAAAATCATAAAATTTCATATGCAACCAGAGGACACCCCGAACATGACATTCACTTTTTACAGATTCGGATTTGAAACAATACCCGAAGAGAACCCATATACTTAAGTCGATCCAAAGTCTCAGAGGCCCAAATCAGGCTCTCACACATGTCCCAAAGTCTCGGATTTTTGTCAGATGTCAAAAAATTTCATAAAAATATTAGATAATCTGATTAATTACTAGACATCATCTTGCGTTCAGGACATTTTTCTGATTGAAAATCGGACCTCATATAAGAGAGATCGCGATTTTACAAGTTGGAAATAAATTTCCAAAACGTATCCCGGGTAACAAAACCTGACCTACCATTTTGAACTTTTACCACAGTAAACAAATTCAAATCATTCCGAATTTTTGGAAGATTGTTAGGGACAACTAAGGGCGCCTACTACGATTTTATCAGCATTTGTAACGAAAAACAAATGCATGAAATGACGTGTGGACTGACTGACAAAAATAGGGAGTTACATAAATGAAGTTGAATGCATGAAATATTAAATAAATTCATTGAGCATACTATTTTAATGAAATAAAACGTAAATCTAACTTATTTTAATGCATGAACATGATGGAATGGGGAAATCTAATCAAGAAATCATGAAAACATCTTTTTCTATGTGTCATTTTACGAGAATAGCTCGATCCATCCCTCAGATAAGCTCTTTCTTCAAAACGACAATACGAATCGGGTAAGGATATTTCTATAATGAAATCAATAGGGATAGAAGTGCACCTTGTGTTTTCCTGTAGCTTTGGAACTCCCAAAATGAATGGCTACCAACGGCTTCTTTCGTCCTTCGATCCGGGCTTCCAAGGGTTTACGAAAATCGATCCACGCCTAGATCGAATTGGAAGTGGTGCGAGCAAGGTTGGTGCTTCAATGCACCCTCTCAATTGAGCCCAAGGGGGGCATGAATTCAGAACATTAAAATCATGTAGTAGGGCAACTCTGAGTGAAAATGCTAAATCCAAAGGGAGCTCTCTCTTCAGCTGGGCGTGGGACCTTGTATTTGTAGCATTTTTTTTAGATTTTTGAATTTCAAACAGGCTCAATCTGAGCCCTCCATGTGGTGCCATCTCAGGGCATGCCACTTGGATTTTTTAGAAATTAGAAAAATGAGAATTTTGTGGGTGAGACACCTCAGCAGGGATTTTTAAAAAATTTCAAACTTAGCTTGATTTTCTCTGCAGGAGTCTCCCAAATGGTGCCACCTCAGAGGGGGTTGCCTGGGGTTTTTGAAATTCAAACTCTGCTTTTCTGAAGCTTCTCATATGGCGCCACCTCATGGGGCTACCTTCTATTTTGAATAAAACAAAAAATGAAAATTGAAGCCAAGTGGGGTTCTGGAATGGCACCACCTCAAAAGGAGGTTTGAGGTTTGACTCTAGAAGAAGTAGGAGCATGCCATGTGGCACCACCTCTGAGGAGTTTGAACATTCAAATTTCTGCTTTTTCTGAAGGGAGCAGAGGCTGACATGTGGTGCCACCTCAGGGTGGCTCCATGCTGCCATGTGGCAGGAGGACAGGAGCAGAGGAAGCCAAATGCGCCACCTCAGAGGAGGACTGCTTCCACTTTTTCTGATACAGGGGGATTTGGACAGGTGGCAGTTCAGGATGGCTCTGCTTCTGACAAGTGTCAGCTAGCTGGAGGAGTCTTCTCAAATGGTGCCACCTCATGGTAGATTTGAAATTCAAATGAGGTTGGTTCTGGAGGACTGGTGGGTGGACATGTGGTAGCATCTCTGGGATATCCTGCAATGACATGTGGCGGAAGGGAAGAGAAGGAGAAGAACCATGTGGCGCCACCTAAAAAAAAAAAATGAAATAAAATAATTTTATGGATGAAAATCAGCATTTGCGCCACCTAGGCCTTATTTGATTTTTTTTGAATGGTTGCTTTTTCTGAAGAAGGCCAAGAGTGACACGTGTCCTCTACTTTTTCTGAAGGAAGCTAAGAGTGACATGTGTCACTTACTTTTCTGAGAAAAGTAAGGAGAGACATGTGCCAGTCTGCATTTTCTGAAGAAGGGAGAGATTGACACGTGTCCTCTGCAGAAGACACCCTTCAAATGGTGCCACCTCAGAGGAGACAAGCTTTACTTTTTCTGAACAGGGTAGCACATGACACTTGGCATCTCATGGTGACCTTGGAATGACACATGGCACAGGGTGAAGATGGTGGACATGTGGCGCCATCTTAAAGAGGCCCCACACTGACACTTGGCAAAGAAATGGAAAGAGAGAGAAAATGACATGTGGTGCCACCTTTAGGTGAACCCCACGCTGACACATGGCAGGGAAATGGGAGGAGAGAGAAAAAGAAAAGTGACGCCAATCTAGGGACAAGGCTCCTATATTTTAGGGTTTTTTTTTCAAAATTCAGGTTTTTCAAAAGAAAAGCCTATGTGGCACCACCTCAAAGCGGGTCCCACATTGCTTCTTTATTGAAATAAGGACAAGACAATAAACCTCTTTTTGGAATTTTCATAAAAATCGGACCAATTGGCAAAACAGACATTTTGAAAGTATTTGGCCCCCGTGGGGTGATTTTGCAAAAGAATGATATTGGAAATTGCTGACAAAAGGGTAAAATCTGAGATGAAGTGGCTGAAGTCCATATTGAAAACTATCCAGATCATTTTCCTGAGAAAATATTTTGAAATTCAGAGTCCTGGGGGTAAAATGGGAAGAATTGATAATTTTGAAGACCCAGGGTTTTGGAATCGATTTTGAAAAGAGTTGAAATTTGAATCTGGATTGAAGGTTTTGAAATCGAGAGTTCTGGACCTCGAAATGACATGCTGTGCAGTGCAGAGATATGAAATGTTCATGTAATGCTATGCAATGACGTTTCCTGAAATGTAATCTTGAATGAGGATTTGGAGATTCCAGTCTCCTGTTAGGAGTAGAATTTTGAACATCTGAGTTAGAATAGAGAAATTTTGAGAGTTGCAGATGAAATTTGGACTTTTACAAGTTTTGAGCTCAAAAATTGACAATTTTGCCCTCCAATGATCTCAAAGGATGAATGATGATGCTGGGTGAAAATGTCGGGGAGGTGAGTGAAAATTTGGGGTGTTTACAACTTGTCACTTTACTCTTAACCGACACAGGCACTTACACTTGTTAGCTTTCCTGTTTTTCATGTGTACATGATACATATATATCTGCTTGCGGTTGTTTCTTCACCACCTCGCAAGAGGACTGACCCCGTTTTATGGGGATGTAGGTGACGAACAGGTGTAGTGCGGATGCGGTGATACACGGTGTAGGCTTTGAGGACCCACACACACTTGACCTGCAGTTCCTATACCTGGTGGTTTTTGGGTTTCTGGTTGTTGTTGGGATATATTCCCTATTTTGTACTTGCATTTTGTAAATACTTTAAAACTGTTGGGGTGTTTCCCCTTTTTACTTCACAGCTACACTTTTTGTACACACCGTTGGTGTGAACACCCCAAATTTTTCAAAATGTTGTAAATATTCTCTTTTTGCCCCTGACCCCATTTTCTGGGTAATTGAGTCACTTTTAAATCTAAATTTCATTTTATTTCTCAAGTTTTACTGAAATTAAATTCATTTTATATATCTGACTCAATTTCGGATCCGGATCCAGACAAAAGATCCAAATCTGAGCTTCGTTATCCAATTATTAAATCAAATTCTCAAAATTTCCAAAACAACTTTTGAAAGGCTCAGACAGTTCGTCCGATATCCGTTTGGATCCATCGCGTTGTATTTCCCGATTCAAGGTCAAAAACTCGAACATTTTCTCAAAACCTGGGTCCCAAAACCCATTTTTTGAAGAAATTTCCCCAAAATAGCCTTGAATTCTGAGAAAGACCCTCTTTTGTAAATATTTCTCAAAAATACAAAAAAAAATTAGTTTTAAATCTTTGATTTTAGGGTTTTATTCTAAAAATGCCAAAAAAATGTAGAAAATGTCAAAAAAAACAAAAAAATAAGGAAATAGAAAAAGAAAAAAAAAAGCAAAAAAAACCTTTTGAAACACCTTTTTGAAAATAGAGTTTTATGAAAACACCTTTTTAGCAAAAATGTGTTAAACCCCCCCTCCCCCCTCTTTGTAAAAAATCTTGAAAAATAAGGACCCGTATGGAATTTTTTTTTTTAAAACCTTCATTAAAAGAAGTCGCAGAAGAGGGTTTAGGGCATCGTTTTCACCCCTCTCATTCTCCTTCTCCGCCTTTCTCGAAGCTTCCATCGTTCTCATCCTTCAGCCGCCCATCACCAACAATCTCCTCCTCCGTAAGCCCTTTATCGCCAACAGATTATTCATCCTCCACCTTCTTTACAGTCGGTTGAGGGGAAACCCTCAAGGACCATCCGTTTCCACCCTTCCCCCCTTTCCCTTTCTTTCAGATCATCGTCTTCACCCTTTCATCCTTCTAATTTCCAATTTTTTTTTCTTCTGGCTCTCGATTCCCTTCTTTTTCTTCACTCTTCTTCCTCTTCTTCTTATTCCCCTGGCTTTCCCCTGAACAGTTGAAGGAAGTCGACAAATCCCACAGCAAAACCACGGTAAGGATTTCTGTCACTTCCTTCTTTCTTTCTGTTTGTACGAATTTCTGAGCCACCTTTTTTTCAGCAAGCCTCTTTGCAGCATTGATCTACGTATAGTAGAGTCAACTTACAAATGGCAATATTCATAGGAATGTTCTCATTCTGACATATTGTTCATTTTTTTTCTTCTTTCATTCTTTTCAGTCACGATTCCAATCTATAATTAGTTTTTATGATTTTTCTTTTACTTTAGATTTTCTATTTACATTTTGATGTCTGATTCCATTTTCTGTAATAAGTTTATATTTTGATTTTCTTTTGGTTCGATTTTTTTTTCTTATCTATTTCCTACTTTATGATGTTTTGTTTATCATTCATATGGCTCTTCAGCACCATCTGTATGCTTTTCCCACTTTGCTTTGCGCTTTGATGTCTCGTTTGCATTTCACTTCCTTTTTTTTTTATTCACTTTTGATGGTCGTATGTAATGAGCTCCTGTTTTCCCTTTTGATCACCTCTTGATATTTGAGTTCTAATTTTAACAGCATCGGATGTCGTTCGTCTACTGCATTTCAATTACCTTAGATTGCATTCTGCTCTATTACGATTCCCCATTCCAATGCATTTTCTTTTATGTTTTCAGTTTTTTTTTTACTTCATCACATCCTCATTCATATCTCTAAATTCCGATAGGCATCCGCCATGTTTGATTTATTTTACTCTAGTTTGTTTGATATTACCTGCATCATGTTGTCATCCATGTCCATCCAAATCAGTCGTCCAACAGTATATGCAATGCATCTGCATTTGTGGATACCCATTTTCGCTCATATTCCATTGCATATCACCATTTTCTCCATATCTCATCATCCATGTACCTCGCTGGGTCATCGTATCCATCCTGCATTTTTATCCCATCCATGTGAAGCGGTTTGGGCATACCACACTCCAGGCAATATCATATCATTCTATTGATTAGGTGTCAATTAGTAGAAAATTATGCTGCTCTCAGGATACATGTAAGACCCGTAATTTTTCAGAAAATATCTGAATAAAATTCATGAGGCATTTACCGGTAAAAATAGCATTTTTTCTCAGAATACGAAACGAGTCAATTCCTGCGAGCCAGTTATACTTAGGATATTCGTCGATTCGCGAATATATGCTCAAATACTCTGGAAGTCATAACTTCCTACCTGAACGAAATCAAAGGATTCCTGCGAGCCAACTTTCTTAGTTGCATCAATACGAAGATAATGGCCTACTCAGAATTTTTCGGAAAAAAATGTTGAAAAGTCGACATTTTTGCGGGACCCATGAGAATCTTTCCTCAGAAAATATCTGGAATATTCCTAGAATATTCCCAGAATATTCCATAGGATATTCCAAGGAATATTCCAAGCATATTCCAAAGAATATGCCAAAGCATATTCCTTTTTAAAAAGCATATTCCATGGAATATGCCTTTTAAAAAGCTATAAATAGGGGCCCTCCCCCTTTGAAAAAATTGACCGCCCCTCCTCTTTCTCTCTCCTACTTTCTAAAACCTCCCCCAGTAGGCTTGAGCCCACTTGACCTAGCCTAGCCCACTTGACCTGGTCTTAGCCAGCCTGACCTGGTCCTAACCCACCTGACCTAGGTCTGAACCTACTTGACCTAGTTCAAACTAGTTGACTTGACTTAAACCTGGTTTGGTTTAAAGTCAAAGTCAAAGCCCTTTTTGGTCCAGATTCCAGTTTGGATTTCTGAACCCAGACTTAGCCTACTTGAGCTGAGTTCGAACCTGCTGAACCTAGTTGACTTGGACCGAACCCTGTTTGGTTCAGACCACTTGGGTTGAGTAGCTTGACCTACTCTACCTCTTTCTCAACTAAGTCAGCTTCATCTGACTTAGTTTGACCTCTCGAAGGAAGGCTCGAAGCCAGAGAAACAACCCGGAGTCGTTCCTTCCACGATTTGAAGTAAGTTCGCTTCGTTGATCCATCTCTCTCAAGTATTTGATTGTTTGTATATAGCATATACTTTCTGAAGTAGTATCTTGCTTTAGTTCTTAATTGAGCCCTTTTTGGACACTTCGGTGTTCACCCACTCGTCTCGTAACTATCGTCGGATATATCTATGTTCAAATACGCAGTATATGCGTTTTAAAAATGGTATCTCGCCTTAGTTCTTGGTTGAGCCCTTCAGAACACTTCGGTGTTCATTCGCTCACCTCGTAACTATCGTTGGATACAGATCTAGGTGTATATCTGCTGATTCTGCCGATGCATCCTATATCGCACAGGCTATGTAATTTACCTTTGTCGTCGCATCGTATGATGCCAAGGCTCCCTGTTTTCTGCACTTCCGATTACTGCACTTCCGATTATGCATTTACTTACGCCGTCGCGTCGAACGATGCCAAGGCTCCTGCTTTCTGCAATGTATTTACTTACGCCATCGCGTCGAACGATGCCAAGGCTCCTATTTTGATATATATGTAGAATATTTCGTTCAGTTACACACCCTGAACAATAGTATATGCATTTCCTTTATGCCGCCGCTGTATAAAGCTCAAGCTTCTGCTTATACTACATATATGGCGCATAAATGAGCGTTCAAATGGAGACCAAACTCCAAATCGCCAATGCGATTCCCTTGCCGCTCCTCATTCAAGATTCTGCTTGACGAATGAAGCCCCTATTGGAAAGGCTTCGCTTTTTGGCAAAATGCTCTTTACGTAAAGACTAAGTCAATTACGTATGGCCTGGCTATGGCCCAGGGTTCCTGCAACCTTGATGGATGCAAAGTACACACAACGGTGCACATCCATTTTCCTGAATTAAGCGTGGCGATTTCCTACCAAACAGGGGAGATGCCGCTGAAATGGATAAAAGAAACGCACGCTTTCTCCGTAAAAGAGAGGAAGTGCTGCAAAAATTTCTGAAGAAGCTAAAAATAGCTCAGAAAGAACGTAGCAGGATACTCTGACATATAGCAGAGTGCTACCCAGTTTATGGAATGCCTTCTACAACGTAGAAGGGTTCGTCGTACCACTGCCGGTAGAGCAGGGGAGGTGCTGACGAAATGGTTGGCAGAAGAGCTGCCGGAACCAATGGAACGGCATAATGATGTCCGTTGATGGAATGATGCCAGATCGGCTCGTATCTTTTTGCCTGCAAGGGCACCTTGCTCGTAAGGGCCGTCGAGCCAGAGTAGAGGTTGCGCCTTGACTAGGTTTGGACTCGTTGCGTAAAAATACGCCGAGTAGCCGATCTATTTAGATCGAGTCATATGCATGCTCATTGAGAACGGTTACGCAACCAGACTCGTAAGGGCGGCTGAGCCAGAGTGTGTTGTTTCCACCCAAAAGAGGTGTGATGCTCGTGGTGGCCGTAGTGCCAAGAGCGGTGTTCTGCATGCATATGAATAAGACTTAAGGTCGCACATACCCCACGGTTGAAAATCGTGTTAGGGGTACCCCCTCAGTAATGACTGTGTTGGGGCAGACTGAATGGGGTCGGGTACATACTCTCGTAGTGCTAAAGCATGGGCTGCCTGAATGGCATGCTTATATCTGTCCAAGTAATTGTAAGACTGGCAGACCCCTTCAGGAATTATGCTCACTGTGGAATGACAGTGATGGTACAGCCTTGAGTGACACGTATTTTACTTTGGACCTGATAGAGTCCACGATGGCCTCAGTCACTCATGGGTTTTGGGGTCGTGGTTGTCCTTAAGATCTAAGGATTGAACCCAACTACTGCAAGTAGAGGATGCATTCGAATATGGGCCTAGTAGGGTTCTCCCAGTTGAAACACACTGCCCTACTATGAATAGGGTCAACAGGCCTCTGGGGTATCTAAAATACATAGAATAATCAACCCCCAGAACGTCGCGTTGATGCCCGGACAATGCTTCGCCCGCGTACCAAGGGTGGAAGAGGTTAAATATCGAAACAATGCATTAGCTTAGGTTTAGCGATGCTTGAATGTATGCGTGGATGGCCGTTGTTGAGTCAGTCCTGCATAACCTTTGTGAAGGTGTCATGTTCGGTATACTACTGGACTGACTGGGCAAAGACCCGTGTTGTATCTGCACGACTAAGCGAAGCTCGAGGAGTTGTCCTTCGATGCGTGGGATACGGATGTGTCAAGTATGAAGACTTGAGCTAGACATCACTTTGAGACCCGGAAGAGGTCAAAGCTAAGTCGTGAAGACTTGAGCGAATGTTCAACTCATACCCTGAGGAGGCTCCTGCGATATACGCTAAGTCTTGGAGGCTTGAGCGTCGTTATTACGAACTGCGACCCTGAGTGGTCATCGTATGTGCTTGAGTTGAATGGACGCATGTTTGCTTGCTTACCAGACCATCAGTGGTTCTGACCCCGTTTAATGGGGATTTCAGGTGTTGGACCTGCGTGGCGATATGCGGAGCAAGGCGGCATCGAGTTCCAGGGTTTCTCTAGACAGAGTTGTACTGCTTCCTTTTATTGGACCTATATTGCTTTTCCAAGCAGTGATGTTGCAATAAACATGTGGTTTTCGATAAAATGGAACACTTTGGTGGTCAATGAGTTGTTTGGCCACATACCTGCAACGTGCTTGGAGTTTCTAAAACCGACGACTCATTATCGTCTGATTCCGCTGCTAAAAGCTTTTCTAAGTTCCGCTGCAAAGAAAAAAAAAAAAAAAAAATTCATGAAAATTTTAACTTAGCTTTGTTTTGGAAATCCGGGGCGTTACAGAATTGGTATCAGAGCGTGTGTCTGAGAAACCTGGTTCAAGATCCATCATGTCACGATATCGCACTGTAAGTATATTTTATACTTTTTATTCTGATCTGGGTGCATCTTTGTATAGATGGCAACTCATGACTCCCGAGGATACTGCTATCGTTGCAAGGTCATGCACGATGAGTGGATATGCCCGTATGAAGTCCAAGACTGTCAATACTGTGGTGAAGATGGGCATTCCGCCAACGAGTGCCAAAGGAAATATACCGCCGATATGGGTCAGCGGGCATCAAAGGGTCTCAGGGATGAGACTTCGCGTGTCAATGGACCGCATCACTCTAGTGTTGGGAGCAACCATACCCCAACATCTTTTGATGAATTACCAAGGCTGAGGGATTTTGATTTGAACTTCCCTGCGGAGGTCTATCACTCGCCAAGCTACCATCCGGCATCACATACGCCGAGCTTAAATGGCAGGAACGAAAGAGGGGATTCCTTTTGTTCGCCGATCATTATTTCAGACTCCCAGAGTCTTGATCTTGCCGACTGGGAGAGTGGACTGGATTCCCTCATGTATCCCCAATATTCGCTTGAGAGTGCGGAAGTGCCGCCCAAGCCAAAGCTAGTAATGCCTGCACCAAGGCCATGTGGCAATAGATGGACCTTTTTGAGTTCGTCTTCATCAAAGAAATCCAGGTCTTAAAGAGACTGATGATGTTTTGGGAGTCAGTAGACTCATGTATATAGTTTCTCAACGCCTAAAGTCTGCCAGTGCGGCATGACGTTTTGTTTAAGGCGATGCTTATGTAAATATGATGTATATTAGGTAAATAAAGCTTTTACTCCCTCATATACATCGAGAAACTAAAAACAAATGCTTGTGTGTGATTAGATAAATGGCTCCTACGACGAGGAGAACCATGCCGAGCGAGGAGTCCCATACGCAAGGATTCCTGTTGGAAACACTCAACAACCTGGTTACCGCCATCCGTGAAACGAGGCCAGAACCAGTCGCACCACGAAACGAGCACCTGGGAGGAGTGACTTATGAGAAGTTCCTCAAACTTGACCCGCCAGTTTTCGTTGGCAGAGCCGATCCAGAGCTTGCAGAGAGTTGGATCGAAGAGACAGAACGTGCCTTCTCGGTACTAGGAGTACCAGAAGAGAAAAAGACCAACTTTGGCACGTATCGATTGAAGGACAATGCACGGAAGTGGTGGGATACCACTAAGCTTATCCAGTTCTCGCAGGTGGAAGTCATTCCTTGGACTGACTTCCGGAGAACTTTCATGGATAACTACTTCACATTGCATCCCAGAAACAAGAAAAAGATGGAGTTTCTGGAGTTAGAACAAGGCGGTATGAGTCTGATGGACTATACCACCAAATTTCAAAATCTAGAGCGCTACTGCTCTCGATTGTTCGAAACAGACCAAGAAAGGGCCGACAAATATGTGAATGGTCTGCGCGAAGGGCTGAGATCGAGGGTGGTAACAAGCATGCCTTTGACTTTTCAGGCTGCAGTAGCAGCAGCTTCAAAAATCCAAGAGGATTGGGCGCGATCTAAAGTGATCGTAGCAAAGAAGCCCGTAGTAAATGGTGGGAACCGTAAAAGGATGTTCCCAAATGGCCAGGGTTCACGACAACCCTTTCAAAAGAAGAAGTTCCAAGGAGGGAACAACACTCAACAAGTCGTGAGGCCAAGACAGAACACAACTTCGAATGGTCAGCAGTCCAACTTCAGCTGCCCAAGGTGTCGTGTGAACCACCCCGGAAAGCCATGTCCTCGTGACATTGGTGGTTGCTTGTATTGTGGCAAGATGGGCCACTTTATAAGGGATTGCGCCAAGAAGGCTGCAGATGAACAGAGGAGTAATGCCGGATCTGCCGGACCCTCTCGACCAACACCACAACGTTCTCAGTTCCAACGACCGCCACCTAGAATCGAACAAAGGCCTGCTGCAGGTCGTGTATATGCTGTAACGACTGAACAAGTCGAAAATGGTGACCTGATTGAAGGCACCATACCTATTAATGGATATGCAGCTTACGTCTTGTTTGATTGTGGTGCTACTCATACCTTTATCTCCGACGATTTCACCGAACAACTCCACGCCTCGATGCAACCGGTTGATAAAATGATTGAAGTGTATAACCCGTTGGGATCACGCACCAAATGTATCCGGTGTGTGAAAAATTTAGATATTGAGATAGCAGGGCAACACTTGCCTACTGACGCCATCCTGATCGATATGATACAGTACGATGTCATTCTGGGAATGAATTGGTTGGCTCAGAATAATGCCAAGATTCTGTGCCGCGAGGGCAGAGTGATTTTATCTCGACCCGGATTGCCTAAGATGGAATACCGGTTATCCAAACCAGTTCCACAGAAAAGGCTCATATCAGCACTTAAGGTACAAAAATACCTTAGGAAGGGTTGTGTGGCCTTCCTGTTGAGTCTCTCGGTAGAAAAATCCAACGACCAACCCCTTGAGAGTTTGGAAGTGGTGCGGGAGTTTCCCGATGTGTTTCCTGAGGAATTTCCAGGACTTCCGCCACTTCGTGAGGTTGAATTTGGAATTCAATCCTTACCTGGAACAGCGCCGATATCCAAGGCCCCGTATCGAATGGCGCCAGCTGAACTCAGTGAGTTGAAGTGTCAGTTGGAAGAACTGATGGAACAAGGGTTCATCCGTCCAAGTGTATCACCGTGGGGAGCCCCGGTGTTATTTGTAAAGAAGAAGGATGGATCCCTTCGGTTATGCATCGATTATCGGATGCTTAACCAGGCAACTGTTAAAAATAAGTACCCGTTGCCTCGAATTGAGGACTTGTTCGATCAGCTCAGAACAGCGAGGGTGTTCTCCAAGATCGACCTCAGGTCTGGGTATCATCAGCTCAGAGTTAAGGAAGAAGATATACCTAAGACTGCCTTTAGAACGAGATATGGCCATTATGAGTTCGTAGTAATGCCCTTCGGACTCACTAATGCGCCTGCTGCCTTTATGGATCTAATGAACCGGATATTCAGACCATATTTGGATAGCTTTGTCATCGTCTTTATTGATGACATTCTCGTATATTCTGAGAACAAGGAACAACACATGGAGCACTTGAGAATCGTCTTGAAAACCCTTCAAGATAACCAGCTCTATGCCAAGTTTTCAAAATGTGAATTCTGGCTAGATAAAGTAATGTTCCTTGGCCATGTGATCTCGAAAGATGGAATCGCAGTGGATCCTGCGAAGGTGGAAGCTGTGATGGACTGGAAGCAGCCAGAAAACATCACTGAAGTCCGTAGCTTCCTTGGACTTGCCGGATATTATCGGAAGTTCATACAAGACTTCTCCCGAATCGCCGTACCGATGACGAAATTGCTGAAAAAGGGAGTGAAGTTCGAATGGACTGACCAGTGTAAGGAGTGCTTTGAGGTTCTCAAACAGAGGCTTACCACTGCCCCTGTCCTTACCTTACCTTCTGGTCAGGGAGGCTTCGTGGCTTATACCGATGCCTCGAGAACAAGTCTGGGTTGTGTGTTGATGCAGCATGGCAAAGTAATTGCCTATGTGTCACGACAATTGAGGGTCCATGAGAAAAACTATCCAACCCACAATCTGGAACTTGCCGCGGTGGTGTTCGCACTTAAAATCTGGCGACACTACCTATATGGAGAGAAATTTGAGGTCATGTCGGACCATAAAAGCCTAAAATACCTCTTTTCTCAAAAAGAACTCAATATGTGGCAACGACGATGGCTGCAATTCCTCAAAGACTATGAGTTCACGCTTTCCTATCACCCTCGAAAGGCGAATGTTGTAGCAGATGCCCTTAGTCGCAAGACTGTTGGCACTCTAGCCAGTCTAACCGGACAATGGAAGTTGATGGAGGATTTCGTCAACTGGAAGCCATTTTTGGCTGATTCTGGCATAATCCAAATGTCATGTTTGACGATCCACATCGAGTTCCAGGGTTTCTCTAGACAGAGTTGTACTGCTTCCTTTTATTGAACCTATACTGCTTTTCCAAGCAGTAATGTTGTAATAAACATGTGGTTTTCGATAAAATGGAACACTTTGGTGGTCAATGAGTTGTTTGGCCACATATCTGCAACGTGCTCGGAGTTTTCTAAAACCGACGACTCATTATCGTCTGATTCTGCTGCTAAAAGATTTTCTAAGTTCCGCTGCAAAGAAAAAAAAAAAAAGAAATTCATGAAAATTTTAACTTAGCTTTGTTTTGGTAATTCGGGGCGTTACAATACAGGAAACCTTTGATTCAGACAACAACGGAGGGGTAGGCAGCAGAAGCGTTCAGCTGCTGGCACACCTGATTATTTGGCATCTGAAATACTCCTTGGTACTGGGCACAGTGTTGTTGCAGATTGGTGGTCTATGCCTAAGGAGATGAGTTACAAAGCACAGGCCTTGATTGACAAATCATGCCATCTCTAAGGGAGAAGCACGATGAGTTCATTCTAGGGGAGCTTGTTAGAAGGAGGTGAATATCTAAGGGAGAGGTGCTGTAATTGTTTTGATTAATCAAGAACGTGAAGGGGAACAAATCGACAGAAACCTCGTTAAAAAAGTTTTTACTGGACGTTTTGTGGAAATTGGAATGGGTAGCATGGATTGATATGTGACTGATTTTGAAGATGCCACGCTTAGTAATTCTGCTGCTTACTACTCGTTGAAGGCTTCCAATGGGATTTTGGAAGATTCTTGTCCAGATTACACGTAAAAGGTTGAGAAGTGCTTAAAACGAGAGAAAGATAGGATGACACATTACTTGCGTGCAAACAGTGAGCCGAAGTTGTTAGAGAGGGCAACATGAGTTGTTGTTTGTGTATACAAGTCAGCTTCTTGAAAAGGAACATTCTGAATATCACACTCTACTGAGGGACGATCTGTCAAGAAGGTTCAGACTTTCTAGCAGAATGGAGAAGGGTTTGGAACCAGTTTCTCAGATATAAACAAGGATGACCTTCGTAAAGCAAGCTGAAGATGCTGCAAGCAACAGGAAGGTATGGCTCTATCTTGTGGTTCTATTTTGTTCTATAGAATGCCTGTAATATTCATGTTAATATCATGGTTTTAATGAAGTTTAGACATATATATATATATATATATATATATATATATATATATATATATATATATATATATATATATTACAGGTATAATTTTTATGAGAAGGGTTAACTCACTTTACTTTTTTTTTTAATCTATACCAATCGTCCCCTTTTCTCTATGTTTAGCCAATGCAGCTACTGATGATATTTCACTGTATTATACAACTACTCCATTTTTGGCCATTTTTCATTTGTGAGGTGATACACATGAAGAATTACACCCCTTATCTAGTCTTTTTATCTATGCTTTAAGAGGCTCCAGTGCATGTTAATCATGGAATCATTATGAAACATTCAAATTCTCATCGAATTAAAGCAGTCTGAATATTCATTGTGATGAATGTGTTTGTAGTGTTGAAGTCTTCTACCCTGTTGGTTCTTCCAATTCTTTCTTTTTGTTGCAATGATCAACAATTGTTGTTATGTGCTTTTCCCTTTTGGGGAAAAAATTATTATCTTTAGGAATGGTCAGTTATTTGAATTTTTTTTATGGAACATCTCCCCACACCTTATGCACACACCCACGTTATATTTATCCCCCACCATATATCTACATTGCTTTTTACATGTTATAACCACTGCATTATATCATCACACTCATACAGTTTTCACAGCAATAGTGTTTTGTATTGTTAGCATGCCATTTAAATACTATTCACTATAATTCACACAACCCTTCCCTGCCCCAATTCTCTACATTTTTCATGTACTCTCCTGTCACTAACCACCTTTGCACTACAAGCATTCTCCCAACTCCCGCATCATCACCATCCTGCATATCCACCATCTACACATATTGTACACTAATCCCTTCATAGACACACAACACTCTCACCCTCCTGCATATCCACCACTACTCACTGCTACACAAACACCTGTTATTCGTCAGCAAGTCCCTGCGCACCAGCCATCAGTCTCAATAGTGAGAATCCATAGCCGAGTCACGACAATGAATGTTGTAGGCCTCACTACATGTGTCCTGTTACATTCATTTGCTATAGGCATAGGATCCAGCTGATTGCAAAGCATTCTTTGCATCCACCATTTCACTTCTCATTGTATCGCACTCCCTCAAAATTCCTGCAACTTCCATCCAGCAATACTTACCTTCTTTTTATACTCCAGCCATCACCTATTCACTGTCACCATCCCTGCACCATCATTGCACCTGCAGCAATACATTGCATTGCCATCACATTCCTATCACTTGTTGTTCAAGTGTGGGAATATCATACGGTTTCACTATAGTTGGGCCCCATGCATTTAGAAATCATGTATGGCATTTGCATGATAATTAGGTAACATGCATTCAGGAGTTAGGTGGATAGGCACCACTCATTGGTGAGTCCATTTATATAGGTTTGTTGTAATAAGTTTCTCCATTACATGTATCTATCATCTCCATCAATATTAACCCTCTCTTTATATATACAAATTTATAACTTGGCTCTTGTTTAGGTACTCTGTCTAGCCATACACCCATGTAACATTTTTGTAATAGATGTCCTATCTAATCATAAGCATTTGTGTTTCTGACATAATATTTCCCATCATTTACTATATCTCGTATTTTCTTCTGTTTTACTACTAACTCTGTTTTGCAGGGATCTCTGAAAAATGTTGAATTCCCTCTTGGATTAGGACCTTATCATTTTAAGTTCGATCCAAGTTGTAATAGTTAGATATTAAAGAGAACTTCATCTTTTCAAGCGTAGATAAGAATGAATGAGCATTGTAAATATCATAAATTACTTGTTTTCATACTCTTTGCCTTTATTTTTCAAAAATTTCACAAATGGGACCACGAATGACACGTGCACCGTTTTATAAAAGGTGACTAAATCCTAAGTCGACGATTTACATCAATGGCCATAGTCAGGATATGAACAAGACTTAGGATTTTCATCTTTTATGGAATAACACTGGATCCACACTAGATCCTTTTTTTTTTTTTCAAAATTCATCATATTTTCTTTAAATATATTTTTTTTCTTTTATGAGAGTTTAACTTAAAATTAAACTCAAAATATATATCAATGTCCATAGTCAGGATATATTGAGAGTTAATTTCACTTTAAACTCTATGAAAGCACCAAAATATGTTTCATTCTTCACCTGAATTTAAATATAGATTATTATATAATACATTCAATGACCATAGTCAGGAGTGTATTATATCATCAATCTTATTTTAATTCACTTAAGGAATGAAATAAGATTTTCAAATCCAATTTCAAGATTCTTTAAATTCAGTCATCATTTAAGATAGAACAACATCACATTTTCAAAAATTCTTTTCCAAAATCCAAGTGATGTTAATATCTTCTTCAATCAATCTTCAATTCTTGTAAAATCCAATTCATCTTTTCATTTTCAATTCTATTTCATTTTCAATCTCAAAGTCCAATTTAACTTTGAGATTTCAAACTCATTTTATATTCAAAAATTTCAATTCAAAATCAGATTTCAAAGTTCAATTTGACTTTGAAATTCCAAATTCATTTTATATTCAAAACTCCAATCAAAGTTCAATTTAACTTTGAGATTCTTGATTCATTTTTCTAAATTCCAAATTCAAGCTTCAAATTCAAGTCTAATTTGACTTTAAAATTCATTTATTCTCAAATAAATTTTTTTCCAAATCCAAAGTTAGATCCAAATTACATCTTGGATTCCAGATTTCGGAACCAATTCCTATTTAGGATTCTGGATCCAGAATCCAACTTCACCTTGGATCTCAGACTTCAAGATCCAAAATCCATTTTAGGATCCAGAACCCAGTTCCACTTTTTGGATCTCAGACTTCAGATCCAAAATCCATCTTAGGATCCATAGTCCAACTATATCTTGGATCTCAGATTTCAGATCCTAAATTCATTTTTCAGATCCAATTCCATTTTAGGATCCAGAATACAATTGCACTTTTTTGGATCTCAGACTTCAGATCCAAAATCCATCTTAGGATCCAGAGTCCAACTCTATCTTGGATCTCAGATTTCAAATCTTGAGTCCATTTTTAGATCCAAAATCCATGTTAGGATTCAGAATCCAATTCCATCTTAAATTCCAGATCTTGGATCCAATTCTATTCAGAACCCATAACCCAATTTCATTCCCAATTCTAGATTTCAAATCCAATTCCATTTTCAGATCTCATCTGAACTTCCTAAATCCATTTCAAATTTTAAATACCATTTGGATTTCTCAAATCCATCCTGGTTTCAAACTTTAAATCTAGAATTCAATATCACTTCAAATTTTATCTCCTTCTCTTAAAACCAGGTTCAAAAATTTAAATTCAAAAGTCAATTTCTGACTTTGAAATTTCATTCCTTTTCCTTTTACCTCAGCTTTAAATCATTTTTTCTCAAAATAAAGATTTATTCTTCCAACTCTCATTATTTCAAAGACTTAGAACTTCATATATCTTTTCTGATCTATCTCAAGTTCTAAGTTAGATTCAATCGTTCAGAAATAATTTCTTCATTCCATTATCAAGTTCATCTCAAAGAACTTGGAAATTTTCAAAACATTTTCTCAAATAAGCATACATCCTTGCATTGCACAAGCATGATTCTTTGTGCATTTAGACTTAGGATAAATTCTTAGATAATATTTAGGCAAAGCAAAAGGCATAAATTCGATCCTTGGTTCGATTACCCCTGGTAAAGGCGCCAGGAACGGTCGAACCTTGTACCGACGAGCGAATCCCGTCTCTCCATTTTTCCGCAATATATTTCAAAACGGAGGCGAGTAATTTTCTAAATATTTTCAAATCAAGGTCAAGTGAGACCCCGCCAAAGAGTTCCTCTTCTCTCTTTCTTTTTCTTTTCTCTTCTCTCTTCTTTTTCTCTCTTTTATTTTTTCTCCCTTCAAAAAGGAGGAAAATAGAGGTTAGAAAAAGAAAAGAGGAGGAAGAGAGAGAAACCACAAGTGAGGAAAAATTTTGCGATGATCACAGTTTTGGCGACCGTGATGGGACCCGTGTCCGTCTGGTCGAATTATGCCTTTGCTTTGCTTTAATATTTTCTAAGTCTTTATTTTTCTATGTCGGCTTCATTTCCATGCAAAACTTAGGAGCCCAGACTCTGTCCTAAGCTGACATCATTGCATATAGGATCTAAGTATGGTTTGGTAGGACCATATTGAGGAGATTATTCCATGTTCACATTAGATTTAGGCTGAAATACAACTCTCCTCAATCTTAGGGATTGAATGTAAAACAATGTATGCAAGTGTATGCTTCTTTTCATTTAAATTTTACCTCTTTTAGGGCTTGCATTAGAGCCACCTGATTTATTGCATGTTGAACATGTTTTTGAAAACATCCCTACCTATATTGTCCCGGTCTTAACGTTGCTGGGCTGTCTCACTGAACCATAGTTCGGGAGAGAGCCTCACAATTGGACCACTTATTTGGGTCCGCACCTCCCTACCACGTACCTAAGGGTCATAGTCCGAGGTATATCGGTAGGTGCTCAAGGATGTTGGAAAGCCATTACCTTAGAACCAGAGAAATATTTCTATGCCACGTACTTCGAGCTTCGGCTTGAGTATATCGGCATACCTTGATTGAAATCAGATGAGCTGGACTGTAGAGTTAGGATTAAAGTCCTATCAGCCATTTCAAAATATTGCATGTAGAGTCAGCTTTAGGGAATGCTGCTTGTATATCCTTGTTTGTATATCTGTGATTGTCTGATATTTTATATCTTCCTTATATTTTCCAAAACTCTGGGTATATATTATTCAAAATTTCCTCTTTTGTTTTTAAAACCCAGGTGTATTTTTCCCTTATTCTTCGGATTTCTTCAAATTCTTTGATTCTGCCTGCAAATTCTTCATTTTTTTCTTTTTATACCCTCTTTCAAATTCCTTTTTATTCCTTACCCTCTTTTGTGATAAAATAAAATTTTTGTCAGGATATGTCCCTTTCAAAATTAAATATTTGTTCATATTTTTATCCTTTTTCACAGAAAAACAATGCGGTTGTCATAAATTTTTGGTGACAACCCGATCCCTCGTAATGGGATATTTTCATTATCAGACTTTGATTTCTTCCTTTATCATAATTTCCTCCAAAAATTTCCTAAATATCCCATTCTTACCTACAGAAAGGACATTGACATTTCATCATGGTTCGAACAAGGATTGGAAAGGAAACAGTGCCGCAGCAAAGCGACAGTGAAAGAGAAGAAATGAACTCCATCAAGTCATCCAAGCAGCAAAGCCAAGAAGCAGAAAGCAATGTTGATTCAGCTACATACAAGTTGTTTCAGAAGGTGATGGCCAAAATGATGTCTGAACAAGCTGAGGAAAACCCTGAGAAAATATCTTCTAAAAACAAAGCCAAGGGAAAAGCCAGCAAGAAGCAAGTTCAGTATGACAACACTTCAGAGTCAGCAGAAGAGGACTCAGAGGAAGAGCAGCCGGCATATTTTCACAATCTCTTGTATTGGCCCAAGAAAGTCAATGAGGGGCACGAGTCAGCAAACAAAACCAAGTTTCAGGTCCCAGCAGAAGATCCGATGCATGAGCAAATGAGAGAAATGACTCGTGCAATCAAAGACTTACAAACCCAGGAAAAAGGCAAAAAGATCTACACTGGTGCAGATTTTTATGACGGCCTAGAAGGAGATGACAACTGGGAAGATCTTCCTCGTAAATTCATAAAGTTTGATGGGACCGGCAACCCCAAGGCTCATCTGGGTACATTTTTCGCCGAGTGCAACCGATTCAGAAAGAACAATAAGGCTTTATTCCTATGCTTTCCACGCAGTCTGGAGGGAGTTGCAGCAAGATGGTATGCCGACCATATCAACCCGATTGAACTGCGAGACTTTGACAAAGTCATCAACCTGTTCATCGAAAGGTTCCTTTTCAATACTGAGGCTTCACCTACCTTCAACCACCTATTCAACCTAAAGCAAAATGACAATGAGAGGGCGAAAGATTTCATTCATAGATGGAGATCTACCTGCAACCGGATGAAGGATCCGATATCAAAGGGGCATGCACTCTCAATAATTTTGAACAATTTCTCTCAACCTTTGAAGGGTCTGATCTCCACTTCTCTGTCCAAATCCTTCATCAAGTTAATAGAGCGAGTTGAATGGATCAAAATGGGATTAGAGAACGGAACCTATCATGGCATCACCTTGACAGGAGGCAGTCAGGACATGAAAAAGAAAACCAACTTCGCCTTTTCTACCAGTTCCTCCAACAATAATGGCAAAAACAAAAGAGGTGGTAGAAAGAACCAGACCAATATATTGGGCATAAATGATTGCTCCAGTCAAGAGAATGGGACCAACAGGCAGAATAACGTCACTCCCTCGAGCATCCAGTTAGAATCAAAGCTCCAAGGGAAACCAAAGCACGACGGTTGGGGATACGACCGTGAATTTACCCCCTTAGAGCAATCACTTAAGGAAGTTCTTGAGTATATGACAACAAAGGAGATGGTTAAACTTCCCAAGGTAGCAGATCCGTCTGTGACTATGGGAAGGTTCAAGGATCAGTTCTGCAAATTCCATCGGGTGATGGGTCATGACACCGAACACTGCTTTGTTTTCAAAAACATCGTCCAAGACTGCATTGATAAAAAGTTGCTGGTGGAAGATCAAGAAGAAGAGTAGCTACCCGTCCTGGCCTAACTAACCGAACCATGCCAATGTTTTTCTGCCTTCTTTCTTTTCAGTCACCTAATAGGGACAACTCAGTCCCAGTCTTTTGTGACCTTTGGTCAACAAACTTGTAAATATTTCAGTCGTTGTTATCAATATTTCCTATCAATGAAATGTCAATTTTCTTCGTATCTGTTGATATCAAATACTTCTATCCTTCGCCACGATGGGGCATTTATTTTGGAAAAAAATATATTTCTCCTATTCTTTTTTAAAATAAGGGACAATCCCAAAACATCATCATGAGAGAAATGATATTACCTATGAGGATTTTTCAAAATCATAAAATCTCGAAAAATTCTGCAAAAGTCTTCATGTTCAAAAATTTTGGTCTAATCTTTTTCAAAATAAACTATCACGTTATTTTTCCTTTTTCGAAATGGGTTTTAAACCATTATCTTCAAAATCAACCCTCATGATGATCTCTCATGATGATTCCCCTTTCAAGGATCAGCTCTCGCGCTAATCATTCTTCTCGTGGTTGATTTTCTTTTCAAATAAATTTCTAAATCATCCTTTAGACATTCTCCTTTCAATTCAAAGATCCCACATGCAGGCAGGATCAAATAAATTTTCTTTTCTTGTCTCAATTTTTATCAATTTTCATTAATCTTTTGTCAATTTTTCACCTTTTACTAAATTTCATCAATTTTATTGATTTTTCATCAATTTTTGGAAAATTCTATTTTTTTACCCTTTCAGGTTAAGGGATAAACCTGATGCCTTTTCCCATGAGGTATTCTTTTACTCTTTTTCCCGCTCAGGTTAAGGGATAAACCTGACCCTCGTTGTCCGAGGTTTTCCCATTCAGGATAAGGGATAATCCTGAAACCCCTCTTAGGAGCAATAATGCTACCTATGAGAATTCTTTTGCAAATACAAGTTTTATCAATCTTTATCGATTTTCTAGATTTATATCAATTTCCCTTCATTAAATTTTCTTAAACTCTATTCTTTTTTCCATCCAGGATAAGGGATAATCCTGATTACACTCATAAGAGCAATAATGCTACTCGTGAGAATTCTTTTTACAAAATCAATTTTCATAAATTTTCTCAAATTTTCTCAAATTTTCTCAAATTTTCTCTATTTTTGTCAATCTTTCATTAAATTCTATCTCCTTTTATCTTCTCAAATTTTATTCTTTCTTTTCCCCTTTCAGGATAAGGGGTTAATCCTGAAAATCGGACCATATACAACTAACTGTGCTGGTCCATCTAAATCATAAATCTCGTCATATCCCTTCTAAATTCAAAGTCTCAGGTTATAAATTATTTTTCCCTTTCAGGATAAGGGATAAACCTGAATCATTGTTTATCATAAATTCTCATCAAATATCTATCAATTACATCAAATGTTTTTCATTATCAAGCCCTCGGGTTACCATTTTATCAATGTCTACCATCTTCAATGCCTTCGGGTTACAAACTCATCAATGTCTATCACTGTCAAGCCTTCGGGTTACAATTTCATCAATATCTATCCTTTTTCAAGCCTTCGGGTTACAACTTCATCAATCTATCATTTTCAAGCCTTCGAGTTACAACCTCATCAAATATCCATCATTCTCAAAACCTTCGGGTCACAACTCTATCAATGCCAATCATTTTACCACAAATCCTGCTTTCGAGCTGGTCGGTCGAACAAATCCTGCTTTCGAGCTGGTCGGTTGAACAAATCCCACTTTTGAGCTGGAGCTTCCATCAAAATCCTTCTTTCGAGCTGGTCGGTCGAACAAATCCTGCTTTCGAGCTGGTCGGTTGAAGAAATCCCGCTTTTGAGCTGGAGCTTCCATCAAAATCCTGCTTTCGAGCTGGTCGGTCAACAAATCCTGCTTTCGAGTTGGTCGGTCAATCAAATCCTGCTTTCGAGCTGGTTGGTCTATCAAAATTATGCTTTTGAGCTGGTCGGGCAATCAAATCCTACTTTCGAGCTGGTTGGGCAAACAAATCCTGCTTTCGAGCTGGTCGGTCAATCAAATCCTGCTTTCGAGCTGGTCGGGCAATCAAATCATGTTTTCGAGCTGGTCGGTCGAACAAATCCTGCTTTTGAGCTGGTCGATCGAACAAATCCCGCTTTCGAGCTGGAGCTTCCATCAAAATCCTCCTTTCGAGTTGGTCGGTCAACAAATCTTGCTTTCGAGCTGGTCAGTCGAACAAATCCTGCTTTCGAGCTGGTACTTCCAAAAATCCTACTTTCGAGCTGGTTGGTCAATCAAATCCTGCTTTCGAGCTGGTGGGTCAATCAAATCCTGCTTTCGAGATGGTCGGGCAAACAAATCCTGCTTTCGAGCTGGTCGGTCAATCAAAATCCTGCTTTCGAGCTGGTCGGTCAATCAAATCCTGCTTTCGAGCTGGTCGGGCAAACAAATCCTGCTTTCGAGCTGGTACTTCCACAAATCCTGCTTTCGAGTTGGTCGGTCAAACAAATCCTGCTTTCGAGCTGGTCGGTCAATCAAATCCTGCTTTCGAGCTGGTCGGGCAAACAAATCCTGCTTTCGAGCTGGCCGGTCAAACAAATCCTGCTTTCGAGCTGGTCGGGCAAACAAATCCTGCTTTCGTGCTGGCCAGTCAAACAAATCCTACTTTCGAGCTGGTCGGGCAAACAAATCCTGCTTTCGTGCTGGTCGGTCAAACAAGTCCTGCTTTCGAGCTGGTCGGTTAATCAAAATCCTGCTTTCGAGCTGGTCGGTCAAACAAATCCTACTTTCGAGCTGGTCGGTCAAACAAATCCTGCTTTCGAGCTGGTCGGTCAAACAAATCCTGCTTTCGAGCTGGTCGGTCAATCAAAATCCTGCTTTCGAGCTGGTCGGTCAAACAAATCCTGCTTTCGAGCTGGTCGGTCAATCAAAATCATGCTTTCGAGTTGGTCGGTCAAACAAATCCTGCTTTCGAGCTGGTCGGTCAACAAATCCTACTTTCGAGCTGGTCGGTCGAACAAATCTCGCTTTCGAGCTGGTACTTCCATCCAAAAATCCTGCTTTCGAGCTGGTCGGTCGAACAAATCTCGCTTTCGAGCTGGTACTTCCATCCAAAAATCTTGCTTTCGAGCTGGTCGGTCGAACAAATCTCGCTTTCGAGCTGGTACTTCCAAAAAATCTTGCTTTTGAGCTGGTCGATCAAAACAAAAATCTAAATATTCCTTCCCAAAAGTTTCAGCGAAAGGTCCTATCAAAATCTATATTGAGTGATTATTTCACACAGAATTCATGAAAACTTTGCCAATTTGCTAAAAAAATTTGTTGATTCCAATATTCTTACTGCACAAAAGAATCACCTCTATTTACCTCTAGTATTTCTTTCCAAAAAGGTGAAACTTTTTGCGAAGAAAGGGATAAAATTCAAGTCTTTTCTTTGTTGATCAACCAAAAGGATGAAAGAAATATCCTTGGTATGATTAGCAAAAGAAATACTCAATGATGTGGAAAAGCCAGAAGCGAATTAATATTGATCATGGCTATGGCGCATGTTTAAAGACGATTATCTGACAATCAGGCAGTGGAAATATCTTGAGCTATAAAAGAATCCACTGATATCTCCTTATCCATTCAAGCTGCAATCAAATATCAACAAAAGGGATCTCTCAATTGTCGTCAAGATGAAGACGAATATGTGAGTTAGATCCCCGGGGCCAAAGAAGATTTGGATCATCTCCGAGATGAAGGAGTTTTGTGACAGATCCTTCCAGGGAAAGTTCAGATCATCGTCGAGATGAAGGCGAGTGCGTTGAACCTACCGACAAACCCTAAAAGATATTTGATTCCTGCTATCATCTAAAGACCCTTTTTGAGCCAATATCATCAATATAATCCCTGAGATAAAAGAAGGATCGGAACATCTCCGAGATGAAGGAGTTTGTGACGTACCCTTCCCCCCCAAAAAAAAACAGAGAGAAAAGTCAGGACATCTTCAAAATAAAGGAAGATGTAAAAGCCCAAAAAGCTCAATGACTCAAAAAGAGTGCAAAAAGATCATCATGGGAAAACACCCAGATATCAAACTGCCAAAATTGCCAGAAATCATCTTTTTCTTATGCAAAATTCTTTTATCAATATCTCTTCACTACTTGCTTTTATGAAATTAAGAATATTTCTTCTCTTCTTATATCAAGAAAATGGATAGCTTCCTTGAATAAAGTCATCAGCGCTAAAATTTTGAATTTGACTATTAAGACCGAGAAGTTAACCTTGTTGGAAGGAATACTCTAGGTAAAAGAGGGAATATCTTTTGCACATACGTGCACATTTTCAAGCATTTGAGTCAACTACAATTTTACCTTATTGGCAAAATTTTCTAGATATTCCAAGAATGAAATAAATATTCAATATCCATTTTGGTGCAACCTAGCGTTGTTTATATCTTCCAGAAGAGTTACCCCATTCAGTTGAAGTATCTCTCCTGTCCCATCACGGTTTCAAGAATTCCGTATGGTTGTACCCATTTAGGTTAAGGGTCAAACCTGTACTTTCTGCGAGAAGTCATTAATTTCAAAAGCTATTTCAGTCTCAGCAATGAGACACCCAAGGTCATCCCTTTTTCCAAAGCTTTAGGGAACCCCATTTTTTTCTCTCCTTCTCGCAAACCCCTTTCGAATTTGTTCGTCCAAACTCCGAAGGTCCCATCATGGTTTCTTCGTTCGAGGATTCCATCTGGTCATCCCCTTCAGGTTAAGGGTTAAGCATGAACCTCGATATTTGAGGTATCCTCCTTTTTCAGGTTTTGGTTTAAAACTTGAGTCTCGCTTTGACGAGATTCTTCGTTTTTAACGAGGTGTTTCCTTCCAATCCCATCATGGTTCTTCCCATCGAGGAATCCATGCTTTGTACATCCATTCAGGAAGGGATCATACTTGAGCTTCATCTCATGAGGCATTTTCTCAAAAATGTCCCATCAAGGTCCTCATATATCCCTTTCTCCATCCAAATTATCTTGATATATCTTTGTCCCATCCAGGTTAAGGGCTAAACCTGAGTCGTTCCAAAAAGTTGATCTCGCCTCGCCCACGAGATTTGATCTAAATTCTTATCTTTTCACCACTTCGGGATTTTCATCTAAAGTCCCATCACGATTTCCTCATTTCTATTTAGTCATATCATTTTCGAGGATTTCGTCTCCCCCAAGCCATTCAAGATCGGGATTTAAGCCTGAAAGCCATATTTTCAGAATAAATTCTTCCACACCCAGCTCTGATCTGCTGACTGGGGCATTTTTCAAAATTTGGAGTGTTTCTTTGCTACTAAGCTCGGCTTTTAACCAGCTTAGTAGCAAAGAGGGGCATCTGTGAACACCCCAAATTTTTCAAAATGTTGTAAATATTCCCTTTTTGCCCTTGACCCCATTTTCTGGGTAATTGAGTCACTTTTAAATCTAAATTCCATTTTATTTCTCAAGTTTTACTGAAATTAAATTCATTTTATATATCTGACTCAATTTCGGATCCAGACAAAAGATCCAAATTTGAGCTTCGTTATCCAATTATTAAATCAAATTCTCAAAATTTCTAAAACAACTTTTGAAAGGCTCAGACAGTTCTTCCGGTATCCGTTTGGATCCATCGCGTTGTATTTCCCGATTCAAGGTCAAAAACTCGAACAATTTCTCAAAACCTGGGTCCAAAAACCCGTTTTTTGAATAAATTTCCCCAAAATGGCCTTGAATCTTGAGAAAGACCCTCTTTTGTAAATATTTCTCAAAAATACAAAAAAAAATTAGTTTTAAATCTTTGATTTTAGGGTTTTATTCTAAAAATGCCAAAAAATGTAGAAAATGTCAAGAAAAAAACAAAAAAATAAGGAAATAGAAAAAGAAAAAAAAACACAAAAAACCTTTTGAAAATGCCTTTTTGAAAATCGAGTTTTATGAAAACACCTTTTTAGCAAAAATGTGTTAACCCCCCCCCCCCCCCCTCTTTGTAAAAAAATCTTGAAAATAAGGACCTGTATGGAAAAAAAAAATTTTAAACCTTCATTAAAAGAAGTCGCAGAAGAGGGTTTAGGGCGTCGTTTTCACCCCTCTCATTCTCCTTCTCCGCCCTTCTCGAAGCTTCCATCGTTCTCCTCCTTCAGCCGCCCATCACCAACAATCTCCTCCTCCGTAAGCCCTTCATCGCCAACAGATTATTCATCCTCCACCTTCTTTAAAGTCGGTTGAGGGGAAACCCTCAGGGACCATCCGTTTCCCACCTTCCCCCCTTTCCCTTTCTTTCAGATCATCGTCTTCACCCTTCCATTCTTCTGATTTCCAAAATTTTTTTTTTCTTCTGGCTCTCGATTCCCTTCTCTTCCTTCACTCTTCTTCCTCTTCTTCTTATTCCCCTGGCTTTCCCCTGAACAGTTGAAGGAAGTCGACAAATCCCACAGCAAAACCATGGTAAGGATTTTTGTCACTTCCTTCTTTCTTTCTATTTGTATGAATTTCTGAGCCACCTTTTTTTCAGCAAGCCTCTTTGCAGCATTGATCTACGTATAGTAGAGTCAACTTACAAATGGCAATATTCATAGGAATGTTCTCATTCCGACATATTGTTCATTTTTTTTCTTCTTTCATTCTTTTCAGTCACGATTCCAATCTATAATTAGTTTTTATGATTTTTCTTTTACTTTAGATTTTCTATTTAAATTTTGATCTCTGATTCCATTTTCTGTAATCAGTTTATATTTTGATTTTCTTTTGGTTTGATTTTTTTTTTCTTATCTATTTCCTACTTTATGATGTTTTGTTTATCATTCATATGGCCCTTCAGCACCATCTGTATGCTTTTCCCACTTTGTTTTGCGCTTTGATGTCTCGTTTGCATTTCACTTCTTCTTTTTTTATTCATTTTTAATGGCCGTATATAATGAGCTCCTGTTTTCCCTTTTGATCACCTCTTGATATTTGAGTTCTAATTTTAACAACATCGGATGCCGTTCGTCTACTGCATTCCAGTTACCTTAGATTGCATTCTGCTCTATTACGATTCCCCATTCCAATGCATTTTCTTTTATGTTTTCTGTTTTTTTTTTACTTCATCGCATCCTCATTCATATCTCTAAATTTCGATAGGCATCCGCTATGTTTGATTTATTTTACTCTAGTTTGTTTGATATTACCTGCACCATGTTGTCATCCATGTCCATCCAAATCAGTCGTCCAACAGTATATGCAATGCATCTGCATTTGTGGATACCCATTTTCGCTCATATTCCATTGCATATCACCATTTTCCCCATATCTCATCATCCATGTACCTCGCTGGGTCATCGTATCCATCCTGCATTTTTATCCCATCCATGTGAAGCGGTTTGGGCATACCACACTCCAGGCAATATCACATCATTCTATTGATTAGGTGTCAATTAGTAGAAAATTATGCTGCTATCAGGATACAGGAAACCTTTGATTCAAACAACAACGGAAGGGTAGGCAGCAAAAGCGTTCAGCTGCTGGCACACCTGATTATTTGGCATCTGAAATACTCCTTGGTACTGAGCACAGTGTTGTTGCAGATTGGTGGTCTATGCCTGAGGAGATGAGTTACAAAGCACAGGCCTTGATTGACAAATCATGCCATCTCTAAGGGAGAAGCACGACGAGTTCATTCTAGGGGAGCTTGTTAGAAGGAAGTGAATATCTAAGGGAGAGGTGCTGTAATTGTTTTGATTAATCAAGAACGTGAAGGGGAACAAATCGACAGAAACCTCGTTAAAAAAGTTTTTACTGGACGTTTTGTGGAAATTGGAATGGGTAGCATGGATTGATATGTGACTGATTTTGAAGATGCCACGCTTAGTAATTTTGCTGCTTACTACTCGTTGAAGGCTTCCAATGGGATTTTGGAAGATTCTTGTCCAGATTACACGTAAAAGGTTGAGGAGTGCTTAAAACGAGAGAAAGATAGGATGGCACATTAGTTGTGTGCAAACAGTGAGCCGAAGTTGTTAGAGAGGGCAACATGAGTTGTTTTTTGTGTATACAAGTCAGCTTCTTGAAAAGGAACATTATGAATATCACACTCTACTGAGCGACGACAAGAAGGACGATCTGTCAAGAAGGTTCAGACTTTCTAGCAGAATGGAGAAGGGTTTGGAACCAGTTTCTCAGATATAAACAAGGATGACCTTCGTAAAGCAAGCTGAAGATGCTGCAAGCAACAGGAAGGTATGGCTCTATCTTGTGGTTCTATTTTGTTCTATAGAATGCCTGTAATATTCATGTTAATATCATGGTTTTAATGAAGTTTAGACATATATATATATATATATATATATATATATATATATATATATATATATATATATATATATATATTACAGGTATAATTTTTATGAGAAGGGTTAACTCACTTTATTTTTTATTTTTATTCTATACCAATTGTCCCCTTTTCTCTATGTTTAGCCAATGCAGCTACTGATGATATTTCACTGTATTATACAACTACTCCATTTTTGGCCATTTTTCATTTGTGAGGTGATACACATGAAGAATTACACCCCTTATCTAGTCTTTTTATCTATGCTTTAAGAGGCTCCAGTGCATGTTAATCATGGAATCGTTATGAAACTTTCAAATTCTCATCGAATTAAAGCAGTCTGAATATTCATTGTGATGAATGTGTTTGTAGTGTTGAAGTCTTCTACCCTGTTGGTTCTTCCAATTCTTGCTTTTTGTTGCAATGATCAGCAATTGTTGTTATGTGCTTTTCCCTTTTGGGGAAAAAATTATTATCTTTAGAAATGGTCAGTTATTTGAATTTTTTTTATGGAACATCTCCCCACACCTTATGCACACACCCACGTTATATTTATCACCCACCATATATCTACATTGCATTTTACATGTTATAACCACTGCATTATATCACCACGCTCATACAGTTTTCACAGCAATAGTGTTTTGTATTGTTAGCATGCCATCTCAATACTATTCACTATAATTCACACAACCCTTCCCTGCCCCAATTCTCTACATTTTTCATGTACTCTCCTGTCACTAACCACCTTTGCACTACAAGCATTCTCCCAACTCCAGCATCATCACCATCCTGCATATCCACCATCTACACATATTGTACACTAATCCCTTCATATACACACAGCACTCTCACCCTTTTGCATATCCACCACTACTCACTGCTACACAAACACCTGTTATTCGTCAGCAAGTCCCTGCGCACCAGCCATCAGTCTTAATAGTGAGAATCCATAGCCGAGTCACGACAATGAATGTTGTAGGCCTCACTACATGTGTCTTGTTACATTCATTTGCTATAGGCATAGGATCCAGCTGATTGCAAAGCATTCTTTGCATCCACCAAAATTCCTGCAACTTCCATCCAGCAATACTTACCTTCTTTTTATACTCCAGCCATCACCTATTCACTGTCACCATCCCTGCACCATCATTGCACCTGCAGCAATACATTGCATTGCCATCACATTCCTATCACTTGTTGTTCAAGTGTGGGAATATCATACGGTTTCACTATAGTTGGGCCCCATGCATTTAGAAATCATGTATGGCATTTGCATGAAAATTAGGTAACATGCATTCAGGAGTTAGGTGGATAGGCACCACTCATTGATGAGTCCATTTATATAGGTTTGTTGTAATAAGTTTCTCCATTACATGTATCTATCATCTCCATCAATATTAACCCTCTCTTTATATATATAAATTTATAACTTGGCTCTTGCTTAGGTACTCTGTCTAGCCATACACCCATGTAACATTTTTGTAATAGATGTCCTACCTAATCATAAGCATTTGTGTTTCTGACATAATATTTCCCATCATTTACTATATCTCATATTTTCTTCTGTTTTACTACTAACTCTGTTTTGCAGGGATCTCTGAAAAATGTTGAATTCCCTCTTGGATTAGGACCTTATCATTTTAAGTTTGATCCAAGTTGTAATAGTTAGATATTAAAGAGAACTTCATCTTTTCAAGCGTAGATTAGAATGAATGAGCATTGTAAATATCATAAATTACTTGTTTTCATAATCTTTGCCTTTATTTTTCAAAAATTTCACAAATGGGACCACGAATGGCACGTGCACCATTTTATAAAAGTTGACTAAATCCTAAGTCGACGATTTACATCAATGGCCATAGTCAGGATGTGAACAAGACTTAGGATTTTCATCTTTTATGGAATAACACTGGATCCACACTAGATCCTTTTTTTTTTTTTCAAAATTCATCATATTTTCTTTAAATATTTTTTTTTTCTTTTATGAGAGTTTAACTTAAAATTAAACTCAAAATATATATCAATGACCATAGTCAGGATATATTGAGAGTTAATTTCACTTTAAACTCTATGAAAGCACCAAAATATGTTTCATTCTTCACCTGAATTTAAATATAGATTATTATATAATACATTCAATGACCATAGTCAGGAGTGTATTATATCATCAATCTTATTTTAATTCACTTAAGGAATGAAATAAGATTTTCAAATCCAATTTCAAGATTCTTTAAATTCAGTCATCATTTAAGATAGAACAACATCACATTTTCAAAAATTCTTTTCCAAAATCCAAGTGATGTTAATATCTTCTTCAATCAATCTTCAATTCTTGTAAAATCCAATTCATCTTTTCATTTTCAATTCTATTTCATTTTCAATCTCAAAGTCCAATTTAACTTTGAGATTTCAAACTCATTTTATATTCAAAAATTTCAATTCAAAATCAGATTTCAAAGTTCAATTTGACTTTGAAATTCCAAATTCATTTTATATTCAAAACTCCAATCAAAGTTCAATTTAACTTTGAGATTCTTGATTCATTTTTCTAAATTCCAAATTCAAGCTTCAAATTCAAGTCTAATTTGACTTTAAAATTCATTTATTCTCAAATAAATTTTTTTCCAAATCCAAAGTTAGATCCAAATTACATCTTGGATTCCAGATTTCGGAACCAATTCCTATTTAGGATTCTGGATCCAGAATCCAACTTCACCTTGGATCTCAGACTTCAAGATCCAAAATCCATTTTAGGATCCAGAACCCAGTTCCACTTTTTGGATCTCAGACTTCAGATCCAAAATCCATCTTAGGATCCATAGTCCAACTATATCTTGGATCTCAGATTTCAGATCCTAAATTCATTTTTCAGATCCAATTCCATTTTAGGATCCAGAATACAATTGCACTTTTTTGGATCTCAGACTTCAGATCCAAAATCCATCTTAGGATCCAGAGTCCAACTCTATCTTGGATCTCAGATTTCAAATCTTGAGTCCATTTTTAGATCCAAAATCCATGTTAGGATTCAGAATCCAATTCCATCTTAAATTCCAGATCTTGGATCCAATTCTATTCAGAACCCATAACCCAATTTCATTCCCAATTCTAGATTTCAAATCCAATTCCATTTTCATATCTCATCTGAACTTCCTAAATCCATTTCAAATTTTAAATACCGTTTGGATTTCTCAAATCCATCCTGGTTTCAAACTTTAAATCTAGAATTCAATATCACTTCAAATTTCATCTCCTTCTCTTAAAACCAGGTTCAAAAATTCAAATTCAAAAGTCAATTTCTGACTTTGAAAATTCATTCATTTTCCTTTTACCCCAGCTTTAAATCATTCTTGTAACGCCTCGGATTTCCAAAACAAAGCTAAGTTAAAAAATTTCATGAATTTCTTTTTTTTTTTCTTTGCAGCGGAACTTAGAAAAGCTTTTAGCAGCGGAATCAGACGATAATGACTCGTCGGTTTTAGAAAACTCCGAGCACGTTGCAGGTATGTGGCCAAGCAACTTATTGACCATCAAAATGTTCATTTTATCGAAAACCACATGTTTATTACAACATCACTGCTCGAATAAGCAGTATTACTCAATAAAAGGAAGCAGTACAACTCTGTCTAGAGAAACCCTGGAACTTGATGCCGCCTTGCTCTGCATATCGCCACGCAGGTATAACACCTGAAATCCCTATTAAACGGGGTTAGAACCACTGATGGTCTGGTAAGCATGCAATCATACGTCCATTCAACTCAAGTATATACGATGACCACTCAGGGTCGCAATTCGTAATAACGACGCTCTAGTCTCCACGACTTAGCGTATATCTTAAGAGCCTCCTCAGGGCTATGAGTTGAACATCCGCTCGAGTCCTTATGACTTAGAGCAAGCCTTTTCAGGGCTGTGATTTGGATAACCACTTAAGTCTCTAGGACTTAGCCATGACCTCTTCCGGGTCTCAAAGGGATGTCTAACTCTAGTCTTCATACTTGGCACATCCGTATCCCACGCATCTAAGGACAGCTCCTCGAGCTTCGCTTAGTCGTGCGGATACAACACGGAACTTTGCCCAGTCGGTCCAGTCGTATACCGAATATGACACCTTCACAAAGGTTATGCAGGACTGACTCAACAACGTCATACACTCATACATTCAAGCATCGCTGAACCTAAGCTAATGCATTGTTTCGATAATTAACCTCTTCCACCCTTGGTACGCGTGCGAAGCAATTGTCCGGGCATCAACTCGATGTTCTGGGGGTTGATTATTCTATATATTTTAGATACCCCAGAGGCCTGTTGACCCTATCCATAGTAGGACAATGTGTTTCAATTGGGAGAACCCTACTAGGCCCATATTCGGATGCATCCTGATGATGCATGAAATACACATCATGTTAATAAGTTTTTCATGCATTTTGTAACAAGTTTAAGGTTTTAAACCCATGTTTAGATGTATTTTGATAGTAAGGGGTTATGGTTCAAATTTCAGAAAAATCGGAGTTAAAATGAGAGAGTTATGGCTATTTCAGTGTTTGGGCATGGATTTCGAGGTGGATCGGATCCATATCCGACCCAATTAGGTTATTTGGACTTTGGATCAACCTTTAGAAAGCCCAAAACCCAACCCACACACTTATCCATATCCAATTCAAAAAGTTTTGCAGAAAACCCCCCAGAAAGTGGCGCCTAGCAAAATTTTATTTTTTAACATTCTTTCTGAAAAATGTCAAAATTATAAATACAATTTTTAGAGAAGCCCTAGACGTCTTTGGCTTGGATTGACGCCCTCTGCAGTGCCTCTAGCTCCAGCACCTCCTTCCCTTCCATTCTTCCACGTTTTGGCCATTGAAGACCGGTTTATGCTTGGGTTCCAAGCATATTTCGATCTCTCTTGTGATTTCTTTGCATTTCTTTCTTTTTCCTTGCTGTGTTTTCACCATTTTTCTGTGTTTTTGCAGGTGTAGCAGAGGTGGAGACTACTAACCTTGTGTGGGAGTGCGAAACACACCAACAAGATGAGCCGGCCCTACCTCCATTCGGTTTTCTACACCCTCTGATCGAGAATCGGCGCATACTCCATCTTCGGTGGATCTCCAACGTGTAGCAGCTGCAAAAGTGCTGTTTTTGGTGAAGTCCAGCATCCTCGAACCGTTTGGGACGTCAAGATCAAGCCACGGTCCGCTCTTCTTCATCCCCCCGGTCGTCGGATCACCCAAGAGGTAGGTCTTCTTCTTCCTTCTCTTCTAGCTAAAACCGAATTGTGTGTTGATTTTCTTTTCTTATTTTTCTGAGTGTTTCTTGTTTTTATTTTTGTTTTCAACCTTAGCATAGATCTCATGCATAGACCAGCACGTTAGATTAGGTTTGCTTGATTGGTTGATGTGTTTGCATCTCATTTTTTTTTTAGATTTTTCACCCAACTTGTGAAAATCGGCTAGATATTTATCTAGCCGACTTTTCAAGGGTTTCCATTGTGTTTGTGGTTCTGTTCTACTGAAAATCCAATACAAAACTTGTTTTAAACAATTCATTTTGATTTATTTTGGACGTGGGTCTGGAACAAAGGCGTTTTACATTAAAAATCCATAAATCGGCTAGATCCATTCTAGCCGATTTTGGTTTATCTTTAATTTTAGCCTTAGTTCGGTTTTTGGCAGCAAAGCTGGGTTAATAGACCCTACATAGATCAGATTCCAGTGAGTTTACTGCAGATCTATTTAGGTTTGAGTCATTGCTTGATTCGTTTGTCTTTTGATTTTTAAAGATTTTTCACTCAAATTGTGAAAATCGGCTAGAACCTCATCTAGCCGATTTCTTTTATTTTATTTTTATTCTATCCAGCGTGTTTCAGTAAGTTATTTTTACAGAAAAAAAATGTTGAAAAAGTTCATTTGATTTAGTGTATTCGTTGGTTGTGATTGAGCATTGTCTGAATATAAAAAAAATTTTATATCGACTAGACTACTTCTAGCCGATCCTTGTGTTTAGGAAGTTCGTGATGGGCGTGTAATCTTCTACTTCATGCTGCATGTCTGCATCTTTTTGGTGATTTTACAGTGTTGCAAAGTGTGTTGTGGTCGAGTTTAGCATTTTAGGATTGTGCTAAATAATCGATTTAATCATTTTGTGTTTTTGTGTTTTGTGTCTATTGAAAAAAAATTACAAAAATTGAGTTTTATTTTCTTTATGTTTTTAATGAATTTCAGCATAGTGTTGTTCATGTTTGCATTTGTGTAATTAGGAGTTTTTTTTTATTATATTTTAATTTAGTTTTATCAAATTATTTGTTACTTAGTTTACTCGTTTTTTTTTTTAGTTTGTATTTTTGTTTTTGTTGGTCTTCTTCTTCCCCAAGGAGGGGCGGCAGCCATTAGAGCTCAATTCGAGCTCTAGGCTGTTTTTGGTAATTAGTAATGCAATTAGGTAGGTTTAATTAGGTTGTCTAGATTCAATGTATTAGGGTTTTATTGCCTTAGCCGTTTTTAGGGGTCATTTAAGAAAGTTTTGGGAATTAGGGTAGCATTTAATTCTAGAAAATCATGTTCTTCAATTACGTGTTTTCATTACCCTAAGTAAGTTTAAATTCCATAGCCTAGAATAACTTTCCTTTAGTCTTGACGTTTTTTTTTGAAGGAGGGCCATTAATGACTTAAAGTTTGGAAACTTTTTCTTGGAAAGAATTGATTTTTCAAAAATCGTGTGGAGTAGAGAAAGAAAGCATTAAATTTTGATTATTTATTAGAAGGGAGTTACGAAGTGAACTTTGGAAAGTGATTTTGAAAATTAATTGAATTTTCAAAGTGAGAGGCTACGGTTTCAAGAAAGAAATAAGTACTTTTAATTCTTGTTTGGAAAGCCAAATCCGTGGGGTTCTCTAGGCTGGACGTTTCCACTTCCCAAGTTGCATTTTAATGCCATTCCTAATGGGGTTGGACGGTTTTTGATATTCCCATTTTCTAAAAGTCATTAATGCACCTTTCCTTCCTTTTATTTAACCTTCCTTAGTGAATTAAATTAGATTAGGGCCTAATTAATTTAGTCATAGTGGCCTTAGCTTAGGTTTTGAAAAAATCGTGTAGTTAAGTTAGGTTAGTAATTTAGTCAATAATTAGGTAGGTAGTCTTTATTAGTTAATTAATTCTTAGTTAGACGTGTATTAGATTTAAATTAAAATACCTTTATTGATTTTCGTTTTCTTTTATTTATTAATTAGCATTGAGTCAGTCTAACCTAACCTAGTCAACTTAGTTGACAAAGTAGCTAAGTCAAAACCCAACCTAGATCCAAGGCCTAACCTAAGTAAGGACCTAGTCTAAACCTAGTGAGTCAACCGAGCCTACCTTACCCAACTCGAGTCTAGTCAAAACCGAGCCTAGCCTAAGTCTAATCATAGACCAAACCTCACCCAACCTTGAGTCAACCAAACCTATCTATTGAAACCTAACCTAACCTAGTCAACCTAGTTGACTTAGTTAGGTGTGCCGTGTGCCTAACCCAACTCGAATCCTAGCCCAAGTCAAACACTAGGTTAAACCTAGTCAAGTCAAACCTAACCTAAACTTAGGTCAACCGAGTCTAACTAACCTAGCCTAAGCTAATCTAAGTCAAACCTAGGTCGAGTCAACCTTAGTCCGAGTCTATCTCACCCAACCTAACCCAAACCGAGCCCACCTAAACCAAACCGATCTTAGCTTAGTCAACCCGAACCTAGTTAAGTAAAGACCTAGCCTAGTTGAGTCAACCGAGTAAACCTAACCCTAACCCTATCCTAAACCCGCAGCCTTTGTTCTTTAGTGGATTAATTTAATTTAAGTGTAATTTATTTATTTTGATTTTAGACTAATTAGTTTAGTTAATTAATTTAGTTATAGTGTAGAAGTGGGTGTGCGTATATTGTATTTGTTTCGTGTGTGTGAGTTGTGTTTTGTGATTGTTTTACTCATAGTTAGTTATTATTTTACATAGTTAATTTGGATTACATTTCCTTGAGTAGCTTAGTTGCATTTGCATCATTATTCTATCGTAGCATTAGTCATAAATTGCATAGTATATTTCATTTTTGTGTCATTTAGAATCATTGCATTCACTATCATCATATAGTCTGTTTTTTGTGTCATTTAGATTGCATTAGGTTTAATTTGCATTTTGTAGTGTTTAAATAGATTCATTTAGTGAATAGTGCACTCAAAGAAAAACCTGATTTTTGTCCCATCGCACTGTCGTTATTTTATGTGCATACATTCTGAGTTTTTAGCAAATTTTTGTTCTATTCACTTTATCAACGTGTTATCTGACTGCATACCAAATTTCAGCTCTTTCGGAGTTGATTTGGTGTGATTTTTAAGCGTTTTGCGAAAACCGCTTTTTCTGGTTTTTAAATTACAGGACTTTCGATATCCTGATTTTTCCCAGTTTTGAAACGCTTATATCTGGAGTTCCAGATATTGTTTTTTCATTCTGTAAAAACTGTCAGATTATTTAATCTGTTAGTTACAGAACAGAACACGTTTCGGGAAAATCGGACCTCGTTTGCCCTGTCAAACAGTGGTTTTTCGACAGTCTGTCAGAAATCTATTTTACACTAGTTAGGGGCATTTCCGTAATTACCTTAGTTTCGGCATTTTAGACCTGTTTTCAGTAGTTTCTGCATTTTAAGAGCTGCATAATCATCATACAGCATTAGTAGAATTAATTTAGCTAATTTTAGAATTAGTTTAGTATTTTATTTAATTATTGTCTGATAATTAGCATTTGTTTTATTAATTTCGTAAAATTAGACTTAGTTTTATTTATCATTTTCATTGTTAGAATAGAATACTAACTTTGTATTTTTCTGCATTTTAGGTTGAAAAGCATCTTCATTTTTTCCATGATTCTTTGTTCAAGTGCAAATATCGTTTAAGTGGTGAAAAGACCAAAATACCCCCTGGCGTGCAACTGAAGACTGGAGTGCTATTTCAAGTTGTTTTTATTGTAATTTAATTAGTTGTGTAATTGTATATTGATATTTGTAATTAATAAATTAAATTTTACAGAAATATCTTGATTAATTCCTGTTCCCTGAGGATTCGACCCGTACTTACCACTTTGTGGAAAGTCGGTTTTTATACTTTTGGTTGACGATTTTCCAAAGTTTTATTGAAAATAATTGTTTTAAAAAGATCATTTCAAAAAAAAATCAACCACATCCTCTACTTGCAGTAGTTGGGTTCAATCCTTAGATCTTAAGGATAACCACGACCCTAAAACCCATCAGTGACTGAGGCCATCGTGGACTCTATCAGGTCCAAAGTAAAATACGTGTCACTCAAGGTTGTAGCATCACTGTCATTCCACAGTGAGCATAATTCCTGAAGGGGTCTGCCAGTCTTACAATTACTTGGACAGATATAAGCATGCCATTCAGGCAGCCCATGCTTTAGCACTAAGGGAGTATGTACCCGACCCCATTCAGTCCGCCCCAACACAGTCATTACTGAGGGGGTACCCCTAACACGATTTTCAACCGCGGGGTAATTGCGATTTTAAGTCTTATTCATATGCATGCAGAACACCGCTCTTGGCACTGCGGCCACCACGAGCATCACACCTCTTTTGGGTGGAAACAACACACTCTGGCTCATCAGCCCTTACGAGTCTGGTTGCGTAACCATTCTCAATAAGCATGCATATGACTCGATCTAAATAGATCGGCTACTCGGCGTATTTTTACGCAACGAGTCCAAACCTAGTCAAGGCGCAACCTCTACTCCGGATCAGCGGCCCTAACGAGCAAGGTGCCCTTGCAGGCACAGGGATACGAGCCGTTCCGGCATCGTTCCATCAACGAACATCATTATGTCGTTCAACTGGTTTCGACAGCTCTTCTGCTAACCATTTTGTCAACACCTCTTCTGCTCTATCGGCAGTGGTGCGACGAACCCTTCTACGATGTAGAAGGCATTCCATGAACTGGGTAGCACTCTGCTATGTGTCAGAGTATCCTGCTACGTTCTTTCTGAGCTATTCTTAGCTTCTCCAGAATTTTCAGCAGCACTTCCTCTCTTTTACGGAGAAAGCATGCATTTCTTTTATCCATTTCAGCGGCATCTCCCCTCTTTGGCGGGAAATCGCTACGCTTAACTCGGGAAATGGACGCGCACCATTGTGCGTACTTTGCATCCATCAAGGTTGCAGGAACCCTAGGCCATAGTCAGGCCATACGTAATTGACTTAGTCTTTACGTAAAGAGCATTTTGCCAAAAAGTGAAGCCTTTCCAATAGAGGCTTCATTCGTCAAGCAGAATCTTGAACGAGGAGCAGTAAGGTGTGATCATCACAAAATTTTTCCTCTCTTGTGGTTTCTCTTTCTTCCTTCTCTTTTCCTTTTCTAACCTCTATTCTCCTCCTTTTTGAAGGGAGAAAAATAAAAGATAGAAAAGAAAGAGAGAAGAGAAAAGAAAGAAAGAAGAGAAAAGAAAGAAAGAGAGAAGAGGAACTCTTTTGCGGGATTTCACTTGACCTTAATTTGAGAATATTTAGAAATTTAACTTGCCTCCGTTTTGAAAATATTTGCGGGAAAATGGAGAGACGGGATTCGCTCATCGGTACGAGGTTCGACCGTTCCTAGCACCTTTACCAGGGGTAATCGAACCAAGGATCGAATTTATGCCTTTTTGCTTTGCCTAAATATTATCCAAGAATTTATTCTAACTCTAAATGCACAAAGAATCATGCTTGTGCAATGCAAGGATGTATGCTCTTTTTGAAAGATGTTTTGAAAATTTCCAAGTATTCTGAGATGAACTTGATAATGGAGTGAAGAAATGGTTGAATCTGATTTAGAACTTGAGATAGGGCAGAGAAGTTCTAAGTTTTTGAAGTAAATTAGAGTTGGAAGAATAAATTTTTGATTTTGAGAAAGAATGATTTGAAGCTTTGAAATAAAAGGAAATGAAGTTTCAAAGTCGGAAATGGACTTTGAATTTAATCATGGATTTAGGAGAAGAAGATGAAATTTTGAAGTGATATTGAATTCGAATCTTAAAATGGATCTGAGAAAATCAAAATGGTATTAAAAATAGAAAATGGATTTAGGGAGTTCAAATGAAATATGAAAATAGACTTGGATTTGAAATCTAGATTTTGAAATGGAATTGGATCTTAAGAATGGATTTAAGATCTGAGATCTGAGATCCAATGTAGAATTGGGTTCCGGATCCTAAAATGGATTTGGATCTGAAGTTTGAGATCCAAAGTAAAATTGGATTCTGGATCCTAAAATGGATTTTGGATCTGAAGTCTAAGATCCAATGTAGAGTTGGACTCTGGACCCTAAGATGGATTTTGGATCTGAGGTCTGAGATCCAAAGGTAGAATTGTTTTCAGAAAACTGGATCCAATTTGTGATTGGGATCTATTTTTGGATTTGGATTCTGAAAGTCCAAATGGGACTTCTGAAGATGGATTTGGGTTTTGAAAACCCAGATTGAATTTAAAATTTAGAAGAGGCCAAGCTTTTGAGATTCAGAATCAATCTCAAACTTTGGATTTTGAATTTGAAGATAAACTTGGTTTTGAGTTTGAAGATAAATCAGAAGTTTCAAAGTTAATTTAAACTTTGAAATTTCATTTAGATTTTGAATTTTAGATATACAAATGGATTTCAAAGTCAAATTGGACTTTGAATTTGAAGTTAGAATTTGAATTTTGGATATACAAACGGATTTCAAAGTCAAATTTGGACTTTTGAATTTTTGAAGTTAGAATTTGGGATCAGAAGATGAATCAGAATCTCAAAGTTAAATCGAACTTTGAATTTGATCAGAGTTTTTGAATATAAAATGAATTTGAAATCTCAAAGTTAAATTGAACTTTAAGATTTGGAAATGAAATAGAATTGAAAATGAAAAAGATGAATTGAATTTTACAAGAATTGAAGATTGATTGAAGAAAATATTTATATCACTTGGAGTTTTGAAAAAGGAATTTTGAAAATATGATATGTTTTATCCTAAATGATGAATGAATTTGAAGAATTTGAAATTGGATTTTTGAAAAGCTATTTCATTCTTTAGATGAATTAAAATAAGATTGAAGATATAATACATCCTTGACTATGGTCATTGAATGTATTATATAATAATCTGTATTTAGATTCAAGAGAAGAATGAAATACATTTGGTGCTTTTATAGAATTTAAAATGAAATGAACTCTCAATATACCCTTACTATGGCCATTGGTATATATTTTGAGTTAATTTTAAGTTAAATTCTGATAAAAGAAGAAAGTATTTAAGGAAAATATGATGAATTTTGAAAACGGATCCAGTGTTATTTCGTGAAAGATAAAAATCCTAAGTTTTGTTTACATCTTGACTATGGCCATTGATGTAAATCATCAACTTAAGACTAATTACCTCTTACGAAATGGTGCATGTGCCATTCGTGTTGCCATTTGTGGGAATTTGAGAAATAAAGGCGAAATGCATGAAAAACAAGTAATTCATGATATTTATGATGCTCATTCATTCTATCTAAAAGCTAAAATGTAAATTCTCATTATATCTAGCTATTACAAATTTTAACTTAAATTTTACAAGAGTCTCTAATTCTAGAAAATAGCATCTTCCATGTATTTCCTGCAAAACACTTAAATAAAATATTAGAGGAGGATTGCAAATATTACTTTGATATTAGAGTTACAAGTGGTGAGAAACTCATGTATCTAACTTAGGCTTTAAATGAAATGATGTTTACGATCTTAGGTGTGGGAGGATGGAGAATGAGGAGAAACAGGGGTTGTGCTAGGCAAATGGCATTGCCAGTATAGTGAATGAAAATGCTATGATACTGTTACATCATACAATGAATATATATAGAACCAACAATAAAGGTCGACTAAAAATATCATTGTGAAAGCAGTGATGATGTATTGGAGGTGAAGAAGTGGGTAAATAGTGATCGTGGCTGGTAAGGGGAGTACTGGCTGGAAAGTAACTATTGGAACAAATGGAAAAACATGCGGGATGTATACTACTACAGACCGCATGCTAGGTGATCTCAGACATCATGAAGGCAAAGGCAACTGCTTGTTGTCTCGCTTAAGTCACAACCTGGTATTGACTGCAGCCTCCATGGCTGCATAACATTTGCCAACCAGTTGACCCAGGCTGGAAGCTTGTGCACATCAAATTTTTTTTTTTTATGGGATTTGTTGCAGAAGTGTCTGCAATTTCTGACAGAGAGATAGCTGAATATCATGGCCATTCTTGGTTTGATTCCCTCGGAATCTGATGTACCTGGGGTCAAAATGACCAAAATACCCCTAATTATAAAGTTATACCTTTAAAATCAGGGTTTTTTGAAGGAAAACTTGGTAAAATTGAGATTTTGAAGTTCAAATTGAATCAAATGATGATGAAATGCAGTAAAAGATATGATGACATGCTGCTAGACACATTAAGACTGTAAAATCAGAATTTGGTATTTTGCAATTTATCAAAAATAACGAATTTCGCTTGTTTTTCGCTTGGATCGGGGTCCTGCGGGACCCTGTTTTGGTATTATGGATGATCCAAACCTCAAATGGATTCCAAATTGCACCAAATTCGGTATGAAGCATCTAAACACTCTGATAAACAACCTAGAATGCTAAAAATCACGAAATGATATGATTTAAATGCTAAAATTCAAGGAAAGTTCTAAAAATGATGGATTTTGCCTATGGATCCGAACCAAATGCAATGCCTAATATGATAATGCAAAATTTACACCATGGAAACTTCTGATATTTTGCAGACTGCTAAAAGACACGAAATGGAACATTTTTGGTTTTTATAGACTCGGGATGTGAGCCATGGTGAGTTCAATATCAGGGATTTAACTCTGACAGAGGTAAAAATCACACTAATCTGATGTAAAATGCTAAAAAAATACAAAACGGCCATGGAAATTTATGAAATTAATCAGAGTTATGCACGACACCTACATGAACAACTTTTATGTTTATGACTTCAGCATTTGATCAACGGAAACACAGATACAAATATAACTATTTCTGCCTATACTAACAGGACAGACAAATGTAGCAAAACAAAGGGCTGACAAAAAAAATCCAAAGCAGGGGTCAACACTGTTTTAAAAATTACAGTCTTTCAGATTCAAATAGAGAACATCTCGGACACCACTTTCACTTTTTACAGTTTCGGATTTGAAGCAACACACAAGGATAAACCATAGCCCTAAGTCGATCCAAGATCTCAGAGACCCAAATTAGGCTCTGACATGTGTCCCGAAATCTCGGATTTTTGTCAGACACAAAAAAAATCATAAAAAACGAAAAAAATCATACTAAAAGCTAGACATTCTCCCGAGTTCAAAACATCTTTCGGATCGAAAATCGGATCTCCCATGAGGGATATCTCGATTTTACAAGTTGGCAAATGATTTTCAAAACGCATCTCGGGTAAAAAAACCCGACTTGCCATTTTGAATGTTTACCATAGTAAACAAATTCAAATGCCTCCGAATTTTTGGCAAAACTTTAGGGACACCTAAGGGCGCATTCCGTGATTTTTTTGGGATTTTTAATAATAAAAAAAAATGCATGAAATGACGTGTGGACTGACTGACAAAAACAGAGACCTACTGAAAATAAGCAGAATTGAAATAAATGCTAAATTAATCCTAATTAATTCATGAAATATGCTAAATGAATGAAATAAAATGCAAATTGAACCTAGCTAACTATATGAATGTTAAAAATCATCAAGGAAGCATAACAAAACATTTTTATATATGTCGTTTTATGAGAATAGCTCAATCCATCCCTCGGATGAGCTCTTTCTTCAAACGACCCCCGATTCGAATTATGGAATCCAATCAATGGGAAAAGAAGTGCACCTTGCTTCGTTACGCAGCGTAGGAGCTCTTGAAAGGGGCAGCTATCACGAGCTTCCTTCGTCCTTCGCTCCGAGCTTCGGATGGTCCACCAAAATCGAGCTCTGTTGGAATCGGATTGGCCACAGCACGAGCTCTACTCCACCTTCTTCAATGAGCCAAAGGGGGCACGATTTCCAAAGTTTAAAATCGGATTTTAGGAAGGCTAGGTCCAGATTTTCCAAGTTCACCAGAGCTAAAAAATGATCTTCTATGCTGGACATGGAGCCTTGTTTTTATAGATTTTCTGAAAAAAATTTGAATTTCAAACAAGCTGGATCTGAGCCCTCCATGTGGCGCCATCTCAAAGGGTGTCATCTGAGGGGTTTGAAATTCGAATTTGTCTTCTGCAGGGAGCCCTTAGGTGGCGCCACCTCAAAAGGCTATTTTGATTTTTTGAGAAAAATAAAAAATGGAAATTTTGTGGGTCAGACACCTCAGCAGGGGGAATTTGGAATTTTTCAAAAGTTTGCTTGATTCTCTCTGCAGGGAACTCCCAGAAGGCGCCACCTCAGAGGGTGCTCTCTTGGAGTTTGAAATTCAAATTCACTTTTTGTAGGGAGTCCTCAGGTGGCGCCACCTCATGGTGGGCTACCTTTATTAAAAATAAAATAAAAAATGAAAATGGAGCCAAGTGGAGTCCTGGAATGGTGCCACCTCAAAAGGTGTTTGACACATGTCAGAAGGTCAGAGCAGTGGGCTCAGAAGGCGCCACCTCAGAGGAATTTGAATTCTACCTTTTCTGGAGAAAGGAGATCTGGACATGTGGTGGACAAGTGTCAGCTTTCTGGAGAGGCTTTCTCAAATGGCGCCACCTCAAGGGGAAGTTTGAAATTCAAATGGAGGTTGGCCCTGAAGGAATGGAGGATGGACATGTGGCGCCACCTCAGGGTGGCTCCTAGAATGCCATGTGGCAAGAGGGAGGAAAAGGAGGGAAAGGGACATGTGGCGCTCTCATAGGCCATCTGGGAAATCAGAGCTCTGGATTTTTGCCACCTAGTGCCCTGTTTGAATTTTAAATGGTTTGCTTTTTCTGAAGAAGGCCAGGAGTGACATGTGTCTCCTACTTTTCTGAAAGAGGTAGGGAGAAGACATGTGTACTCTACTTTTTCTGAAAGAAGCAGAGAATGACACGTGGCAGAGGGGAGAGAAGGTGGGCCAAGCCATGTGGCGCCATCTCAGACAGGATGAAAAAGGTAGGAGTTCTTGATTTTCGCCACCTATGGGGATTTTTGAATATTTGAATTCTAGCTTTTCTGAAGAAAGCAGAAAATGACACATGGTGTCTACTTTTTCTCAGAAAATGAGAGCTTGCCATGTGTCCTCTGCAGGAGACACTCCAGATGGCGCCACCTCAGAGGAGACAAGCCTACCTTTTCTGTAGGAATTTAGGAGTGACACATGTCTCCTACTTTTCTGAGAAAAGTAGGAAGAGGACATGTGTCAGGCTACTTTTCTAGAAGGAAGGAGGGGTTGACACGTGTCCCCTGCAGGAGACACACTTCAAGTGGCGCCACCTCAGAGGAGAAAAACTCCACTTTTTCTAGACAGGACAACCTATGACACTTGGCATCTCCTGGTAGTCCTTGAAATGACACATGGTGCAGGATGGATAGGGTGACACATGGCAGATAAAATGGGATGACATGTGGCGGCTTCTTAAGGTAGCCCCACACTAACACTTGGCATGGAAATGAGAGGAGAGAGAAATGACAAGTGGCGCCAATCTAGGGGACAAGGCTCCTATATTTTTGGGTTTTTCAAAATTCAAATTTTCAAAAGGAAAGCTTGTGTGACACCACCTCAGTGTGGGTCCCACATTGCTTCTTTATTGAAATAAGGATAAAACAACAACTTCTTTTTGGAATTTTCATAAAAATTTGGACTAATGGGCAAAACAGGAATTTTGGAAAGAGTTGACCCTTGTAGGGCGATTTTGTAAAAGAAAGATATTTGAAATTGTCAAAAAGGGCAAAATCTGAGGTGAAGTGACTGAAATCCATATTGAAAATTATCCAGATGGTTTTCCTGAGGAAATATTTTGAAATTCAGAGTCCTGGGGGTAAAATGGGAAAAATTGATAATTTTGAAGACCCAGGGTTTTGAAATCAATTTTGAAAAGAGTTGAAATTCTAATCTGGATTGAAAATTTTGAAATCAAGAGTTCTGGACCTCGAAATGACATGCTGTGCAGTGCAGTGATTTGAAATGCTCATGCAATGATATGCAATGTCATGTCTTATTAAATGCAATCTTGAACCAAGACTCTGGAGATGTCTGTCTCCTGTCAGGAGTAAAATTTTGAACATCTGAGCTAAAAATAGAGAAATTTTGAGAGTTTCAGATGAAATTTTGGACTTTTGCAAAGTCCGGGCTCAGAAAATGACCATTTTGCCCTCCAGCGATTTCAGCGGCTGGATGATGGTGTTTGGTGAAAATGTCGGGGAGGTGAGTGAAAATTTGGGGTGTTTACAGATGCCCCTCTTTGCTACTAAGCCGGCTCATGGCCGAGCTTAGTGGCAAAGAAAAACACACCAAATTTGGGCCATACATAAAAAAATGCCCCTGTTAGAAGGATCTGACTGAGTGTGAAGAAATTAGCCCGAGGAAGATGGTAGATATGAAGCGAAGAATGAAGAGGAAAGATTTGCTCTATGAGAGCGAAGCTCAGGTTTTTGCCCTTAACCTGGATGGTACAGAAATACCTCGCATGGAGCGAAGCTCAGGTTTTTGACCCTTAACCTGATTGGGGAATGGAATATCTCATCGAAATGAGACTCAGGTTGGTACCCTTATCTTGATCGGGCAGAAAATGAAGTACCTCTTTGGTTTAGGCTCAGGTTTGTACCCTTATCCTGATCGGGCGGAAAATGAAATACCTCTTTGATTGAGGCTCAGGTTTGTACCCTTATCCTGATCGGGTGGAAAATGGAATACCTCATCAAAGGAGGCTCAGGTTTATACCCTTATCCTGATTGGGCGGAAAATGAAATACCTCTTTGGATGAGGCTCAGGTTTATACCCTTATCCTGATTGGGCGGAAAATGAAATACCTCTTTGGATGAGGCTCAGGTTTGTACCCTTATCCTAATCGGGCGGAAAATGAAATACCTCTTTGATTGAGGCTCAGGTTTGTACCCTTATCCTGATCGGGCAGAAAATGAAATACCTCTTTGATTGAGGCTCAGGTTTATACCCTTATCCTGATCGGGTAGAAAATGAAATACCTCTTTGATTGAGGCTCAGGTTTGTACCCTTATCCTGATCGGGTGGAAAATGGATGGAATCCTCGAAGGAAGAGACCATGATGGAACCTTCGGATTTTGCACAGTAAATCCGACAGGGGTTTTGCAAAAGGAAGGAAAATGGGGTCCCTAAAGCTTGAAAATGGATTGATCTTGGGCGTCTCATTGCTGAGACTAAAATCAGCTTTTGAAATTTCCTTTTGCGAGAAATGATTGGTGGTTCGACCTCGAACCGAAATGGGACTGTCTATGGTGGGACAGTGGGGACACAGGGAAGTGTGCAAATTTGAGAGTTCATGCTCTCAAAGAAGGGAAGGAATTAAGTCCTTAGGAGGGATTTAAAATTGGTGTCAGGATGTATCAAAAAGGGACATCAAGCTCTCACTTCACGTCAAGATAGCTGGAAAATATTGTCAAAATATTGAGAATTTTATTGTTGATTCAAAATATTTGAAAATGTTGCACATGGTTGCAGAGATATTCTTTCTTTTCTACCCAAAGCATTACCTCCAAACAAGGTTCACTTCGTAGAATCGAGACTTGAAATCCAAATTGTTCGCAATTGGCCTTCTTCAAGGAAGCTATCAATTTCCTTGATATGAGCAGGAAAGAGAATTTGATGTTATGAAAGCGATTGATGAAATAGTATTGATAATAGAATTTCACAAATTTAAAGAGGATTCTTGATAGATTTGACAGTTTGATATCCTGAGAGCTTCTCTCTTGATAGTCTTTCTGCACTTTTTTTTGGCTCTCTGGGTTTTTTCTACATTCTCCTTTATTTTGGAGATATTCTGACTCTTTCTCTCTTTCTTTTTCCTCTCTTTCTCTCTTTTGGGAAGGGTACGTCACAAACTCCTTCAACTTGGAGATGTTTCAATCCTTCTTGGATGATGGGTTTGGAAATCTTTGGGCGATAGCTGAAATTAAATATCTTTTAGGGATTGTCGAGAGGTTCATCGCATCTGCCTTCATCTCGACAGTGCTTTGGACTTTCCCTGGAAGGATCCGTCACAAACTCCATCATCTTGGAGATGTTTCGAATCTTCTTTGGCCCCGGGGGTCTACTCACCTAATTCGCCTTCATCTTGACGACAGGTGAGAGATCCCTTTTGCGGATACTTAATTGCAGCTTAGGTGATTCTGAGGAGACAGGGTTAGGGCGAATTCTCTCTTTTCTAGCACTCAGGATATTTCCACTGCCTCATTTTACAAGAATAATCTTTAAAGATGTGCCATTGACTGTGATCAATATCAATCATTTATGGCTTTTCACTAACATTGAATCTTCTTTTCTGGCCATATCGAGGATTTATCCTTCATCCTTTTGGTTGGCCAATAGAAAGAATTTGAGTTTTGAATCTCTTTTCGCAAAAGCTTCACTCTTTTGGAAGCGATGCTGAAGGTAAATTAAGATAGAGATTAGTGCAATAAAGATTCTTAAATCAACAAATAATTTGATTGACAAATTGACAAAATTTTCTTGAAATCCTGAGTGAAAGAGAGTATTTGAAATCCGGCTCAACACATCCGTGACGAAAATTCTCCTCTCTTTTCCCCCAAAAAGAGAGACTCAGGCTTAGCCCTTACCTGAATGGGAAATGGGAAATACTTCTCTCTTCCCTGAAGAGGAGGTGTTTGCAAAACGAACTTTCGAAGAGAAATTGAGCTTTCATCAAAGCTCCCTAATATTAGGCTTCTCTTATGGAAAGGGGGCCGATAATAGTGAGGTCTGAAAATTGGGTCATGAAAGGAACGAGTCCATCACACTCTCCCTGCAAAGAGGGTCTTTCATGACGAAAATGGCCTAGTATGAAATTGGGGGGTCACAAGAAAAGCGAGTCTCCGTCGAGCCTCTCCCTTATCAAAAGGGTTCCTCGTGTGAAATTGGAAATTGTTTTGCAAACGGTTCACGAAGACGCGAGTCCCTTCAAACTCTCCCTGAAAGGGGCTAAGTGAACAAATTTGATAGCATGCGAAAAGAACGAGCTCCCTCGTGCTCTCCCTAAAAAGGGTCTCTCGCAAGAGAAAATGATTGAAATTGGATATTGAGATTGATTGACCCGAAGGTCGAAATTGGAAATTGGAAAATTGGTTGCTGAAAATTGAATGACCCGAAGGTCGAAATTGGATGACCTGACGGTCGAAATTGAGAATTGATTTGACCAAAAAGGTCGAAATTGAGAATTGGTTGACCGAAGGTCGAAATTGTGTGACCCGAAGGTCGAAATTGAGAATTGATTTGACCAGAAGTCGAAATTTAAAAATTGATTGACCCGAAGGTCGAAAATTGGAAATTGGTTGACCCGCAGGTCGAGAATTGGAAATTGATTGACCCAAAGGTCGAGAATTTGGAAATTGATTGACCCGAAGGTCGAAATTGAGATTGGTAATTGAAATTGAGAATTGAAAATTGGGTGACCCAGAGGTCGAAATTGGAGAGTTGCCTGATTTGAAGATTTAAATTGGAATTTGGAGAGCAAAATATCAAATTTGAGCAATTGACAGACTTTGATGACTGAAATGACTTGGATTAATCAAAGGAGAATGATGAGTTCGAGTCAGAGCTCGAATAAAATATAGAGATCACGAGTCGGAACCCGGATCAACAAATGAAGAGCTCGAATCTGAGCTTGAATGAATAGAGAGATCTCGAGTCGAAACCCGGATCAACAAAAGAAAATGAAGAACTCGATTCAGGGTTCGAGTAAGGTAATGAGATCACGAGTCGGAACCCGGATAAACAAAGGAAAATGGAAAGTTCGAGTCAAGGCTCGAATAAAGTAGAGAGATCACAAGTCGGAACCCGGATCAACAAAGGAAAATGATTTGAAAATAAAACCCGAGTCGGAACTCGGTTTTCTGGAAAATTGGAATTTTGAAAATGTGCCAGTTTGAGTACTGGATTTTGGAATAATACCAGTACGAGCGCTGGGTTTTGGTTCAGTATTGGTGATGACCTTTGGATCATTAGGAATTATGATGGGATGGTTTGTTGAGATCCCAATACTGACCGGATTGTTATTAATGCAATTGAATGCAAATGAATATGAGTTGATGCATATGAATGAACAAGTGCATGAAATGAGGAATTTGTTTATCCTGCCTGCATATAGAACAAAATTTTAAAATGCCCCAGTGTAACTGGGAAAGAAAGTTGGATCATTATTTAAAGGAAACAGGAAGGATTACAGGAGAAGGATAAATGTTTCAAGTATAAAACTTTTTCAAGTGTCGAGCATTAATAGGATCTGGCAATTCTACTCCATCAGCATTGATGAGCCGATATGAGCTGCGGGGTAATGCTTCTTTGACAACATAGGGACCGTCCCAATTTGGCGACCATTTGCCGCCAGGACGATGCTTGAGATAAGCTGTGGATCGAAGTACTAAATCATTGACTTTGAATCTTCTTTCGATGATAGACTTCGCATATTGCCTGGCTACTCTCTGGCGATAGGATTGAGCATGCTCTGCTGCTTTTAGCCTTTTCTCGTCGAGTAAGTCTAGCTGCACTAGTCGCTGCTGCTGGTATTGATCAAGAGGTAATTGCAGGAGTGAAGCAAATTTCAAAGCGGACTTCTGAACATATAGCGGCAATACTACTTCTGTTCCATAGACCAGTTCTGATGGAGTAGCATTCGTTGGTGTACGAATGGTGGTCCGATAGGCCCACAATGCATCGTGGATCTTCTCATGCCAGTCACGGCCTGTTTCCACAGTTCGCTCCAAAATACGAATTAAAATCTTGTTGGTGGCCTCTGCCTGACCATTCCCTTGAGGATAATATGGAGCGGAAAAGTGGTGATAGATCTTGAATTTTAAGCAGAATGTCTTCATCTTTTCATTCTTGAAATGACTGCCGTTTTCTGACACAATGTCATGCGGGATGCCGAAACGGCAAAGGATGTTCTTGTGAATAAAAGAGACCACATGTCAGCCTTCTACTGTGCGGAGGCTGATGGCTTCTACCCACTTGGTGAAATATTCTGTTGCGGCAAGGAAGTATTTGTGGCCATTTGAAGCTGAAGGAGTGATGGGACCTACGACATCGAAGGCCCACATGGAGAACGGCCATGGAGAGACAACAGACTGTAAATAAGTTGCTGGAGCATGGATGGAAGGTGTATGTATCTGACATTGTACACATTTCTTCACATAATGATAACAGTCTTGTTGCATAGTCTTCCAATAGTAACCTGCTCTTATGATTTGCTTGACAAGGGTTTGGTAGCCGACGTGGCCACCACAGATGCCTTCGTGTGCTTCTCGCACGACTTCTTTGGCTTCGTCTTCATCTAAACATCTGGAATACTATGAACTGAATCCGCGACGATAGAGGACATTGGCCAAAATGAAGTATCGAGTAGACATACGCTGGATTGCTCGCTGCTCTTTCTTTGAGAGTTCTGGAGGAAATTCGCCAGTTTCTATGAAAGTTTTGATGTTGTAATACCAAGGCTTCTTCTTTTGTTCAGCCTGGTCTACCTGTTCCGCTGGAATGAAGGCAGGTTGGTCAAGTCTGCCAATTTCAAAAGAGCGACAAGATTCTGCATTCTTGAATGCCATAATGGAGCCTAAACTGGCTAGGCTATCGGCCACTTGATTAAAATCTCTCTTGATATGGAAGAGCTGGAATTCTTCAAACTTGCTGATAAGAGCTGAAACAATTTTCTGATAGGGAAATAGCTTCTGATCTTTGACTTGCCATTCGGCTCGAACTTGATTGACAACAAGTAATGAGTCACCGTAGGCATGCACTCTCTTAACATTGAAGTCTAGTAGAATCTTTAGACCTTGAATCAGGGCTTCATATTCAGCCATGTTGTGAGTGCATTGAAAATCTAACTTGAGAGAAAATGGAATCATCTCCTTCTCAGGAGTGATTAGTAAGATCCCAATGCCTATTCCAGCCATATTCTTAGAACCATCGAAAAATAAATTCCAGACCGGAAATTGCTGGATATTGCAAATCTGCTCATCAGGGAAGTCATCTTCGGCTTTCACTTCTTCGGCCAGAGGAAAATCCGCCAATTGATCTGCAATTGCTTGGCCTTTGATTGATTGCTGCGAGACATATTCTAAGTCATACTGCATCAGTAAGACTTGCCATTTGGCGATTCGTCCGCTGAGGAAAGGTTGTTCTAAGATATACTTGAGGGGATTGAGTTTAGACAAAATTTTGACTTCTGATGCCAACAGGTAGTGTCTTAGCTTCTGACACATCCATACCAGAGCTAGGCAGGTCTTCTCTATTTGAGAGTATCTCTTTTCATAATCTATGAAAGTCTTACTCACGTAATAAATGGCGTGCTCTATCAAGCTGCCTTCTTTGTATTGCGCCAAGAACCCACCGCATGCGACTTGATTAACTGAGATGTATAATAAAAGAGGTTTTTCCAATTCTGGCGGCTTCAAGATGGGAGGATTAAGAAGATACTTCTTGATTCGATCGAACGATTGCTGGCACTCTGGTCCCCATTCGAACTTAACTCCTTTTCTGAGTAAGTGGTTGAAGGGCTCACATCTCATCGCCAAATTGGAAATGAATCGCCGGATTGACTGCATACGTCCTTGAAGGCTACGCAGTTCTTTGAGATTCTTCGGGGGAGGCATATCAATGATAGCCTTTGCTTTGGCTGGGTCAACTTCAATTCCCTTTTTGCTGACAAGAAAACCCAACAGTTTGCCTGATTCGACTCCAAAGACACACTTTTGCGGGTTAAGCCTTAACTTATAAAGAATGAGTCTCTTAAAGACTTGCTCAAGTGCTTCGAGGTGATCTTCTTCCTCTTTAGATTTCACAAGAATATCATCAACATACGCATCCATGATTTTGCGCATCTTATCGTGGAAGATGACAGCCATTGCCCGTTGATACGTTGCTCCAGCATTCTTGAGCCCAAAAGGCATAACCGTATAGCAGAAAGTGCCCCAAGGCGTAGTAAAAGAAGTTTTTGATTGGTCGCGGGCGGCCAACTTAATCTGATTGTAGCCGGAATATCCGTCCATGAAAGAGAACATGGCATGGCCTGCCGTGCTATCGACTAGAAGATCGATGCTTGGAAGTGGATAGTCATCCTTCGGAGTTGCCTTGTTGAGATCTCTGAAGTCTATGCAGATCCTCACTTTGCCGCTTTTCTTTGGGACGACGACGATATTGGCTAACCAATCCGGGTAGTCAATAGCTCGGATAAATCCTGCTTTGAGCAGATCTTCGAGTCCTTCCTTGACTTGCTGTTCTATTCTGGGATCCATTTTTCTCAGCTTCTGCTTGACTGGCTTAGCATCCGGCTTTAAGACAAGACGGTGTTCGACTAATTTGGGGTCTAAGCCCGGCATGTCTTCATATGTCCATGCGAACACTTCTTTATGCCGCTTAAGAAAATCTGTAAATATTTTCTTTTCTTCCGGATTCAGACTGGTTCCGATCTGGAGAATTTTGGGATCTTCCTCTGAACCGATATTGACACCTTCAGTTGGATCTTGTACTAGAGGAGATGGTTCGTCCTGCTTCTGAACTGCGGCGAACTCTGGTAATTCCTGAAGAGACTGATCATATTCTGCATAATCATCAGACTGCTTTGCACTCTTGTCATTTCCGGTGCTTGCTTTGATTCTGTGAATTGCTGTCGACTTTTGAGAGGCCTTGGGATTGAGAACGAGCTTCTTGATTGTCCGAGAGGTTATTCTGAAATTTTGGATAAGAAATCTGGTTCAGAAAAATCGGCCTACAGTAAGACAAGCAATCATTTGAAGGGAACCATGCATAAAATGGCATTGAATGATAAAATGATGAGATAGACAGAAAGGGAGTAGATGGCATCCGGATAGACAAAGAAACTTGGAATTTTATTGATTGAATTAATCAGTGACATTGGTAAAATGAGACATTTATTTGGAAAAGAATAGAAAGAAAGTAACAAATGGTCTTCATTGTGCCCCTTTGACAAAAACAGTCTTCCTTGATGAGCTTCCTCCGGAGAACCCCAATCCTGCCCTGTGGGGACGATGTTTCTGGATCATTGGCTCGATGCGGCCATCTTCATTCTTGCCGAGTCCCTTGAAGGGTTGATAGCCATGCTTTAGGAGTAAATCAAATCCCTTTTTTGACTTCATGAATTGTGGAAACAATGGATGATCCTTAATGGTGCTGTAGTCGATTCGACCTCCAACCTTGAAGAATTGAGGACCTTTCCATCGTGTCGTGGCTACTGTGTGCAGAGATGGTGCCTGAAGTATTTCTCGATTTTCTCCGAGGTTGATCTCTTCGCTTTCCCTGATGCTGGGAATATCTGCATTGAATGATGGCCGGGGAATCATGGGCTGCGGGAGCCTTTCTTCTGGGTCTTCTCCCAGTATTGTGGTGATCATTCCACCTTTTGACCACTTCACACATTGATGTAGGGTGGAAGGCACTGCATTAGCATTGTGAATCCACGTCCTACCGAGCAACAAGTTGTAGGTTGGTGGTACATTAACCACATGGAAAAGGACGGAGTGCACCGAATAGTTGATAAACACTTCCAGAAATATCTTGCCCTTGGCCGTTTGACCATGATTGTCAAACCCATAGATAGTGATGGGATCTGGAATGTATTTCTCGTCCTTGATCCTTAATGCCTTTGCGGTCATTTCGGGACATATGTTGAGGCTACTGCCCCCATCGACCAGCACATGGGGAACCGTCATTCCTCTGACTCGAACGACAATATACAAGGCATTATTATGAAAGGAATGAGGCTTTGGAAGGTCCTCATCTGAGAAGGTGATTGGTGCATTGGTCATGGCGGAGTTCACGATCAGTGCCATGTCTTCAGGAGTGGTACTGGGCTTAACTTTGATTTTCCTGAGCAGATTATCCAGTACTTGTCGGTGCTTGCTAGAATTCTTGGCCAAGTCAAGGATGGAGACATTGGATAAAGCAGTCAGAGGCTTCTGACTTGAATTCTCTGGCCTTGGTCTAACGATTTGCTTGAAGAAGTCAGGAGTTCCTTTTGATTTGGGAACTGACTTCATAGGTGCTTCCGCAACTTTCATTTTACCGAATGCTGAAATTAAGTCCATCTTCTTAGAATCTGGAGCTGCTTGTCGTAGCACTGTCACCTGATGCTGAACTTGGAGATCTTGCACAGAACATGGCTTGATATGCTCATGCGGTAGAAAGGGTTGTGCAGACACTACTGCTGTGGTGTGCGAAGGGAAGGGGTGGTTGAGAATGTCCATTTTCTCTTCTTCTTCTCCTTCTACCAATAGATTCTTTTCAATGAGATCTTGCACGATATTTTTGAGAACAAAGCAGTTCTCGGTGTTGTGTCCCACTGTCCTGTGGAACTTGCAGAACTGATCTTTCCATTTCCCCATGGGCACAGGGGGATCAGCCAATCTGGGCAATTTGACCATCTCTTTTGATAGCATGTACTCGAGCACGTCCTCGAACGATTGGTCAAGAGGAGTAAAATTTCTGTCGTAACTCCAGCCTTCATGTTTGGTCTTCTCACGCAGTTTCGGCCCTTGATCCTGCTGAGGAGGCTTGCTGTATTGAGGAGCAGGCTTTGCTTTCTGATCCTTGTTGTTCGAACTGCTTGAGCTGTAGCAGTAATCTTTCTTCTGCCCTTTGTGCTGATTACGGCCTTTGTTGTTGTTGTTAGCAGAATAAGTGAAGTGAGCTTTCTTCTTCTGCTCACCATGGGAGTTGTTCTTGGAAAAGGTGAAGCCTTCATAGACTCCATTTTCCACACTTAGCTCGAGCCATTCGGCTCGTTCAGTCAGCTCAATGAAGGTCCTGGATGGCGCTGTGGAGATCAATCCTCTTAACGGCTGCGAGAAATTGTTGAGGATTAGGGACAATGCATGCCTTTCCGAGATAGGATCTCTCATCTTATTACAGGCTGATCTCCATCTATGAATGAAGTCCCGTGCTTTTTCATTCTCATTCTGCCTTAAATTGCAGAGATGACTTAATGTAGGCAGCGCTTCTGTGTTGAACAAGAAGCGTTCAATAAAGAGATTTACAACTTTATCGAACTCCTTGAGCTCGATGGGGTTGATATGCTCAGCATACCACTTGGCGGCAACTCCTTCCAAGCTGCGGGGGAAACATAGAAACAATGCTCGGTTATCCCTCTTAAACCGAGAGCATTCAGCAAAGAAAGTGGCAAGGTGCGCTTTTGGGTCGCCGGAACCATCGAATTTGATGAATTTTCGGGGGAGATTCTCCAGATCATCATCCCCTTCTAAGCCGTCATAAAAGTCCTCACTGGTGAAGACTTTCTTGCCCTTGTCGCGGGCGTGCAGATCTTTGACAACTCGGGCCATTTCTTTAAACTGCACTTGCAAAGGCTCTTCTTTATCTCTGCTCTTTGATCTGCGGCTTTTACTTTGGCCCCGCTTCTGAAATGCCAGAGGCACCTCATATTCTTCATCTGTGCTTTCAGTGGAATCAGATTCATCTGAAATCTCTTCTGGCTGGATCTGCTTCTTGGGAGCCTTCTTACCCCTGTGACCATGGAACTTTTCTCTGAATGGATTCCTTTCTGAGCTGGTCCCAGGCTGCTCATTCATCATCTTATTCATCATTTTTCTGAACATGGCATACATTTGAGGGTCTATGCCATCGTCTTCTTGCTGTTGTTCTTGACTCTTCTCGGATCGAGGGGAACCCATTTCTTCTTCCGAGGCTGATGAGTACTGGGATGCCGTGGTTCTTTTGCCTGACCTTGTCTCAACCATCAAATGGTATGGATGCTCTCTGCAGGGCAAAGACCTGATTAGATTATGAAGGAATTAGCTTTTGGAAGAAATATTTGTTGAAAATATGGTAGACAATTTGGAAAAGATGTTCCATTACTAGGGACTGAGTCGTCGTGGGAATCACGACAATTGTGTTGTCATTCCTTCTGCAAAAGAAATAAACAACGAAAATATGCCTTGTTACCTAGGCGAGGTCGTCAAACCACAATGGAAAGAGAGAATTTTATTAAAATGAGAAGAATAAGATTTTATTGATCTTGACAAAGAGGTGGGGGACAAACAATTTGCCACCATTCACGATAGTCGGCAGACACTCTAGGACCTGGAAAGATTTTAAGAGAGACAAAGGAATCCCAGCCGTAGCGGGCAGAATGATATGCCCCGGACCATTGCGCGGAGGTGAGATCGAACTCTGCCATAGCTCCTGATAACAGTCGAGCTTCAACGTACTGCTGCCTTTGAGAGAACTGTCGAACACATCTCTTTGGTTGATAATAAGTGCAAAAGAATGGTCCCAGCAACTTGAACCGCTTGCCATAAGCGTACGTATATCTGGGAGGAGATATTTGCCGATCAAAATAGTCCCAAACAACGTCATCCTCTTGAATGTTGTTGATCATAGACCGGTACTGCGCCACTGGAAGGAGTTCTTGACCATTGTATCTGAAAGAGCTTGCTCGGGCTGGAACGTGCTAGAAAAACCAGGACTGAAGTGCGTAGATGCATCCTTCAACTAAAATGGACTCTCCGAGAGAGAATCGAGTCAGACCTCGATAAAGGAAGGCGAGCGCTGCCATGGCTATGGAGAGGCGATTGGTTTGCCGACTTCCCCATCTTCTCATAAGTTGGATTATTCTGATGTCCATGTAATTCTGTCCATCTGGGAAAAGGGACAGTCCTACAGTGCATAGAACCATTGCATTCTGAATCTTTTCTTTGGCTGTTCTTGAAAGCGTGCTGACTTCGACGAAGGTCCCGTACTGGCGGTACAACTCAAGTAGGTCAACATATTCATCTCCTTCTAACTGGATCAGGGGCCAAGATCGGCGGCCTGTCATACGAGCTAAGGAGTCTCGGGGGTCCAAACCCTTGACATTGATAAGGAATTGATGCTCTAAGGGGTCTCCTGGTTGACCGGCTGGTTCTGGCAACCCCATGATTTCTGAAAATTCATCCATTAAAACAGTCATCTCTCCCCACGGGAACCAGAAGGTACACGTTCGAGGATTCCATCGCTCCACCATTGCATGGATCAGGTTGCCATTGATGGTCTGCTTTCCGACTGCTGATGCCAGCTCTAATCCGCACTCGCTCAAATGGTCCGGGAACATTCGGGAAAAGCTCTTTAGCCAGGAATAATACCACCGGGGAATGAAAGTTCCGGTGCTAAGGGCTCGATGTTCAGGACGACCTTGTCGCACCTCGAAGGAGATGTGACCTTTAGGAAAGATAGGATCGACCTGACTGGATGCCATTGAACTGAAAACAGAGAAAGACTCAGAATGAGACTTAGGAAAATGTGAGAATTTTTGAAAAATTTTGCAGGCAGGATAAAAATGCAGCTAGAAATTCGAGATCCAGTAGAAAGGTAGAATGTAAAATCACCTGGAGTTTTGAAAGAAATGGGATATTTGAGAAAATCATCCAGGGTTTGAGAAAAGATCTCGTGGAAAATAAGGATATTTGGAAAAAGACCTAATGAGTTGAAAAACATTGGGAAACATAAAGAATTGAGGAAATCATACATACAATCTCATCCTGCACAAACATTTATGCACATTTAGCATTCTCTAAAAGGCTGACTCTAGATGCATCCATTTGAAAACAGCTGTAGGACCTTAATCCTAACTCTAGGTTCAGATCATCTTTGTCCAATCCAGTTATGCCGATATACCTGAATTGAAATCCGAGGTACGTGGTATAGAATTTCAACTACGGTTCTAAGGTAAGGTTTTCCAACATCCTTGAGCTCCTACCGATATACTTCGGACTGTGGCCCGCGGTACGTGGTAGGGGGGTGTTAACCCGAATAGTTGGCCCAGTTGTGAGGCTCTATCCCGAACTATGGTTCTGGAAGAGAGCCCAGCAACGTGAAGACCGGGTAATGATAGGTAATTGAGGTTTTGAAAAAATGATCACATGCAAGAAATAGAGGGCTCTAAGTCCTAGAGAGATAGACTTTTGAAAATCTTTGAAGAAGCATACAGTGTTTGCATTCAGATCCTAAATTGAGGAGGATTGTATTTAGACCTAAGTCTATGTGAGCATGAAAATTTCTCCTCAATCTGGTCCTACCAAACCATGCCTAAGCTATATGCAATCAATGTCAGCTAGGTCATAATCTAGGCTCCTAGGTTCGCATGATATTGAAAGTAAAGAGCTGACAATTTTCATAATTGAACTAAGTCAAGCATAATTTAGGTCAGACAAGGACAGGTCCCATCTCGGTCGCCAAACCTGTTATCGTCGTGAAATTTTTCCCCCGTCTTCCCTTCCTTGCGGAAGAGAAAAAGAGAGAAATGCTTTTGCGCTTCAAACTTTGACCGGATTTTGGAAATTGTTTTGAAATACTCGCCTCCGTTTTTGAAAATTGCGGGAAAATCCATGGGATGGGGCTCGACCTGTCTGTACGAGGTTCGACCGTTCCTGCCGCCTTTAACAGGGGTAATCGAACCAAGGACCAAAACTATGCTTGACTTAGTTAAATTATCGAAGTTATGTTCTATCCTAAATGCACAGAGAATTCAGGCATGTGCTATGAGATTTTGGAAAATGCCAGTTGGAAAACATGATGTATGCTTAGAAAAACATTTGGAGTTGGAAAGAATCTCTCAGGAAAAAGGTCAATTTCTCAAAAAACTCGGATAAAAAAGAGGTTTTTGAAAACATGAGAAAGCTTATAAAGATGTGGAAAAATCAGAAATAGTTGAAAATCTTGGGAAAATGGAAGTGATTCTTGAGAAAAGATGAACCTTTTTGAAAAGGGAAACACTTCTTAGGAAAACTTGGACTTTGAGAGTTTTCTTAGGAAAATGATGGAAATTCATATGAAAGCTCATTGGAGAAGGAAATTCAAAACTTGGGAAATTGAAATCCTGGGAATTTTACCCTTTTGAAATACTTGGAAATCGATTTTGGATCTTGGAGAAAGATTGGAAAACTCTTTTGAATCTCTTAAGAAAATATCGTTTTCCAAAGAAAACTGTGAAAAACTTTGTCTTTGGAAAACCGATTTTTGAAAAATCCTTAGAGTTTCTTGAGAAATCGATTTCTTGAGAATGAAGTTTTCTTGAGAAAATCTTGAGAAAATCAATGATTTTATGATGCAAATGACATAAGTGAATGAATGCACTTTGAAAAGATTTTCTAAGAGATTTGTTGGAAAAATATGCATTAAGTCAAGATAAATCCTTCACATATCGTGACTGTGGCCATGAATATGTTCAGAATTTAGTTGATTTGATGCACATGATTTTGAAAACTTTGGAAATATGATGTGCATTTTAAGATAGCCTAAGAGTGTAGGCTCAATGTGACTAGTAGAAAGATGATGGATCTGGGTCTCGTCCATATTCCGACTAGGGCCGTAAATATGGATCCCACCGAGTCCATCAACTCCCTAAGAGTTGGTGCACATGCCATTCGTGAACATCCATAGTGCTTTTGAAATAAAATGCATGAATCATAGAAACAGGATATTGCATAAATTCAAACTATATGATATGCATCCTAGTCTAAGCAAGAAATTAAATCTCTTATTCCAAAATTTACATTATTACGTCACTAAATAAAGGAAATAAAAGAAATTTGCAGACTTCAGCTCCTTCTTTGGAATGTCCATGCCAAGCTTGAAATAAAGTTAGCTCAAATATGTGGGTTTTTCCAAGATTTTCCAATAATATTATGAAATTATTGGATTTAATTGGATATAAACCCTATTCTCATGCTTCCTTGATGTTTTGATATGGTGTAAATGCAGAGAATTCAGTGGAAAACAGTTTGAAATTCGGAATTGGGGTCAAAATGACCAAAATACCCCTAATTATAAAGTTATACCTTTAAAATCAGGGTTTTTTGAAGGAAAACTTGGTAAAATTGAGATTTTGAAGTTCAAATTGAATCAAATGATGATGAAATGCAGTAAAAGATATGATGACATGCTGCTAGACACATTAAGACTGTAAAATCAGAATTTGGTATTTTGCAATTTATCAAAAATAACGAATTTCGCTTGTTTTTCGCTTGGATCGGGGTCCTGCGGGACCCTGTTTTGGTATTATGGATGATCCGAACCTCAAATGGATTCCAAATTGCACCAAATTCGGTATGAAGCATCTAAACACTCTGATAAACAACCTAGAATGCTAAAAATCACAAAATGATATGATTTAAATGCTAAATTTCAAGGAAAGTCCTAAAAATGATGGATTTTGCCTATGGATCCGAACTAAATGCAATGCCTAATATGATAATGCAAAATTTACACCATGGAAACTTCTGATATTTTGCAGACTGCTAAAAGACACGAAATGGAACATTTTTGGTTTTTATAGACTCGGGATTTGAGCCATGGTGAGTTCAATATCAGGGATTTAACTCTGACAGAGGTAAAAATCACACTAATCTGATGTAAAATGCTAAAAAAATACAAAACGGCCATGGAAATTTATGAAATTAATCAGAGTTATGCACGACACCTACATGAACAACTTTTATGTTTATGACTTCGGCATTTGATTAACGGAAACACAGATAAAAATATAACTATTTCTGCCTAAACTAACAAGACAGACAAATGTAGCAAAACAGGGGGCTGACAAAACAAATCCAAAGCAGGGGTCAACACTGTTCTAAAAATTACAGTCTTTCAGATTCAAACAGAGAACATCTCGTACACCACTTTCACTTTTTACAGTTTTGGATTTGGAGCAACACACAAGGAGAAACCATAGCCCTAAGTCGATCCAAGATCTCAGAGACCCAAATTAGGCTGTGACACGTGTCCCGAACTCTCGGATTTTTGTCAGACACAAAAAAAATCATAAAAATCGGAAACAATCATACTAAAAACTAGACATTCTCCCGAGTTCAAAACATCTTTCGTATCGAAAATCGGATCTCCCATGAGGGATATCTCAATTTTACAAGTTGGCAAATGATTTTCAAAACGCATCTCGGGTAAAAAAACCCGACTTGCCATTTTGAATGTTTACCGCAGTAAACAAATTCAAATGCCTCCGAATTTTTGGAAAAACTTTAGGGACACCTAAGTGCGCATTCCGTGATTTTTTTGGGATTTTTAATAAAAAAAAAAAAAGCATGAAATGACGTGTGGACTGACTGACAAAAACAGAGACCTACTGAAAATAAGCAGAATTGAAATAAATGCTAAATTAATCCTAATTAATTCATGAAATATGCTAAATGAATGAAATAAAATGCAAATTGAACCTAGATAACTATATGAATGTTAAAAATCATCAAGGAAGCATAACAAAACATTTTTATATATGTCATTTTATGAGAATAGCTCAATCCATCCCTCGGATGAGCTCTTTCTTCAAACGACCCCCGATTCGAATTATGGAATCCAATCAATGGGAAAAGAAGTGCACCATGCTTCGTTACGCAGAGTAGGAGCTCTTGAAAGGGGCAGCTATCACGAGCTTCCTTCGTCCTTCGCTCCGAGCTTCGGATGGTCCACCAAAATCGAGCTCTGTTGGAATCGGATTGGCCACAGCACGAGCTCTACTCCACCTTCTTCAATGAGCCAAAGGGGGCACGATTTCCAAAGTTTAAAATCGGATTTTAGGAAGGCTAGGTCCGGATTTTCCAAGTTCACCAGAGCTAAAAAATGATCTTCTATGCTGGACATGGAGCCTTGTTTTTATAGATTTTCTGAAAAAAATTTGAATTTCAAACAAGCTGGATCTGAGCCCTCCATGTGGCGCCATCTCAGGGGGTGTCATCTGAGGGGTTTGAAATTCGAATTTGTCTTCTGCAGGGAGCCCTCAGGTGGCGCCACCTCAAAAGGCTATTTTGATTTTTTGAGAAAAATAAAAAATGGAAATTTTGTGGGTCAGACACCTCAGCAGGGGGAATTTGGAATTTTTCAAAAGTTTGCTTGATTCTCTCTGCAGGGAACTCCCAGAAGGCGACACCTCAGAGGGTGCTCTCTTGGAGTTTGAAATTCAAATTCACTTTTTGTAGGGAGTCCTCAGGTGGCGCCACCTCATGGTGGGCTACCTTTATTAAAAATAAAATAAAAAATGAAAATGGAGCCAAGTGGAGTCCTGGAATGGTGCCACCTCAAAAGGTGTTTGACACATGTCAGAAGGTCAGAGCAGTGGGCTCAGAAGGCGCCACCTCAGAGGAATTTGAATTCTACCTTTTCTGGAGAAAGGAGATCTGGACATGTGGTGGACAAGTGTCAGCTTTCTGGAGAGGCTTTCTCAAATGGCGCCACCTCAAGGGGAAGTTTGAAATTCAAATGGAGGTTGGCCCTGAAGGAATGGAGGATGGACATGTGGCGCCACCTCAGGGTGGCTCCTAGAATGCCATGTGGCAAGAGGGAGGAAAAGGAGGGAAAGGGACATGTGGCGCTCTCATAGGCCATCTGGGAAATCAGAGCTCTGGATTTTCGCCACCTAGTGCCCTGTTTGAATTTTAAATGGTTTGCTTTTTCTGAAGAAGGCCAGAAGTGACATGTGTCTCCTACTTTTCTGAAAGAGGTAGGGAGAAGACATGTGTCTTCTACTTTTTCTGAAAGAAGCAGAGAATGACACGTGGCAGAGGGGAGAGAAGGTGGGCCAAGCCATGTGGCGCCATCTCAGACAGGATGAAAAAGGTAGGAGTTCTTGATTTTCGCCACCTATGGGGATTTTTGAATATTTGAATTCTAGCTTTTCTGAAGAAAGCAGAAAATGACACATGGTGTCTACTTTTTCTCAGGAAATGAGAGCTTGCCACGTGTCCTCTGCAGGAGACACTCCAGATGGCGCCACCTCAGAGGAGACAAGCCTACCTTTTCTGTAGGAATTTAGGAGTGACACATGTCTCCTACTTTTCTGAGAAAAGTAGGAAGAGGACATGTGTCAGGCTACTTTTCTAGAAGGAAGGAGGGGTTGACACGTGTCCCCTGCAGGAGACACACTTCAAGTGGCGCCACCTCAGAGGAGAAAAACTCCACTTTTTCTAGACAGGACAACCTATGACACTTGGCATCTCCTGGTAGTCTTTGAAATGACACATGGCGCAGGATGGATAGGGTGACACATGGCAGATAAAATGGGATGACATGTGGCGGCTTCTTAAGGTAGCCCCACACTGACACTTGGCATGGAAATGGGAGGAGAGAGAAATGACAAGTGGCGCCAATCCAGGGGACAAGGCTCCTATATTTTTGGGTTTTTCAAAATTCAAATTTTCAAAAGGAAAGCTTGTGTGACACCACCTCAGTGTGGGTCCCACATTGCTTCTTTATTGAAATAAGGATAAAACAACAACTTCTTTTTGGAATTTTCATAAAAATTTGGACTAATGGGCAAAACAGGAATTTTGGAAAGAGTTGACCCTTGTAGGGCGATTTTGTAAAAGAAAGATATTTGAAATTGTCAAAAAGGGCAAAATCTGAGGTGAAGTGACTGAAATCCATATTGAAAATTATCCAGATGGTTTTCCTGAGGAAATATTTTGAAATTCAGAGTCCTGGGGGTAAAATGGGAAAAATTGATAATTTTGAAGACCCAGGGTTTTGAAATCAATTTTGAAAAGAGTTGAAATTCTAATCTGGATTAAAAATTTTGAAATCAAGAGTTCTGGACCTCGAAATGACATGCTGTGCAGTGCAGTGATTTGAAATGCTCATGCAATGATATGCAATGTCATGTCTTATGAAATGCAATCTTGAACCAAGACTCTGGAGATGTCTGTCTCCTGTCAGGAGTAAAATTTTGAACATCTGAGCTAAAAATAGAGAAATTTTGAGAGTTTCAGATGAAATTTTGGACTTTTGCAAAGTCCGGGCTCAGAAAATGACCATTTTGCCCTCTAGCGATTTCAGAGGTTGGATGATGGTGTTTGGTGAAAATGTCGGGGAGGTGAGTGAAAATTTGGGGTGTTTACAGCAGGCTCAGACCAGGTCAGGCAGGCTCAGACCAGGTCAAGTGGGCTCAAGTGGGCTAGGCTAGGTAGGGGAGGTTTGGGAAAAGGAGGAGAGAGAGAGGGGTTGGCGATTTTTAGAGAGAGGGGGGCTCCTCTATTTATAGGAAGTGAAACTTGGGCCCCAAGTTTCACTTTTACCCTTATACCCCTTGGCTTTTCAGAAATCCCTTCCATGGAAGGTGCTGGAAGGAGCTGGAAGGTCCTGGAAGATGCTGGAAGGTGCTAGAATATTCTAGAACATTTTCTGAGAAATATTTCTGTGGGTCCCACCAATATTTCCGTGGGTCCCGCAAGAATTTCGGGTTTTCGGCGATTTTTTTCCGAAAAATTCTGAGTACGCCATTCCCTTCGTATTGACGTAACTAAGAAAGTTGGCTCGTAGGAATCCTTTGATTTCGTTCAAGTAGGAAGTTATGGCTTCCAGAGTGTTTGAGCATATATTCGTGATTTGACGAATATCCTAAGTATAACTGGCTCGCAGGAATTGATTCGTTTCGCATTTTGAGAGAAAATGCTATTTTTATCGGTAATTGCCTCATGAATTTATTCAGATATTTTCTAAAAAATTGCGGGTCTTACATCATTACCCCCTTAAAGGAATTTCGTCCGCAAAATTCAGCTAAGAGTACAAGGTGAAGAGTTCAGGATATTTATCCCGCATATCGGATTTGGGCTCCCAAGTGCAATCATCGATTCCATGATGCTGCCACCTCACTTTAACAAGTGGAATGACCTTCGTTCTTAGCACTTGCTCCCGTCGGTCCATGATCTCCACTGGCCTTTCTTCTACCGTCATATCTTCTCGAATGTCAATGTCTTCATGTTGAATGACGTGAGAAGGATCATGAACATACTTTCGAAGCATTGATACGTGAAATACATCATGTATTTGCGCGTATTGTGGTGGCAATGCTATACGGTAGGCAGTCTCTCTGATTCGGTTCAAAACTTCGAAGGGACCGACGAATCTGGGGCTGAGTTTCCCCTTCTTTCCAAAACGAAACACACTCTTGGTTGGAGAGACCTTGACGAAAACCTTATCTCCAACCGCAAAAGTGAGTTTCCTACGTCGCTGATCGGCGTAGCATTTCTGTCGACTCTGAGCAGTCAGTAGCTTCTTTCTGATCATGTGGACCTGCTCAGTGTAATGCTGCAACACAATGGGCGAGTCCAGGGTTCTGTTATCGTCGCAAAATTTTTCCCCCGTCTTCCCTTCCTTGCGGAAGAGAGAGAGGGAAACGCTTCCGCGCTTCAAACTTGATCGGATTTTGGAAAATGTTTAGAAATACTCGCCTCCGTTTTTTTTTGAAAATTGCGGGAAAATCCATGGGATGGGGCTCGACCTGTCGGTACGAGGTTCGACCGTTCCTGCCGCCTTTAACAGGGGTAATCGAACCAAGGACCAAAACTATGCTTGACTTAGTTTAATTATCGAAGTTATGTTCTATCCTAAATGCACTGAGAATTCAGGCATGTGCTATGAGGTTTTGGGAAAATGCAGCTTGGGAAAACATGATGTATGCTTGAAAAATATTTGGAGTTGAAAAGATTCTCTCAGGAAAAAGATGAAAGTCAATTTCTCAGGAAAACTCATGTGAAAAAGGGTTTTTGAAGTCACGGGAAAGTTCATGAAGTTGTGGGAAAATCATGAATGGTTGAAAATCCTGGGAAAATGGGATTGATTCTTGAGAAAAGGGTGAACCTTTGAAAAGGGAAACACTTCTTAGGAAAACTTGGACTTTGAGAGTTTTCTTAGGAAAATGATGGAAATTCATTGGAAATCCCTTGTGGAAAAGGGAAATTGAAACTTGAGAGGTTGAAAACCTGAGAATCTTAACCTTGAAATACTTGGAAATCGATTTTGGATTTTGGAGAAAGATTGGAAAACTCTTTTTGAAAGTCTTAAGAAAGTAACATTTTCCAGGGAAAACTGTGAAAAACTTGACTTGGGAAAACCGATTTTGGAAAATCCATAGAGTTTCTTGAGAAATCGATTTCTTGAGAATGAAGTTTTCTTGAGAAAATGATTTCATGATGCAAATGACATGAGTGAATGAATGCCCTTTGAAAAGATTTTCTGAGGAATTGGTTGGAAAATGTGCATTAAGTCCAAATAAATCCTTCACATATTCTGACTGTGGCCATGAATATGTTCAGAACTTAGTTGATTTGATGCACATGACTTTGAAAACTTTGGAAATATGATGTGCATTTTAAGATAGCCTAAGAGTGTAGGCTCTATGTGACTAGTAGAAAGATGATGGATCTGGGTCTCGTCCATATTCCGACTAGGGCCGTAAATATGGATCCCACCGAGTCCATCAACTCCCTAAGAGTTGGTGCACGTGCCATTCGTGAACATCCATAGTGCTTTTGAAATAAAATGCATGAATCATATAATCAGGATATTGCATAAATTTAAACTATATGATATGCATCCTAGTCTAAGCAGGAAATTAACTCTCTTATTCCAAAATTTACATTATTACGTCACTAAATAAAGGAAATAAAAGAAATTTGTAGACTTCAGCTCCTTCTTTTGATTGTTCCTGCCAAACTTGAAATAGGGTTAGCTCAACTATGTGGGTTTTTCCAAGATTTTCCAATAATATTATGAAATTATTGAATTTAATTGGATATAAACCCTATTCTCATGCTTCCTTGATATTTTGAAATGATGAAAATGCAGGAAATTCAGTAGAAAATAGTTTGAAATTCGGAATGGTGGTCAAAATGACCAAAATACCCCTAATTATAAAGTTATACCTTTAAAATCAGGGTTTTTTGAAGGAAAACTTGGTAAAATTGAGATTTTGAAGTTCAAATTGAATCAAATGATGATGAAATGCAGTATGACATACTGCTAAACACATTAGAACTGTAAAATCAGAATTTGGTATTTTGCAATTTATCAAAAATAACGATTTTCGCTTGTTTTTCTCTTGGATCCGGGTCCTGCGGGACCCTGTTTTGGTATTACGGATAATCCGAACCTCAAATCGATTCCAAATTGCACCAAATTCGGTATGAAGCCTCTACTTACTCTGATAAACAGCCTAAAATGCTAAAAATCATGAAATGATATGATTTAAATGCTAAAATTCAAAGAAAGTCCTAAAATGGTGGATTTTGCCTATGGATCCGAACCAAATGCAATGCCTAATATGATAATGCAAGATCTACACCATGGAAACTTCTGATATTTTGCAAACTGCTAAAAGACCCGAAATGGAACATTTTTGGTTTTTACAGCCTCGGGATTTGAGCCATGGTGAGTTCGGCAACAGGGATTTAGTTCTGACAGAGGTAAAAATCACCCGTAAAATGCTAAACAAATATAAAACAGCCATGGAAATTTATGAATTTAATCAGAGCTATGCATGACACCTACATGAACAATGTTCATGTTTATCACTTCGGCATTTGATCAACAGAAACACAGATAAAAATATAACTATTCCTGCCTAAACTAACAGAACAGACAAATGTAGCAAAACAGAGGACTGACAAAAAAAATCCGTGGCAGGTATCAACACTGTTCTAAAAATCACAGGCTTTCAGATGCAAATAGAGGACACCGCGGACATAACTTTCACTTTTTACAGTTTTGGATTTGGAGCAACACACAAAGAGAACCCATCGACCAAGTCGATCCAAAATCTCAGAGGCCCAAATTAGGCTCTGACACGTGTCCCGAACTCTCGGATTTTTTTCAGATATTAAAAAAAATCATAAAAATTGGAAAAAAACATATTAAAAACTAGACATTCCCCGAGTTCATAACATTATTCGGATCGAAAATCGGATCTCCCATGAGGGATATCTCGATTTTACAAGTCGGCAAATGATTTTCAAAACGCATCCCGGGTAACAAAACCCGACTTGCCATTTTGAATGTTTACCGCACTAAAAAAATTCAAATACCTCCGAATTTTTGAAAAAATTTTAGGGACACGTAAGGGCGCATTTAGTGATTTTTTTGGGATTTTTAATAAAAAACAAATGCATGAAATGACGTGTGGACTGACTGACAAAAACAGAGACCTACTGAAAATGAGCAGAGTTGAAATAAATGCTAAACTAATCCTAATTAATTCATGAAATGTGCTAAATGAATGAAATAAAATACAAATTAAACCTAGCTAACTACATGAATGTTAAAAATCATCAAGGAAGCATAAATAAACATTTTATATATGTCTTTTTATGAGAATAGCTCAATCCATCTCTCGGATGAGCTCTTTCTTCAAACGACTCCCGAATCGGATTATGGAATTACATCAAGGGGAAAAGAAGTTCACCTTGCTTCGTTACGCAGCGTAGAAGATCTTGAAAGGGGCGGCTATCACGAGCTTTTTTCGTCCTTCACTCCGGGCTTCGAATGGTTCACTAAAATCGACCTATGCTTGAATCGAATTGGCCACTGCACGAACTTTACTCCACCTTCTCCAATGAGCCAAAGGGGGCACGATTTCCAAAGTTCAGAATCAGATTTTAGGGAGGCTAGGTCGGATTTTCAAGTTCACAAAATGGTCTCCAAAGATGCTCTCCTCTCCTGGGCGTGGAGCCTTGTTTTTATAAATTTTCTTAAGAAATTTGAAATTCAAACAGGCTCAATCTGAGCCCTCCATGTGGCGCCATCTCAGGGGGTGCCATCTGGGGGTTTGAAATTCGAATTTGGCTTTTGCAAGGAGCCCTCAGGTGGTGCCACCTCATGAGGCTATTTTGATTTTTGAGAAAAATAATAAAAAAAATAGAAATTTTGTGGGTGAGACACCTCAGCAGTGGGAATTTGGAATTTTTCAAAAGTTTGCTTGATTCTCTCTGCAGGGAACTCCCAGAAGGCGCCATTTCAGAGGGTGTTCTCTTGGAATTTGAAATTCAAACTCACCTTTTGTAGGGAGTCCTCAGGTGGCGCCACCTCATGGTGGACTACTTTTATTAAAAATAAAATAAAAATAAAAAATGGAGCCAAGTGGGAGCTCTGGAATGGTGCCACCTCAAAAGGTGTTCTGAGGTGTAAAGTTGGAACAGTAGGGGCATGCCATGTGGCGCCATCTCTGGGGGAGTTCAAATGTTTGAAATTTTGCTTTTTCTACAGGAAAGGAGAGGCTGACATGTGGCATTTCCTCAGAGTGGCTCCTACGATGCCATGTGGTAGGAGAACATGAAGGGAGGAAGCAAAATGCGCCACCTCATAGGGGGGGGGTTTCTACTTTTTCTGATGCAGGGAGGTCTGGACATGTGGCAGACAAGTGTCAGCTGTCTGGAGAGGCTATCTCAAATGGCGCCACCTCAGAGGAGAATTTGAATTTCAAATGGAGGTTGGCCCTGGAGGAATGGGGGATGGACATGTGGCAGACAAGTGTCAGCTGTCTGGAGAGGCTTTCTCAAATGGCGCCACCTCAGAGGAGAATTTGAATTTCAAATGGAGGTTGGCCCTGGAGGAATGGGGGATGGACATGTGGCTCCACCTCAGGGTGGCTCCTACAATGCCATGTGGCAAGAGGGATAGGCAAGGGACATGTGGCGTCCTTAGAGGCCATCTGGAAAAATCAGAGCTCTGGATTTGCGCCACCTAGGAGGAGATTTGAATATTTGAATGGTTTGCTTTTTCTGAAGAAAGCCAGGAGTGACATGTGTCTCCCACTTTTTTGAAAAGAGTAGGGAGAAGACATGTGTCCTCTACTTTTTCTGAAGAAGGTAGAAGGAGACATGTGTCACCTGCTTTTTCTGAAAGAAGCAGAGAATGACACGTGGCAGAGGGGAGAGAAGGGGGGCCAAGCCATGTGGCGCCATCTCAGACAACATGGAAAAGGAAGGAGTTCAGGATCTGCGCCACCTATGAGGAGATTTGAATATTTGAATTCTAGCTTTTCTGAAGAGAGCAGGAAATGACACATGGCATCTACTTTTTCTGAGAAGAGCAGAGAATGACACATGTCACCTGCTTTTTCTGAAAAGAGTAGAGGATGACACATGGCATTTGCTTTTTCTGAGGAAGTGAGAGCTTGACATGTGTCCTCTACAGGAGACACACTCCAGATGGCGCCACCTCAGAGGAGACAAGCTTACTTTTTCTGGAGGAATCTAGGAGTGACACGTGTCTCCTACTTTTCTGAGAAAAGTAGGGAGAGACATGTGTCAGGCTACTTTTCTAGAAGGAGTAAGAGGTTGACACGTGTCCCCTGTAGGAGACACACTTCAAGTGGCGCCACCTCAGAGGAGACAAGCTCCACTTTTTTCTAGACAGGACAACCTATGACACTTGGCCTCTCCTGGTGTTCTTTGAAATGACACATGGCGCAGGATGGATAGGGTGACACATGGCAGATAAATGGGATGACATGTGGCGGCTTCTTAGGGTAGCCCCACACTGACACTTGGCATGGAAATGGGAGGAGAGAGAAAAGACAAGTGGCACCAATCCAGGGGACAAGGCTCCTATATTTTTGGGTTTTTCAAAATTCAAATTTTCAAAAGAAAAGCCTATGTGACACCACCTTAATGTGGGCCCCACATTGCTTCTTTATTGAAATAAGGACAAGACAACAACTTCTTTTTGGAATTTTCATAAAATCTGGACTAATTGGTAAAACAGGAATTTTTGGAAAGAGTTGGCCCCTGTAGGGCAATTTTGTAAAAGGAAGATATTTGAAATTGTCAAAAGGGCAAAATCTGAGTTGAAATTTATTGAAAATTATCCAGATTGTTTTCCTGAGGAAATATTTTGAAATTCAGAGCCCTGGGGGTAAAATGGGAACAATTGATAACTTTGAAGACCCAGGGTTTTGAAATCAATTTTGAAAAGAGTTAAAATTCTAATCTGGATTGAAAATTTTGAAATCAAGAGTTCTGGACCTCGAAATGACATGCTGTGCAGTGCAGTGATATGAGATGCTCATGCAATGATATGCAATGCCATGTCTTATGAAATGCAATCTTGAACCAAGACTTGGAGATGTCTGTCTCCTGTCAGGAGTAAAATTTTGAACATCTGAGCTGAAAATAGAGAAATTTTGAGAGTTGCAGATGAAATTTTGACTTTTGTAAGGTCCGGGCTCAGAAAATGACCATTTTGCCCTCCAGCGATTTCAGAGGCTGGATGATGATGCTTGGTGGAAATTTCGGGGAGGTGAATGAAAATTTGGGGTGTTTACAGGTTCGCTCACCCACTTCACCCCAATGGATTGGTGATTGACAGGGTCGCCCGTACAAGGCTTCATACGGTGCCATCCCAATGCTAGCGTGGTGGCTATTATTATAAGCAAATTCAGCCAACGCTAGATGGGAATCCCCATCACCTTTCCATTCCAGCATACAGGCTCTTAGCATATCCTCGAGAGTCTGTATGGTTCATTCTGATTGCCCATCTGTTTGGGGATGGAATGCTGTACTGAACTTGAGTTTCGTCCCCAGGGCTCTCTGAAGCTGCTCCCAAAAGTGAGAGGTGAACTTCGAGTCACGATCAGATATGATTGAAATCGACACTCCATGGAGTCTAACGATTTCCCGAATGTAGATTTCTACCAGTCGTTCGGTTGAATATCTGGTGTTGATTGGTAGGAAGTGAGCGACTTGGTGAGTCTGTCCACGATCACGCATATTGAATCGTGTTGTCTCTTGGATCGAGGCAATCCAACGATGAAATCCATCGTAATGCCTTCCCATTTCCATTCCGGAATCTCGATCCGTTGCATTTTTTCCACCAGGTCGTTGATGTTCGATCTTTACTTGCTGGCAGATCAAACACTTCGAGACAAATGTAGCCACATCACGCTTCATACCCCTCCACCAGTACTTTCTCTGTAAGTCCCAAAACATTTTTGTACCTCCAGGGTGGATAGTGTACTTGCTACTATGGGCCTCCTGGAGTACTTCCTGTCTTAGCTCAGGGTTATTTGGAACCCAAATCCTTTCTTCCATCCATATTCCTCCATCTTCTTTTAAATGGAAGAAAGTGTCATCCTTTTCAGCACGAGCTCTCAATTCCAAGTACTGGGGATCCTTGAACTGTTCGGCTACGATGCGATCGAGGATCTCGATATGGATCGTCAGGCATGTCAATCGAATCTTTCCTGGATCAGCTAGGAATGACTTCCAACTGACAAAATCCTCCATCAGCTTCCACTGTCCGGTTAGGCTGGCCAGAGTGCCAACAGTCTTGCGACTAAGGGCATCTGCTACGACATTCGCCTTTCCAGGGTGATAGGAAAGCGTGAATTCATAGTCTTTGAGGAATTCCAGCCATCGTCGTTGCCGCATATTAAGTTCTTTTTGAGAAAAGAGGTATTTTAGGCTTTTATGGTCCGACATGACCTCAAATTTCTCTCCATACAGGTAGTGTCGCCAGATTTTAAGCGCGAACACTACCGCGGCAAGCTCCAAGTCGTGGGTTGGATAGTTTTTCTCATGGACTCTCAACTGTCGTGACGCATAGGCGATTACTTTGCCATGCTGCATCAACACACAACCCAGACCTGTTCCCGAGGCATCGGTATAAGCAACGAAGCCTCTCTGACCAGAAGGTAAGGTAAGGACAGGGGCAGTGGTAAGCCTCTGTTTGAGAACCTCAAAGCACCCCTTACACTGGTCAGTCCATTCGAACTTGACTCCCTTTTTCAACAGTTTCGTCATCGGTACGGCGATTCGGGAGAAGTCTTGTATGAACTTCCGATAATATCCGGCAAGTCCAAGGAAGCTACGGACCTCAGTAATATTTTCTGGCTGCTTCCAGTCCATCACAGCTTCCACCTTCGCAGGATCTACTGCGATTCCATCTTTCGAGATCACATGTCCAAGGAACATCACTTTGTCTAGCCAGAATTCACATTTTGAAAACTTAGCATAGAGTTGGTTATCTTGAAGGGTTTTCAAGACGATTCTCAAGTGCTCCATGTGTTGTTCCTTGTTCTCTGAATATACGAGAATGTCATCGATGAAGACAATAACAAAGCTATCCAAATATGGTCTGAATATCCGGTTCATTAGATCCATAAAGGCAGCAGACGCATTAGTGAGTCTGAAGGGCATTACTACGAACTCATAATGGCCATATCTCGTTCTGAAGGCAGTCTTAGGTATATCTTCTTCTTTCACTCTGATCTGATGATACCCAGACCTGAGGTCGATCTTGGAGAACACCCTCGCTGTTCTGAGCTGATCAAACAAGTCCTCAATTCGAGGCAACGGGTACTTATTTTTAACAGTTGCCTGGTTAAGCATCCGATAATCGATGCATAACCGAAGGGATCCATCCTTCTTCTTTACAAATAACACCGGGGCTCCCCACGGTGATACACTTGGACGGATGAACCCTTGTTCCATCAGTTCTTCCAACTGACACTTCAACTCACTGAGTTCAGCTGGAGCCATTCGATACGGGGCCTTGGATATCGGCGCTGTTCCAGGTAAGGATTGAATTCCAAATTCAACCTCACGAAGTGGCGGAAGTCCTGGCAATTCCTCAGGAAACACATCGGGAAACTCCCGCACTACTTCCAAACTCTCAAGGGGTTGGTCGTTGGATTTTTCTACCGAGAGACTCAACAGGAAGGCCACACAACCCTTCCTAAGGTATTTTTGTACCTTAAGTGCTGATATGAGCCTTTTCTGTGGAACTGGTTTGGATAACCGGTATTCCATCTTAGGCAATCCGGGTCGAGATAGAATCACTTTGCCCTCACGGCACAAAATCTTGGCATTATTCTGAGCCAACCAATTCATTCCCAGAATGACATCGTACTGTTTCATATCGATCAGGATGGCGTTAGTAGGCAAGTGTTGCCCAGCTATCTCAATATCCAAGTTCTTCACACACCGGATACATTTGGTGCGTGAACCCAACGGGTTATACACTTCGATCATTTTATCAACCGGTTGCACCGAGGCGTAGAGTTGTTCGGTGAAATCGTCGGAGATAAACGTATGAGTAGCACCACAATCAAAGACGTAAGCTGCATGTCCATTAACAGGTACGGTGCCTTCAATCAGGTCACCATTTTCGACTTGTTCAGTCGTTATAGCATATACACGACCTGCAGCAGGCCTTTGTTCGATCCTAGGGGGCGGTCGTTGGAACTGCGAACGCTGTGGTGCTGGTCGAGAGGGTCCGGCAGATCCGGCATTACTCCTCTGTTCATCTGCAGCCTTCTTGGCGCAATCCCTTATAAAGTGGCCCATCTTGCCACAATACAAGCAACCACCCATGTCACGAGGACATGGCTTTCCGGGGTGGTTCACACGACACCTTGTGCAGCTGAAGTTGGACTGCTGACCATTCTGAGTTGTGTTCTGTCTTGGCCTCACGACTTGTTGAGTGTTGTTCCCTCCTTGGAACTTCTTCTTTTGAAAGGGTTGTCGTGAACCCTGGCCACTTGGGAACGTCCTTTTACGATTCCCACCATTCACTATGGGCTTCTTTGCTACGATCACTTTAGATCGTGCCCAATCCTCTTGGATCTTTGAAGCTGCTGCTACTGCAGCCTAAAAAGTTGAAGGCATGCTTGTTACTACTCGAGATCGCAGCCCTTCGCGCAGACCATTCACATATTTGTCGGCCCTTTCTTGGTCTGTTTCGAATAGTCGAGAGCAGTAGCGCTCCAGATTCTGAAATTTGGTGGTATAGTCCATCAGACTCATACCGCCCTGTTCCAACTCCAGAAACTCCATCTTTTTCTTGTTTCTGGAATGCAACGGAAAGTAGTTATCCATGAAAGTTCTCCGAAAGTCAGTCCAAGGAATGACTTCGACTTGTGAGAACTGGATAAGTTTAGTGGTATCCCACCACTTCCGTGCATTATCTTTTAACCGGTACGTGCCAAAGTTGGTCTTCTTCTCTTCTGGTACTCCCAGTACTGAGAAGGCACGTTCCGTCTCTTCGATCCAACTCTCCGCGAGCTTCGGATCGGCTCTGCCAATGAAAACTGGCGGATCAAGCTTGAGGAACTTCTCATAAGTCACTCCTCCCAGGTGCTCATTTCGTGGTGCGATTGGTTCTGGCCTCATTTCACGGATGGCTGTAACCAGGTTGTTGAGTGTTTCCAACATGAATCATTGCGTATGGGACTCCTCGCTCGGCATGGTTCTCCTCGTCGTAGGAGCCATTTATCTAATCATACACAAGCACTTGTTTTTTGTTTCTCGATGTATATGAGAAAGTAAAAGCTTTATTTACTTAATATACATCACATTTACACAAGCCGCGCCTTACACAAAACGTCATGCCGCACTGGCAGACTTTAGTCGTTGAGAAACTATATACACGAGTCTATTGACTCCAACACACTACCAGTCTCTTCTAGGAACTGAATTTCTTTCTTGACCCAAACAACCCGAAGTATCATTTGCTTCCACATTGCCTTGGTGCAGGCACAACCAGTTTCGGCTTGGGCGGCACTTCCGCGCTCTCAAGCGAATCTTGTGGGTAGATCAGTGATGTTGGTCCACTTGCCCACTCAGTGGCATCATGGCTCGGGGAATCCGAGACCATAACGGGATAATAAGAGTTGTATCCCTCTCCTTGGTTATTCAGACTCGGCGTTTGTGAAGCCGCTCCGTTCCCCCATATAATGGTACTATGATCCGAGGAATTCGAAATCATAATGGGATTATAGAAGGAGTTGTTGCATCCCTCATCCTGACTGTGCAAGCTAGGCGTACGTGATGCCTGTTGATAGCCTTGCGATTGACCAAATCCCTCAAGGAAGTTCATGTCAAACCCTACCAGAGACGGTAGTTCATCTGAAGTTGCTGGGGTACGGCTACTCCCTCTACGGAAGTAATGTGGCCCACTAACACGCGAGGTCTCATCCCTAAGACCAAGCGATCCCCGCCGACCCATATCGGCGGTATGTTTCATTTGGCATTTGTTGGCGGAATGCCCTTCTTCGCCACAGTATTGGCAGTCTTGGACTTCATACGGGCATATCCACTCATCGTGCATGACCTTGCAACGATAGCAGTATCCACGCGAGTCATGAGTTGCCATCTATACAAAGATGCACCCAGATCAGAACAAAAAGTATAAAAACATATACTTACAGTGCGATATTGTGACATGACGGATCTTGAACCAGGTTTCTCAGACACAGGCTCTGATACCAATTCTGTAACGCCCCGGATTTCCAAAACAAAGCTAAGTTAAAATTTTCATGAATTTCTTTTTTTTTTCTTTGCAGCGGAACTTAGAAAAGCTTTTAGCAGCGGAATAAGACGATAATGAGTCGTCAGTTTTAGAAAACTCCGAGCACGTTGCAGGTATGTGGCCAAGCAACTCATTGACCACCAACGTGTTCCATTTTATCAAAAACCACATGTTTATTACAACATCACTGCTTAGAAAAGCAGTATAGGTTCAATAAAAGGAAGCAGTACAACTCTGTCTAGAGAAACCCTGGAACTCGATGTCGCCATGCTCCGCATATCGCCACGCAGGTCCAATACCTGAAATCCCCATAAAACGGGGTCAGAACCACTGAGGGGCTGGTAAGCATGCAGTCATACACCCATTCAACTCAAGTACAATAATGACCACTCAGGGTCGCAATGCGCAATAACGACGCTCAAGTCTCCAAGACTTAGCGTATATCGCAAGAGCCTCCGTAGGGCTATGAGTTGAATATCCGCTCAAGTCCTCATGACTTAGAGCAAGCCTTTTCAGGGCTGTGATTTGGATAACCGCTTAAGTCTCCAGGACTTAGCCATGACCTCTTCCGGGTCTTAAAGTGATGTCTAACTCAAGTCTTCATACTTGGCACATCTGTATCCCACGCATCGAAGGACAGCTCCTCGAGCTTCGCTTAGTCGTGCGGATACAACACGGGTCTTTGCCCAGTCGGTCCAGTCGTATACCGAACATGACACCTTCACAAAGGTTATGCAGGACTGACTCAACACGTCATCCACTCATACATTCAAAGTATCGCTGTACCTAGAACTAATGCATTGTTTGATAATTAACCGCTCCCGCCTTTGGTACGCAGGTAGAGCTATTGTCCGGGCATCAACGCGACGTTCTGGGGGTTGATTATTCTATGTATTTTAGATACCCCAGAGGCCTGTTGACCCTATCCATAGTAGGGCAGTGTGTTCCAACTGGGAGAACCCTACTAGGCCCATATTCGGATGCATCCTCTACTTGCAGTAGTTGGGTTCAATCCTTAGATCTTAAGGATAACCACGACCCTAAAACCCATGAGTGACTGAGGCCATCGTGGACTCTATCAGGTCCAAAGTAAAACACGTGTCACTCAAGGTTGTACCATCACTGTCATTCCACAATGAGCATAATTCCTGAAGGGGTCTGCTAGTCTTATAATTACTTGGACAGAATCTGCATGCCATTTAGGCAGCCCGTGCTTTTAGCACTACGGGAGTATGTACCCGACCCCATTGAGTCCGCCCCAACACAGTCATTACTGAGGGGGTACCCCTAACACGATTTTCAACCGCGGGGTATGTGCGACCTTAAGTCTTATTCATATCCATGCAGAACACCGCTCTTTGGCACTTCGGCCACCACGAGCATCACACCTCTTTGGGTGGAACAACACACTCTGGCTCTTCGGCCCTTACGAGTCTGGTTGCGTAACCGTTCTCAATGAGCATGCATATGACTCGATCTAAATAGATCGGCTACTCGGCGTATTTTTACGCAACGAGTCCAAACCTAGCCAAGGCGCAACCTCTACTCCGGCTGAGCGGCCCTTACGAGCAAGGTGCCCTTGCAGGCACAAGGATACGAGCCGATCTGGCATCGTTCCATCAACGGACATCATTATGCCGTTCCATTGGTTCCGGCAGCTCTTCTGCCAACCATTTCGTCAGCACCTCCCCTGCTCTATCGGCAGCGGTGCGACGAACCCTTGCACATTGTAGAAGGCATTCCATGAACTGGGTATCACTCTGTTATATGTCAGAGTATCCTGCTACATTCTTTCTGAGCTATTCTTAGCTTCTTCAGAATTTTCAGCAGCACTTCCTCTCTTTTACGGAGAAATCGTGCGTTTCTTTTATCCATTTCAGCGGCATCTCCCCTCTTTGGTGGGAAATCGCTACGCTTAACTCAGGAAATGGACGTGCACCGTTGTGCGTACTTTGCATCCATCAAGGTTGCAGGAACTCTGGGCCATAGCCAGGCCATACGTATTTGACTTAGTCTTTACGTAAAGAGCATTTTGCCAAAAAACCGAAGCCTTTCCAATAGGGGCTTCATTCGTCAAGCAGAATCTTGAACGAGGAGCGGTCAGGGAATCGCATTGGCGATTTGGAGTTTGATCTCCATTTGAACGCTCATTTATGCGCTATATATGTAGTATAAGCAGAAGCCTGTGCTTTTTACAGCGGCGGCGTAAAGAAATGCATATACTATTGTTCAGGGTGTATAACTGAACGAAATATTCTACATATATAACAAAACAGAAGCCTTGGCATCGTTCGACGTGACGGCGTAAGTAAATACATTGCATAATCGGAAGTGCAATAATTGGAAATACATAAAACAGGGAGCCTTGGCATCATACGATGCGACGGCAAAGGTAAATTACATAGCCTGTGCGATATAGGACGTGTCGGCAGAATCAGCAGATATACACCTAGATCCGCATCCAACGATAGTTACGAGGCGAGCGCGTGAACACCGAAATGTCCTAGAGGGCTCAACCAAGAACTAGGGCGAGATACCATTTTTGAAGAATGCATATACTGCGCATTCGAACATATATATCCAACGATAGTTACGAGGCGAGCGCGTGAACACCGAAGTATCCTAGAGGGCTCAACCAAGAACTAAAGCAAGATACTACTTCAGAAAGTATATGTTATATACAAACAATCAAATACTTGAGAGAGATGGTTTAATGAAGCGACCTTACTTCAATTTGAGGAAGAAACGACTCCGATTGCTTCAAACGCTTCAAACGAGGCTCGACTTCGAAAAAGGATCAACTTCGAACTTTGGACAAAAAAAGACTTGGACTTTGACTTTGAACCAAACCAGGTTCAAGTCAAGTCAACTGGGTTCAGACTTAGGTCAAGTAGGTTCAGACCTAGGTCAGGTGGGTTAGGACCAGGTCAGGCAGGCTCAGACCAAGTCAAGCAGGCTCAGGCTAAGTCAGGCAGGCTCAGACCAGGTCAGGCAGGCTCAGACCAAGTCAAGTGGGCTCAGGTGGGCTAGGCTAGGTAGGGGAGGTTTGGGAAAAGGAGGAGAGAGAGAGGGGTTGGCGATTTTTAGAGAGAGGGGGGCTCCTCTATTTATAGGAAGTGAAACTTGGGCCCCAAGTTTCACTTTTACCCTATACCCCTTGGCTTTTCAGAAATCCCTTCCATGGAAGGTGCTGGAAGGAGCTGGAAGGTCCTGGAAGATGCTGGAAGGTGCTAGAATATTCTAGAACATTTTCTGAGAAATATTTTTGTGGGTCCCACCAATATTTCCGTGGGTCCCGCAAGAATTTCGGGTTTTCGGCGATTTTTTTCCGAAAAATTCTGAGTACGCCATTCCCTTCGTATTGACGTAACTAAGAAAGTTCGCTCTCAGGAATCCTTTGATTTCGTTCAAGTAAGAAGTTATGGCTTCCAGAGTGTTTGAGCATATATTCGTGATTTGACGAAAATCCTAAGTATAACTGACTCGCAGGAATTGATTCGTTTCGCATTTTGAGAGAAAATGCTATTTTTACCGGTAATTGCCTCATGAATTTATTCAGATATTTTCTGAAAAATTGCGGGTCTTACAGACATCTTTACCAGAAGATGCTCTTGATGGAACAACAGGAATTATAGGTGCTTTTTTTAGAAAACTGAGAATATCAGCAAATGCTTATACCCAACTTTATCCTCGTACAAGCAGCTATTACAGGAATAGCTCTTGTCCTTCAACTGAAAGACAACCCCCTTTAGGGTTGATTATCACTCAGATTCAACCTATTCTATTGATGTAAGATAATATCAAACATAACAGATATACCTATTCCATCTAGAAATCAGAGACCAACATTTCAAAAGGAATGATGGGGATATAGGGAACTAGCTAATGAAGGCTAGTGCTGCTGCTACTTCCAGTCTTGAGCAATGGTTCACACAACCCCAGGATCATTCCTATTGAGGAAGTCACCGACAACACATATAAACGTGAATATGGTGGGTTATGCTAAAAAAGGAAATATAGCAGGGAAAATTAGTTGAAAGCAGAAGGAAATGACGAAATCCATCACTCCATGGATCCGAGAAGTGGCCCAAAACAGGGCAACCGACATATATGAGGTGAAGAGGATAGTATATTGTGAAACACGGCCAGCACATGGTGCCATACGAACAAAGTCTGCATAGATTATAAATATCTTTATAACTCTTAATCAAAATGAACGAAGAATCAGGCAGAATAAAAAAAATGAAAAGATTACATCGAAACAGTGGAGAAAGCATAAATAATCAAAATATCACCGATGATCCCTAATTAATAGAAAATAATCTGGAAACAACATACGTTAAAGCGATCAGAAAAAAAAATAGCTATATAAACCAGAAATCAATGACGGGAATAACACAGACCAAAGCAAAATTAAGGTGAAAAATGAAAATCGAAAGAGAAGGAACAACATAAAACAGGAATTTGAATACATTGAAACAGGGATAAGCAATGTACTGTATTAATGAACGAGACGTTTCAAATGATGATTATAGGCCAACAACAGAATTTCGAAGCATGAAAGGCATTAAAACATAAAGGAAGGATAATATACTATTGTAAACATAGATAAAAAAAAAAAATGTCGAATATCAACAAATGATAGCCTATCAACCAGAGAAATTTGATAAATATAAAAGAGAATGTAGGATCAATTGATCCATTGCTATTGCACAGAGGTGGTTTGACGTTGCAAGGCAACTCAAGCACTACCCAGGGTGCGTTAGTGAAGCAAAATAAATGGAAAGGAAAATTTTAGTGGGATTTATGTAAAAGAAATCAGAAGAAAGGGAGGTTAACTAAGAAGAAATGAAAAAGGAGAAGAGTATTGGCCTTACCAGAAATGCTGAGGATTAACTTTCTTACAGGCAACTGCAGGGAAGACGCCTTGCAGAGATGTTCTTCTTCTTATTCTTGCAGGGATTTTGATGATGGATATCAAAGAATAAAAGCCGATGATGGATTAGCCGAGAACTTGATTAAGTGGGATGCCAAAAGGGGTGTCGATAATGGATTAGAAGGAGAAGAACCCTCGACCAGCAGAGATATTGATGGAAAAACCCGGATGCCGATAATGGTTTAGCCGGAAAAACACTCGATGTCTTGGAATGAAAAGATGTTGATCCTTGATGATATTGATGGATATTAGCCAGAGAAAAAAAATGGATCCCCCCCAAAGAAGATCGGGGTCTCTTCTTAAGGAGGGCGTGGAAAGCTCGAGAGAGGGGGTTCGTTGAAGATGTGGGGTGAAGAACAGAGGAGTCGGTTTTGAGATCGACGATGGAGAGAGGAGAAGAGGGAAGCGCGGGAAAGGGTCGTTGGAATTCTCCACTTTTTCATAAAGAGGTTCCCTTTTTAGGATTTTTTTTGAAAAAAATGGTTAAGAAATGAGGTTTTCGACAAAATGGCTCCAAAAAGCTCAAAAATCCTTCGTCTTTCTTGTAGTTTTTCCCAATTTTTTTGGTTTTTGGTTTATTTTTCAATTTTTTTTTGCTATTTTTAGAAGAAAATCCTAAAGTTTGTGAGAAAACAAAGATTAAAACTATTTTTTTTTTGTTTTTGCAAAAATATTTACAAAAGGGAATTTTTCTGAGAATTTAAAAGTTATTTTGAGAAAATTTCTTCAGAAATGGGTTTGGACCCAAGTTTATAAAAAAAATATTGGGGTTTTAAACCCCGAATTGAGAAATACCATTTGACGGATCCAAACGGATACCGGACGAACTGTTTGAGCTTTTTAAAAGGTTATTTTGGAAATTTCGAGAATTTGATTTTAAATATTGGACAACGAAGCTCAGATTTAGATCTTTTATCTGGATCCGGATCTGAAATTGAGTCAGATATATAAAATGAATTTAATTTCAATAAAACTTGAGAAATAAAATGGAATTTAGATTTTAAAACTGACTCAATTACCCAAAAAAAATAAAGATAAAGTGCAAAAAAAGGAAATATTTAAAAGATTTTGAAAAATTTGGGGTGTTTACAGATGCCCCTCTTTGCTACTAAGCCGGTCGAAAGCCGAACTTAGTGGCAAAGATAACACTCCAAATTTTGAAAATGCCCCAGTCAGCAGATCTGAACTGGGTGTGAAGAATTTATTTGAAAGACATGGTTTTTCTGGCTTAGAACCTTATCCTGAATGGCTTGAGGGGGACGAAATCCTCGAAAATGATATGACTGAATAGATAGAAATGAGGAAATCGTGATGGGACTTTGAGTGAAGGTCCCGAAAATGGTGAAGGATTTTGATCAAGTCACATGAATGAGGCGAGATCAATCTTTTGGAATGAGTCAGGTTTAGCCCTTAACCTGGATGGGACGAAGATATATCGAGATAATTTGGGATGGGGAAAGGAATATAAGTGAACCTCGATGGGACATTTCTGAGAGAAATGCCTCGTGAGATGAAACTCTAGCATGATCCCTTCCTGGATGGATATACAGAGCATGGATTCCTCGATGGGAAGAACCACGATGGGACTGGAGGAAAACGCCTTGTCGAAACAAGACTCAGGTTTAACCCAAACCTGAAAAAGGAAAAATACCTCGAGGCACGAGGTTCAGGCTTAACCCTTATCCTGAAAGGGACGACCATACAGAATCCTCAAACGAGGAAGCCGTGATGGGACAACAAATGCATCGCAAAAGCGAGATTCAGGTTTAACCCTTGACCTGAGTGGGGGGGGGGGGAATCGCACGAAGTTCTCAAATGAAGAAACCGTGGAAGGACTAGAAAGGATATCTAGTCGAAAATGAGACTCAGGTTTAACCCTAACCTGAACGGAAAGATACCTCGTGGAACGAGGCTCAGGCTTAACCCTTAACCTGAAAGGGGCAACCATACGAAATCCTTGGATGAAGAAACCATGATGGGACCTTCGGAATTTGGACGAACAAATCCAAAAGGGGTTTGCGAGAAGAGAAAAATAAGAGATTCCCTAAAGCTTGAAAAGGGGATGATCTCGGGCGTCTCATTGCTGAGACTAAATCAGCTTTCTAAAAACAGACGACCTCTCGCAGAAGGTTTGGGTGATACCTCGAGGAGCGAGGTAACAGGTTTAATCCTTAGCCTGAATGGATACAGGATCCTCGAAGAGCGGGAAAACTGTGATGGGACCTCTAGACTTTGCACAACAAGTCCGAGAGAGATTTTGCAAAAGAATGAAAATGGGGGTCCCTAAAGCTTGAAAAGGGGTTGTTCTTGGGCGCCTCATTGCTGAGACTCAAAATAGCTTTTGACAATAACAGACCTTTTGCAAAAAGTTCAGGTTTAACCCTTATCCTGAGCGAGAACTGTCTATGGTGGGACAGTGGGGAACGCAGGGAAGTGTGCAAATCTAAGAGCGCTCAGATTAGACGGAAGGAAAGGACTTTTCAGTCCTAAGGAGGGATGACGTCAGGATACGTCAAAACGAATATCAAGTTCACACTTCATTTTGGGATAATGAGAAAGTATTGCCAATAAGATGCCAAAAATTGTAGTTGATCTAAAAATGATTGAATTGTGCATGAAAATATCACCTCTTTCTACCCAGAGTATTAGCTCCAATTGGGCTAACTCTGTAGAATCAAGAATCAAATTCAAATTTGTTGCTGTTGAGCTTCTTTAAGGAAGATATCAATTTTCTTGATATGAGAAGAGAGGAAAATATTCTTAGTTTCATAAAAGCGATTGGGTGAAAAGATATTGATAAAAGAATTTCACATAGATAATTCCTGACAATTTCGGGCAGTTTGTTATCCTGGGCATTTCCCACGATGAACTTTTTGCACTCTTTTGAATCATGGAGCTTTCTTGGGCTTTTTTACATCATCCTTTATTTTGGAGATGTCCTGACTTTTCTCTCTTTTTCATGGGAAGGGTACGTCACAAACTCCTTCATCTTGGAGATGTTCCGATCCTTCTTTTTCTTTCTCAGTGATTAGGTTGATGATATAGGTTCATTGGTCAAAATTCTCTAGGTGATAGTGGAAATCGAATATCTTTTAGGGTTTGTCGGTAGGCTCATCACATCCGCCTTCATCTCGACGGTGATCTGAACTTTCCCTAGAAGGATCCGTCACAAACTCCGTCATCTTGGAGATGTTTCCAATCTTCTTTGGCCCCGGGGGTTTACTTGCTTAATTCGTCTTCACCTTGACGAAAATTGAGAGATCCCTTTTGCGGATATTTGATTACAGCTCAAATGACTGAGCGGATATGGATTGGGTAGGTTCTTTTTACTGCCCAGGATATTTCCACTGTCTTACTGCCAAAAGAATGATCTTTAAGAATGTGCCATAGCTATGATCAATATCGATTCACTTATGGCTTTTCAACATCATTGAATTTTTCCTTTGCCGGTCATATCGAAGATTTTTTTTCATCCTCTTGGTTGACCAACAGAAAAAGCCTGAATTCAGTTCTTTATTTCGTAAAAGTCTTGCTCTTTGGGAAATAATACTAAAGGTAGTTTGAGGTAATTCTTTATGTGATGAAAATTTTGAGATCAATAATGACTTGATAACAAATTGGCAAAATATTCTTAAAATCATTGATGAAAGAGATCGCTTGATATCGAATCGACACGTCCGTGACAAAATTCTCCTCTCTTTTTCCCCAAAAAGAGAGACTCAGGCTTAGTCCTTACCTTAATGGAAAGTTGGAAATACTCCTCTCTTCCCAGAAAGAGGAGGTGTTTGCAAAACGGAACTTTCGAAGAGAAATTAAGTTTTCATCAAAACTCCCTATCTCTAGGCTTCTCTTATGGAAAGGCGGCCGAAAAACAAAGTTGAGAAAGTATCACAGAGGGATCGAGTCCATCACACTCTCCCTAGAAGAGGGTCCTCTGTGAAGGGGTTGGCCAAAGATGCGAAAAATGGGGGCCACAAAAAGAAACGAGCTTCCGTCGAAGCTCTCCCTAGAAAAAGGGTTCTTTTGTGTAAAGTTGGTTGTTGTTTTGCAAACTGTTCGCGAAGAAAAACGAGTTCCTTCAAACTCTCCCTGGAAAAGGGTTCTTGCGAACGAAAGACGGTTGCATGCGAAAGGAACGAGCTCCCTCGAACTCTCCCTGAAGAGGGTCCTTTACAAGAGAAAATGATTGATTTTTTGATAAAATGATGACCCGAAGGTCAAAATTGAGAATTTAGAGCTTGAGTAATAATGATTGGTTAGTACAAAGACTGAACCTGGAGGGCTAACTGATCAGTCAGCCAAACAACTAGCACGAGCGCTAGGTGTACCAGCACTGGATTTCAAAGAAATGCCCCAGTACGAGCGCTGGGTTTTAAAAAATGCACACCAGTACGAGCACTGGGTTTTTGAAATGCACACCAGCACGAGCACTGGGTTTTTCAAAAGGAGAATTGAAAAATGAGACCGACATTCAAAGATACTCGAGAATTAAGCGAGAATGATTGCCGGTGTTTCAGGATTATCTTTTACCCTGAAGGGGAAGTTCAAGGAGAACTCCGGTCCAAATACGAGTATTAGATCGACAAGGGAAATTCAAGAGAAAATAAGGACATACAAAAGTGAAAAATCCAAGTCGGGACTCGGTTTTTTCAAACACAAGAAATGAGTGAGAATCGAGTTTGAAAACTCGAATTTTCAAAAGAACGATTTATCCAACACGAGCATTGGATTCAAAAGGAAGTTCAAGTCGGAGCTTGAGACTTCAAAAATAAGAATATACAAAAAGGAAAATCCGAGTCGAAACCCGGTTTTTAAATATAAGAAAATGAATGAGAATTGAGTTTGAAAACTCGAATTCTCAAAACAACCATTTGTCCAACACGAGCATGGGATTCAAAAGGAAGTTCAAGTCGGAACTTGAGACTTCAAAAATAAGAATATACAAAAAGGAAAATTCGAGTCGGAACCCGGTTTTTAAATATAAGAAAATGAATGAGAATTGAGTTTGAAAACTCAAATTCTCAAAACAATGATTTGTCCAACACGAGCATTGGATTCAAAAGGAAGTTCAAGTCATAACTTGAGACTTCAAAAATAAGAATATACAAAAAGGAAAATCCGAGTCGAAACTCGGTTTTTAAATATAAGAAAATGAATGAGAATTGAGTTTGAAAACTCAAATTCTCAAAACAACGATTTGTCCAACACGAGCATTGGATTCAAAAGGAAGTTCAAGTCGGAGCTTGAGACTTCAAAAATAAGAATATACAAAAAGGAAAATCCGAGTCGGAACCCGGTTTTTAAATATAAGAAAATGAATGAGAATTGAGTTTAAAAACTCGAATTCTCAAAACAACGATTTGTCCAACACGAGCATTGGATTCAAAAGGAAGTTCAAGTCGGAACTTGAGACTTCAAAAATAAGAATATACAAAAAGGAAAATCCGAGTCGGAACCCGGTTTTTAAATATAAGAAATGAATGATAATTGAGTTTGAAAACTCGAATTCTCAAAACAACGATTTGTCCAACACGAGCATTGGATTCAAAAGGAAGTTCAAGTCGGAGCTTGAGACTTCAAAAATAAGAATATACAAAAAGGAAAATCCGAGTCGGAACCCGGTTTTTAAATATAAGAAAATGAATGAGAATTGAGTTTGAAAACTCGAATTCTCAAAACAACGATTTGTCCAACACGAGCATTGGATTTAAAAGAAAGTTCAAGTCGGAACTTGAGACTTCAAAAATAAGAATATACAAAAAGGAAAATCCGAGTCGCAACCCGGTTTTTAAATATAAGAAAATGAATGAGAATTGAGTTTGAAAACTCGAATTCTCAAAACAACGATTTGTCCAACACGAGCATTGGATTCAAAAGGAAGTTCAAGTTGGAACTTGAGACTTCAAAAATAAGAATATACAAAAAGGAAAATCCGAGTCGGAACCCAGTTTTTAAATATAAGAAATTGAATGAGAATTGAGTTTGAAAACTCGAATTCTCAAAACAACGATTTGTCCAACACGAGCATTGGATTCAAAAGGAAGTTCAAGTCGGAACTTGAGACTTCAAAAATAAGAATATACAAAAAGGAAAATCCGAGTCGGAACCCGGTTTTTGAGAAAAATATTGATAAGATGGAAAAACGAAATTCTCAGTCAGAACTCAGATGGGAAGGAAATAACTCTTATCCAAAGGTCGGCTTTTTAGAAGGATTGGCAAAATGCATGAATAGTTTTCGATGATGAAGAAGATGGGAGATTCATTCGAGATCCTTGACCCAAGGTGGCCTAAGATCCGAATTTATTTATGATGGCTTCAGGATCTTCCCCTATCCTGATGGAACATAGAACAAAAATTTGAGGTGAATTGAAGAATTTATGGGAAATAATTCAGGTTTATCCCTTAACCTGAAGAAGAATAAAATTTATAAAATGGAGAAGAATTTAAAGAGATTTATTGAAAATTTATTTTGAAAAAGAATTCTCACGGGTAGCAGCGATGCTCCTATGAGAGGTATCAGGATTATCCCTTATTCTGAATGGGAACACCTTGGACAACGAGGGTCAGGTTTTTCCCTTAACCTTAGGGGAAAAAATAAATAAAAGAATACCTCATGGGAAAAGAGGCATCAGGATTATCCCTTAACCTTAAGGGGTTTTTAAAGATAAAGGAATAAAATTTTGTAAGATTGATAAAACTTAATGAAACTTGACAAATTGATAAAATTGACATTAAATTGATAAAATTTGATTAGATAAAAAGAAAAATGAAATGAACGCAATTTAATAAAGATAACCAACTTAACGAAGAATTGGTAAGATTTTTATAAAAGGATCCGTTTGATCCTGCCTGCATATGATGAAGGAAGACAAGTATAGATTAAAATAAAATGCCCCAGTATCAGGGGGAAGGATGTGAGAATTTAACAGAAGATTCTTGCTTTATTGAAAGACTTTTGAAGAGTACAAAAGGCTATGATGAACAATTCAAGTGTAAAATCTTTTCAAATATAAAGCGTTAATAGGATCGGGCAGTTCCACCCCATCTGCGTTGATCAGACGATAGGAATTGCGAGGCAGCGCTTCTTTAACCACATAAGTGCCTTCCCAATTGGATGACCACTTGCCCTTCGGCCGATGCTTGAGATGAGCTGTCGATCTGAGCACAAGATCATTGACTCAGAATCTTCTCTCAATAACTGATTTGGCGTAGTGCCGAGCTATCCTCTGACGATAAGCCTGAGCGTGTTCTGCTGCCTTGAGCCTTTTCTCATCTAGTACATCAAGTTGTACCAACCTCTGTTGTTGATACTGATCAAGCGGAAGTTCGATGAGCGATGCAAATTTGAGTGCGGGCTTCTGAACGTGGAGAGGTATAACTACCTCGGTCCCGTAGACGAGCTCTGAAGGAGTAGCATTGGTTGGAGTCCGAATGGTGGTTCGGTATGCCCAAAGTGCGTCATGCATCTTTTCGTGCCAATTGCGGCCTGTTTCCACTGTTCTTTCCAGAATGCGGATCAAAATTTTATTGGTGGCTTCTGCCTGGCCATTTCCTTGAGGATAATAAGGAGCTGAGAAGTGGTGATGAATCCTGAACTTCGAGCAGAAAGTCTTCATCTTCTCATTCTTGAAATGGCTGCCATTGTCTGACACAATATCATGTGGGATGCCGAAACGGCAAAGGAGATTCTTATGGATAAACGAAATCACATGTTGGCCTTCTACTGTTCACAGAGTTACAACTTCGACCCATTTGGTGAAGTATTTTGTAGCTGCGAGGAAATATCGGTGACCATTAGAAGTCGAAGGAGTGATTGGACCAACTACGTCGAAGGCCCACATCGAAAAGGGCCAAGGAGAGACCACAGATTGCAAGTAAGCGACTGGCGCATGAATGGAAGGTGCGTGCATCTGACATTTGACGCACTTCCTTACAAATTGATGGCAATCATGCTGCATGGTTTTCCAATAATATCCCGCCCAGATAATCTGCTTGACGAGTGTTTGGTAGCCGACGTGACCACCATAAATCCCTTCGTGTGCCTCTCGGACAATTTCCATGGCTTCATCTTTATCTAAGCATCTGGCGTACTCAGAATTGAATCCACGACGATAAAGAGTATCGGCAAGGATAAAATACCGGGCTGACATGCGCTGAATCGCATGTTGCTCCTTTCTTGGCATTTCCGATGGAAATTTACCAGTTTCAATGAAATTTTTGATGTCTTGGTACCAAGGCTTCTCTTTCTGAGTGGCTTGGTTCGCTTGCTCAGTTGGAACGTAGGCAGGTTGATCAAGTCTGCCGATCTCGAAAGAACGACAGGATTCACTGTCTTTAAAAGACAAAATGGAACCCAGACAGGCTAGGTCATCTGCTATATGATTGTACTCCCTCTTGACATGGTTGAGCTGAAACTCTTCAAAGTTGCCTATGAGAGCTAAGGCAATCTTTTAATAAGGGATTAACTTTGAATCCTTGACTTGCCATTCAGCATTAACTTGACTGACAACAAGTAATGAGTCATCGAAGGCATGTACTCTCTTGACATCAAAGTCTTGCAAAATTTTGAGGCCTTGTATTAGAGTTTCATACTCGGCCATATTATGAGTACATTAGAAGTCGAGCTTGAGGGAATAAGGGAGCATCTCCTTTTTAGGGGTGATTAGCAAGATCCCAATCCCTATACCGGACATATTTCTAGCTCCATCAAAGAATAGAGTCCAAACTGGGGACCCCTGAACATTGCAGATGCGATCGTCAGGGAAATCATCTTCTGCTTTGATCTCTTCTGTCAACGGGAAATCTGCCAACAGATCTGCGATGAACTGACCTTTGACTGACTTCTGAGAAACATATTCCAGATCGTACTGCATTAGGAGGACTTGCCATTTTGCAATCCGTCCAGCAAGGAAAGGCTGCTCAAGGATGTACTTGAGAGGGTTAAGTCTTGACAAAATTTTGATTTCTAATGCCAACAGATAATGTCTTAACTTCTGACACATCCATACTAAGGCTAGACATGTCTTCTCCATCTGAGAGTATCTTTTCTCATAATCGATGAAGGTCTTGCTGATGTAGTAGATGGCATGCTCTATCCGACTGCCTTCCTCGTACTGTGCAAGAAATCCTCCGCAAGCATTATGGTTGACGGAAATATATAAAAGGAGTGGTTTCTCGAGTTCTGGTGGCTTCAGAACAGGCGGATTGAGGAGATACTGCTTGATGTTCTTGAATGAGAGCTGACATTCTGGTCCCCACTCAAATTTCACTTCTTTTCTTAACAAGTGATTGAAGGGTTCGCACCTCATGGCCAAATTGGAGATAAAACGCCGAATTGACTGAATGCGACCTTGAAGGCTTCGCAGCTCTTTAAGATTAGTGGGAGGCGGCATATCAATGATCGCCTTTGCCTTGGCAGGATCTACCTCTATGCCTTTCTTGCTAATCATATAGCCAAGCAGCTTGCCTGACTCCACTCCGAAGATGCATTTCTATGGATTGAGTCTCAATTTGTAGAGGATAAGTCTTTCAAAGACTTGGCCGAGAGCATCAAGATGATCCTCTCCTTCTTTGTACTTGACCAGGATGTCATCCACATAGGCATCCATGTTCTTGTGCATCTGGTCATGAAAGATAACTGCCATTGCTCTCTGATAGGTTGCCTCAGCATTCTTGAGCCCAAATGGCATGACTCTATAGCAAAATGTACCCCAAGGCGTGGTGAAGGAAGTTTTGGATTGGTCACGAGCGGCCAATTTGATCAGATTATAGCCTGAGTATCCATCCATAAAGGAAAACATGGCATGGCCTGCCGTGCTGTCGATCAAAAGATCGATGTTGGGGAGTGGATAATCATCCTTCGGGGTTGCTTTGTTGAGATTTCTGAAATCAATACAGATCCGGACTTTGCCATTCTTTTTGGGAACCGCCACGATGTTTGCCAACCAGTCTGGGTATTCGATAGTTCGAATGAATCCTGCCTTTAACAACTCTTCAAGTCCTTTAACTTGCGGTGCTACTCGGGGATCCATTTTTCTGAGTTTCTGCTTGATGGATTTGCAATCTGGCTTCAGCACAAGGCGGTGCTCAACCAACTTGGGATCTAGGTCTGGCATATCCTCATAAGTCCAAGCGAAGACTTCCTGGTGCTGTTTGAGGAAGTAGACAAGACTTTCCTTCTCATCCGAATTCAAGCTGGAACCGATCTTGAGGATTTTTGGATCATCTTCCGAACCGATGTTGACATCCTCTGTTGGGTCTTGAACCAATGGTGATGGTTCATCCTACTTCTGAATACTGGCAAATCTTGAATCGTTGAGTCAAATTCTGCCAACTCTTTGATCTGCTCTGTCACTCTGCTAACTTCTGCCCCTGCCTTTGCCTTGCAGATTCTGGCCGGTTTGGATTTATTTTGATAAAAATTGGTATTGATGACGAGCTTTTTGAGCGATTTAGGAGCCATGATTCTGGCAATCTGAAAGTGCAAAGAAAGTTTTTGAGAAAAAGGGTAAAAGGTTTTGAAAAATAGCCTTTTGTACAAAGAAGAATGACAATCATGGAAAATGATGTAAGCAAAGAATTTGTGTACACCAAGATGAGAAATAGGAATCAAAATTTCATTGATTTAAGTAACTTTGGTATTTACAGATGATTGAAGAAAATAAAGAGACTGGGACGGATCTTTTGCCCCTTACAGGATGACTTTAAAAGGAAACAGAAAAACACTGACATTGTCTTTTTTACTGAGCTCCTTTGATGAAAGTGGTCTTCTTACCAGACGATTGACCCGTGAAACCCAAGCCTGTACCTTCAATATGCCAAGCGGGGACGATCGGCTCCAGAATGCCGTCTTCATTTCTGCCTAGGCCCTGAAGGGCTGATAACCGTGCTTCATCAGAAGATCAAACCCTTTCTTATTTTTTGAGAACTGAGGGAAAAGAGGGTGATCTTTGAGTGTAGTGCAATCAAGGCGCCCACCTAGCTTGAAGAAGCGAGGTCCCTGCCACTGAACCACTGCTGCAACATTTTCTATTGGCTGGACTTCTTTTAGCTTCATCATGTCCAAGCTTTCACTTAAATTGATTTCATCGACTTCCCGGATGCTCGGGATGTCGGCAGTGAAAGTAGGACGGGGAATCATCGGCTGCGGGAGTCGCTCTTACGGGTCCTCTCCTAGGACCGTAGTGATCATGCCTCCCTTCGACCATTTGATACATTGGTGGAGGGTTGAAGGAACAGCATTGGCGGTGTGGATCCAAGTGCGTCCCAGGAGAAGGTTGTATGTGGGCGGCACATTGACCACATGGAAGAGGACCGTATGCACCGAGTAATTGATGAAGATTTTGAGAAATATCTTCCCCTTGGATGGCTGTCCATGGTTGTCAAAATCGTAGATCGTGATCGGATTCGGGGTATATTCTTCCTCTTTTAGGCCCAATGCCTTAGCCGTCATTTCAGGGCAGATATTGAGGCTGCTGCCTCCATCGACGAGCACATGAGGGACTGTCATGCCCCTGGTTCGCACCACTATGTAGAGAGCGTTATTGTGGAATGAATGAGGTTTTGGCAAATCCTCATCCAAAAATGTGATTGGTGCATTCGTCATTGCTTGATTGACGATTTGAGCCATATCTTGTGGAGTGGTGCTAGGCTTGACTTTGATTTTTCTGAGAAGCTCTTCTAGCACTTGTTGATGTTCGGGCGAAGCGTGGGTCAGATCCAGGATAAAAATATTGGATAAAGCGGTGATTGGCTTCTGAACAGACCCTGAAGCCTCTTCTTCCTTCGAAGCCGCCTTGATAAAGCTCTTCAGGATCCTGGGAACCATCTTGGCAATTTTTGCCGCTGCTTTCGCTGGTTTCTTGTTGCTGGAGAATGCAGTAATATCCACCCTCTTGGCAGAAGACTGCGCTTGGCGAAGGACCAGGACCTGATGTTGATTCTGAATGTCCTGACTAGAATATGGCTGGATGCTGTCTTAAAGAGAGAACGTTTGTTCCGTGATGACTTTAGCTGAATGCTTGGGAAATTTCTTGGATAAAATTTCCGGCTGCTCTTCTTCATCTTTAATTAGCAAGTTTTTGTCAATACAGTCCTGGATGATGTTTTTAAGGACAAAACAGTGCTCTGTGTCATGTCCAACAGTCTGGTGAAACTTGCAGAATTTATCCGTCCATTTTCCCATAGTGACCGGAGGATCTGCCACTTTGGGGAGTTTAATCATTCCCTTTGACATCATATACTCCAAGATGTCTTCGCGGGACTGTTCCAGAGCTGTGAACTCTCGGTCATAACTCCAACCCTCGTGCTTCGGCTTTTCTGACTATTTCGCTTCTGGCTGAGGTGCTGACTGAATAGGCTGTGGCTTGACAAACTTCCCCTTCTAAGCTGCAGAGTTTGTCCTTTCGGCCCTGGAGTGCCCTGAGTTCTTGTTACGATTTTTCTTGCCCTTCTTGTTGTTGGAGCTGCCACTGCCCTGATTCAAAATTTCTGCTGAGTAGGTGACGTGCGCCTTCTTCTTCTGATCAGGATTCCCTCTGACAAAAGGATATCCTTCGTAAAGACCATAGTCCAGGCCGGTCTCGAGCCATTCAGCTCTTTCGATTAGTTTGATGAATGATTTGGCCGGCGAGATAGAAATGAGGTTCCTCAGGGGTTGGGCAAAGTTGTTCAAAATGATTTGTAGGGCGTGCTCCTCTGGGATGGGAACCTTCATTCTATTACAGGTGCTTCTCCACCTGTGAATGAATTCGCTGGCTTTCTCATTCTCATTCTGTTTCAGATTGTACAGATGGTTGAGGGTTGGTGAGGCTTCAATATTGAACATGAAACGCTCAATGAACAGGTTAACGACTTTGTCGAACTCTCGTAGTTCGATAGGATTCATGTGGTCCGCATACCACCTGGCCGCTACCCCCTCTAGGCTGCGAGGAAAGCAAATGAACAACGCCCGGTTGTCCTTCCTGAAACGGCCGCATTCAGCATAGAAAGTGGCCAAATGAGCCTTAGGGTTGCTCGTTCCGTCAAATTTAAGGAACTTGCGAGGGAGATTTTTTAGATTGTCATCCCCGTCTAGGCCATGGTAAAAATCTTCGCCAGAGTAGGTCTGCTTGCCCTTGCTTTTGGCCTGGATATCCTTGATGGCCCGATTCATTTCTTTCATTTGTTCTTGCATCGGATCATTAGCAGGAATGGGCTTGTTGATTGATTCGGGCTCTGCAGCGGTCTTTACAAACTGCGTCGGAGGATTCTGATGATAAACAAACTGTTCTTCTTCGTCTGATTCCTCTTCAGCTGATTCTATTTCTTCAGAAGTGGTGGCAGGCTGTACTTTTTTTCTAACGATCCTGACTGGTTTCTTTACAGCCTTCTTCTTTGGCTTGCTTTTCGGAGCAACCTCCTTCTGACTGGCCTCAGCCTGTTCTGACATCATTCTGGTCATCATTCTTTTGAACAGGTTGTATATAGCGGGGTCTATATCATCGGTCTGATTTTGATTTTGCCCCCTGACTGACTTAGGAGAGCTGACTGCCTCGACTTCGCTGTCGCTGTGCTGAGGGGCGGTTTCCTTTCCTGCTCTGGTTTGTACCATTTTGACAATGCCAGATGATTTCTGCAGAAGTAGAAGAATGGTTAGAGCCTGGAGGAATTTTTGAAAATGCGACCTTTTGAGAAAAGACATAAAAGAAGGAATTGATAGACGATTTAAACAAGTTATCCCATTACCAGGGATTGGGTCATCACAAATTTTGCAATAATTGTGTCACCATTTTGCGGCAACAAAAATGCACCTTATGACCTAGGCGAGGTCATCCATCATGATGAGAGATAATCGAAGAAAGAATATAGAAAAGAGGTCTCATCACCGGGGATGAATTTTGTCACGAGAATCGTGACTATATACAACAAAATAAAACTTTGGCCATAAAAAGCTTTTTTATCAGAACAAAAGTTGCATTTTTATTGATAACAAAATCTAAATACAAAGAGAAGGCAGGCAGACAGTTTGCCACCATTCTCGATATTCCGAAGATACATTAGGACCAGGAAACATAGACAAAGGAATGAAAGAGTCCCAAGTGTATTTGGTGACGTGGTATGCCCCAGACCACTGATCCGACCGTAGATCAAACTCTGGCATGCGGCCCGTCGGGAAGCGGGTGTTGACACGAATCTGCCGCTGCGAGAACTGTCGGAGACACCTCTCTGGATGATAGTCGACGCAGAAGAAAGGGTCGAGCAATCTGTAATGCTTGCTACGAGCATAAGTGTAGCGAGGGACTGATTCTCGTATGTCAAAATAGTCCCAAAGGATCTCTTCTTGGTGCAATCTCTCGATCAACGTTCGATATTGATCAATAGATTTCGGCTTCTTGCTGTTTGAACCTGAAGGAACCTGGCTTTAGATGGAACATGTCGCAAGAACCACGACTGCAAGGCATACGTGCATCCTTCCACCAGAATGGTCTCTCCGAGGGCGAAACAGGCTAAGCCTCTGTAGAGGAAGGCTAAAGCTGCCATGGACACCGAAAGCTGGCGGGTCTGCCTGCTTCCCCATCTTCGAAAGAGTTGGGCGACTCTGACATCGATGAAATTCTGACCATCCTGAAAGAATGCTAGTCCCACTGTGCATAGGACCATGGCATGCTGAATTCTTTCTTTTGCTGCTCGAGACAAGGTATCGACTTCTTCATAGGCCCCATACTTGTGATAGAGTCCGAACAGATCGATGTACTGACTTCCGTTGATCTCCATGAGAGGCCAAGATCTACTCCCTGTAGCTCTGGCCAATGCTTCTCGAACATCTATCCCTTTGACATTGATCAGGAACTGCTGCTCGACCGGATCGTCTGGCTGACCAGCTGGCTCTGGCAATCCCACGATGTCACTGAACTCATCCATTAGCAAAGTCATCTCTCCCCATGGAAACCAAAATGTGCAGGTACGCGGATTCCATCGTTCTGCCATAGCTTGAATTAGACTGTCGTTGATGGTTCGCTTGCCAACTGTCGATGCCATCTCCAATCCACAATCATCCAAGTGGTCCGGGAACATACGCGAGAAGGTGGTGAACCAGGAATAATACCACCGAGGGAAGAAGGAACGAGACTGGATAACCCGATGATTTGGGGTTCCATCCCTTATTTGACAGAAGATATGATCCCTGAGAAAGATAGCATTGGGAAATTCGGACGCCATCGAAATGATACTGAGGCAAGAGAGGAAGAGAATTAGATAGACTGCAGGACTTACGGACAAACTTTTGATGAAAGAAGAGGATAGACATAAATCCTGGAAATTTTTTGAAAGATCAAGGGACTTGGAAAAAGACTTTCCAGGGTTTTTAAGAAAATTTTCGACACACAAAAGAAAAAAGAATGTTGGTAAAGGGAAAATATGCACCTGGGGTTTTTGAAAATATAGGAAAATTTTGAATAGTACACCCAGGGTTTTAAAGAAGGTTTTGATATATACAGGAGAATACAAGAAAATATTACGCAATCATAACTGCACAAACAAGGATGCGCACACAGCACTCCCTAAAGGCTGACTCTAAATGCAATATTTGAAATAGCTTGTAGGACCCTAATCCTAACTCTATGGTTCAGATCATCTGATTCCAATCAAGGTATGCCGATATACTCAAGCCGAAGCTCGAAGTACGTGGCATATAAGATATTTCTCCGGTTCTAAGGTAAAGGCTTCCCAACATCCTTGAGCACCTACCGATATACCTTGGACTATGGCCCTTAGGTACGTGGTAGGGCGACGCGAACCCAAATAAGTGGTCCAGTTGTGAGGCTCTCTCCCGAACTATGGTTCAGTGAGACAGCCCAGCAACGTGAAGACCAGGACAATATAGGTAGGGATGTTTTCAAAAACATGTTCAATATGCAATAAATCCAGAAGGCTCTAATGCAAGTCCTAAAGAGATAGATTTAAATGAAAAGAAGCATACACTTGCATACATTGTTTGCATTCAATCCCTAAAATTGAGGAGAGTTGTATTTAAAACCTAAGTCTAATGTGAACATGGAATAATTTCCTCAATATGGTCCTACCAAACCATACTTAGATCCTATATGCAAAATAATGTCAGCTTAAGACAGAGTCTAGGCTCCTAAGGTTTGCATGAAAAAAAAATGTAGCTGACATATGTTAGAATAAAGACTTAGATTATATAAAAGCAAAGCAAAGGCATAGATTCAACCGGACGAAGACGGGTCCCATCTCGGTCGCTAAAACTGTGATCATCGCAAAAATTTTCCTCTCTTGTGGTTTCTCTCTCTTCCTTCTCTTTTCCTTTTCTAACCTCTATTCTCCTCCTTTTTGAAGGGAGAAAAATAAAAGATAGAAAAGAAAGAGAGAAGAGAAAAGAAAGAAAGAGAGAAGAGGAACTCTTTTGCGGGATTTCACTTGACCTTAATTTGAAAATATTTAGAAATTTAACTCGCCTCCGTTTTGAAAATATTTGCGGGAAAATGGAAAGACGGGATTCGCTCGTCGGTACGAGGTTCGACCGTTCCTGGCGCCTTTACCAAAGGTAATCGAACCAAGGATCAAATTTATGCCTTTTTGCTTTGCCTAAATATTATCTAAGAATTTATTCTAACTCTAAATGCACAAAAAATCATGCTTGTGCAATGCAAGGATGTATGCTCTTTTTGAAAGATGTTTTGAAAATTTCCAAGTATTCTGAGATGAACTTGATAATGGAGTGAAGAAATGGTTGAATCTGATTTAGAACTTGAGATAGGTCAGAGAAGTTCTAAGTTTTTGAAGTAAATCAGAGTTGGAAGAATAAATTTTTGATTTTAAGAAAGAATGATTTGAAGCTTTGAAATAAAAGGAAATGAAGTTTCAAAGTCGGAAATGGACTTTGAATTTAATCATGGATTTAGGAGAAGAAGATGAAATTTTGAAGTGATATTGAATTCGAATCTTAAAATGGATCTGAGAAAATCAAAATGGTATTAAAAATAGAAAATGGATTTCGGGAGTTCAAATGAAATCTGAAAATAGACTTGGATTTGAAATCTAGATTTTGAAATGGAATTGGATCTTAAGAATGGATTTAAGATCTGAGATCTGAGATCCAATGTAGAATTGGGTTCCGGATCCTAAAATGGATTTGGATCTGAAGTTTGAGATCCAAAGTGAAATTGGATTCTGGATCCTAAAATGGATTTTGGATCTGGAGTCTAAGATCCAATGTAGAGTTGGACTCTGGACCCTAAGATGGATTTTGGATCTGAGGTCTGAGATCCAAAGGTAGAATTGTTTTCAGAAAACTGGATTCAAGTTGTGATTGGGATCTATTTTTGGATTTGGATTCTGAAAGTCCAAATGGGACTTCTGAAGATGGATCTGGGTTTTGAAAACCCAGATTGAATTTAAAATTTAGAAGAGGCCAAGCTTTTGAGATTCAGAATCAATCTCAAACTTTGGATTTTGAATTTGAAGATAAACTTGGTTTTGAGTTTGAAGATAAATCAGAATTTTCAAAGTTAATTTAAACTTTGAAATTTCATTTAGATTTTGAATTTTGGATATACAAATGGATTTCAAAGTCAAATTGGACTTTGAATTTGAAGTTAGAATTTGAATTTTGGATATACAAACGGATTTCAAAGTCAAATTTGGACTTTTGAATTTTTGAAGTTAGAATTTGGGATCAGAAGATGAATCAGAATCTCAAAGTTAAATCGAACTTTGAATTTGATCAGAGTTTTTGAATATAAAATGAATTTGAAATCTCAAAGTTAAATTGAACTTTGAGATTTGGAAATGAAATAGAATTGAAAATGAAAAAGATGAATTGAATTTTACAAGAATTGAAGATTGATTGAAGAAGATATTTATATCACTTGGAGTTTTGAAAAAGGAATTTTGAAAATATGTAGTTTTATACTAAATGATGAATGAATTTGAAGAATTTGAAATTGGATTTTTGAAAAGCTATTTCATTCTTTAGATGAATTAAAATAAGATTGAAGATATAATACATCCTTGACTATGGTCATTGAATGTATTATATAATAATCTGTATTTAGATTCAAGAGAAGAATGAAATACATTTGGTGCTTTTATAGAATTTAAAATGAAATAAACTCTCAATATACCCTTACTATGGCCATTGGTATATATTTTGAGTTAATTTTAAGTTAAATTCTGATAAAAGAAGAAAGTATTTAAGGAAAATATGATGAATTTTGAAAACGGATCCAGTGTTATTTCGTAAAAGATAAAAATCCTAAGTTTTGTTTACATCCTGACTATCGCCATTGATGTAAATCATCAACTTAAGACTAATTACCTCTTACGAAATGGTGCATGTGCCATTCGTGTTCCCATTTGTGGGAATTTGAGAAATAAAGGCGAAATGCATGAAAAACAAGTAATTCCTGATATTTATGATGCTCATTCATTCTATCTAAAAGCTAAAATGTAAATTCTCATTATATCTAGCTATTACAAATTTTAACTTAAATTTTACAAGAGTCTCTAATTCTAGAAAATAGCATCTTCCATGTATTTCCTGCAAAACACTTAAATAAAATATTAGAGGAGGATTGCAAATATTACTTTGATATTAGAGTTACAAGTGGTGAGAAACTCATGTATCTAACTTAGGCTTTAAATGAAATGATGTTTACGATCTTAGGTGTGGGAGGATGGAGAATGAGGAGAAACAGGGGTTGTGCTAGGCAAATGGCATTGCCAGTATAGTGAATGAAAATGCTATGATACTGTTACATCATACAATGAATATATATAGAACCAACAATAAAGGTCGACTAAAAGTATCATTGTGAAAGCAGTGATGATGTATTGGAGGTGAAGAAGTGGGTAAATAGTGATCGTGGCTGGTAAGGGGAGTACTGGCGGGAAAGTAACTATTGGCACAAATGGAAAAACATGTGGGATGTATACTACTACAGACCGCATGCTGGGTGATCTCAGACATCACGAAGGCAAAGGCAACTGCTTGTTGTCTCGCTTAAGTCACAACCTGGTATTGACTGCAGCCTCCATGGCTGCATAACATTTGCCAACCAGTTGACCCAGGCTGGAAGCTTGTGCACATCAAATTTTTTTTTTTATGGGATTTGTTGCAGAAGTGTCTGCAATTTCTGACAGAGAGATAACTGAATATCATGGCCATTCTTGGTTTGATTCCCTCAGAATCTGATTTACCTGGGGGTTATGATGGGGCTGGTGGAGATGATGACAAAAATTATTAACATATAATAATGTAGTGAAGATGTTAGGAATGAAGATGATGTAAGAAGTTACAGGTATACAGTGGGTAGTGACGCTACAGTGAATATGTATAACAAGCAGTTTCCACTTGCAGCAAGTTAGCTAACCACAGACCCTAAACAGATCTATTGCACAATGTATCGACATTTGCAATTCTGAATACTATAATGCTTCTGATTTTATATTCAAGGTTGGATAAAAAAAAATTTAGCAGGAAATGAGGATTTACAGTAAGGGAGAAAGGAGCTTACAGTTGACCATATAAGAATGATGGTCTCTTATGACAATCCAAAAAGAAAGCACAATGTTATCACAATTGCATCAGATAAAACCTGGTTCCTGTGAACACCCTTGTGCACGAAATCCGAGACCTGAAGGAGCCAAGAAAACCGCTCCTGCTACAGCCCTATTGCTTTATCGATATCCTTTCCAACCTTACTCAAAAGACACACATCACTCAGAGCTTCAATGATATCAATTATACATTCTGATTTTGAAGATCTTTTACCCTTGATCCCTCACAATAGACACTTTACAGAATGCTGTTTATGACATGCTTTGATGCTATGGTCTGGTTACCATTTATCTGATTTTAAGTCTTTGATCATGAAATCTGACTTAGTTGCCAAAAGGTTAAACAACTAAATACCGATAAATGACATTTAAACATTAGACACATTATGGAAATGCCAGACCATGAATTGGACAGTAGATTTATAAATACCTTGTCCGACCATTATCCAAATATACAGAGGCTTGTCCAAATTATTTTATCAGTTTTTCTTGACAAACTATATACACTCAGTATGATTTTCTAAATTCACTTATCATATTAGATTGATTTCTTGAACTCCATGGGCTTCACCAAAGTGATCCCAGCTATTGGGTCAGTTTTTGGCAACTGACCCTTACGGAAGGAGGCAGTGCAGAACCAATCTCAAGGTGTATGGCACACCATTTTACAGGAAATCTACCAGAATTATGAAAGAAACATAGGCTTGCAGGAACTGAACCAGGCATTTTACAAAACGAAATAATAAAAGAAAAAAAAATAAATAAAAAAAATAAAAAAAATAAAGACTAAACATGATACGGATGTAACATGCTGATCAGAATAACTCAAATATGACTATTAATTGACTCATATATCAAAATAGGCACATGATTTAACAACAAGTAGACTGAAGCACGGTGGTTGCCACTGTCTAATCCACAGAGAGTTACCCAAATGATCAAGAGACATCTTTACCAGAAGATGCTCTTGATGGAACAACAGGAATTATAGGTGCTTTTTTTAGAAAACCGAGAATATCAGCAAATGCCTATACCCAACTTTATCCTCGTACAAGCAGCTATTACAGGAATAGCTCTTGTCCTTCAACTGAAAGACAACCCCCTTTAGGGTTGATTATCACTCAGATTCAACCTATTCTATTGATGTAAGATAATATCAAACATAACAGATATACCTATTCTATCTAGAAATCAGAGACCAACATTTCAGAAGGAATGATGGGGATATAGGGAACTAGCTAATGAAGGCTAGTACTGCTGCTACTTCCATTCTTGAGCAATGGTTCACACAACCCCAGGATCATTCCTATTGAGGAAGTCAGCGACAACACAGGTAAACGTGAATATGGTGGGTTATGCTCAAAAAGGAAATATAGCAGGGAAAATTAGTTGAAAGCAGAAGGAAATGACGAAATCCATCACTCCATGGATCCGAGAAGTGGCCCAAAACAGGGCAACCAACAGATATGAGGTGAAGAGGATAGTATATTGTGAAACACGGCCAGCACATGGTGCCATACGAACAAAGTCTGCATAGATTATAAATATCTTTATAACTCTTAATCAAAATGAACAAACAATCAGGCGGAATAAAAAAAATGAAAAGATTACATCGAAACAAGGGAGAAAGCATAAATAATCAAAATATCACCGATGATCCCTAATTAATAGAAAATAATCTGGAAACAACATACGTTAAAGCAATCAGGAAAAAAATAGCTATATAAACCAGAAATCAATGACGGGAATAACACAGACCAAAGCAAAATTAAGGTGAAAAATGACAATCGAAAGAGAAGGAACAACATAAAACAGGAATTTGAATACATTGAAACAGGGATAAGCAATGTACTGTATTAATGAACGAGACGTTTCAAATGATGATTATAGGCCAACAACAGAATTTCGAAGCATGAAAGGCATTAAAACATAAAGGAAGGATAATATACTATTGTAAACATAGATAAAAAAAAAAATGTCGAATATCAACAAATGATAGCCTATCAACCAAAGAAATTTGATAAATATAAAAGAGAATGTAGGATCAATTGATCCATTGCTATTGCACAGAGGTGGTTTTGACATTGCAAGGCAACTCAAGCACTACCCAGGGTGCGTTAGTGAAGCAAAATAAATGGAAAGGAAAATTTTAGTGGGATTTATGTAAAAGAAATCAGAAGAAAGGGAGGTTAACTAAGAAGAAATGAAAAAGGAGAAGAGTATTGGCCTTACCAGAAATGCTGAGGATTAACTTTCTTACAGGCAACTGCAGGGAAGACGCCTTGCAGAGATGTTCTTCTTCTTATTCTTGCAGGGATTTTGATGATGGATATCAAAGAATAAAAGCCGATGATGGATTAGCCGAGAACTTGATTAAGTGGGATGCCAAAAGGGGTGTCGATAATGGATTAGAAGGAGAAGAACCCTCGACCAGCAGAGATATTGATGGAAAAACCCGGATGCCGATAATGGTTTAGCCGGAAAAACACTCGATGTCTTGGAATGAAAAGATGTTGATCCTTGATGATATTGATGGATATTAGCCAGAGAAAAAAAATGGATCCCCCCCAAAGAAGATCGGGGTCTCTTCTTAAGGAGGGCGTGGAAAGCTCGAGAGAGGGAGTTCGTTGAAGATGTGGGGTGAAGAACAGAGGAGTCGGTTTTGAGATCGACGATGGAGAGAGGAGAAGAGGGAAGCGCGGGAAAGGGTCGTTGGAATTCTCCACTTTTTCATAAAGAGGTTCCCTTTTTAGGATTTTTTTTGAAAAAAATGGTTAAGAAATGAGGTTTTTGGCAAAATGGCTCCAAAAAGCTCAAAAATCCTTTGTTTTTCTTGTAGTTTTTCCCAATTTTTTTGGTTTTTGGTTTATTTTTCTATTTTTTTTTGCTATTTTTAGAAGAAAATCCTAAAGTTTGTGAGAAAACAAAGATTAAAACTATTTTTTTTTTTGTTTTTGCAAAAATATTTACAAAAGGGAATTTTTCTGAGAATTTAAAAGTTATTTTGAGAAAATTTCTTCAGAAATGGGTTTGGACCCAAGTTTTTTAAAAAAATATTGGGGTTTTGAACCCCGAATTGAGAAATACCATTTGACGGATCCAAACGGATACCGGACGAACTGTCTGAGCTTTTTAAAAGGTTATTTTGGAAATTTCGAGAATTTGATTTTAAATATTGGACAACGAAGCTCAGATTTAGATCTTTTATCTGGATCCGGATCTGAAATTGAGTTAGATATATAAAATGAATTTAATTTCAATAAAACTTGAGAAATAAAATGGAATTTAGATTTTAAAACTGACTCAATTACCCAAAAAAAAATGAAGATAAAGGGCAAAAAAAGGAAATATTTAAAAGATTTTGAAAAATTTGGGGTGTTTACATAAGGGGATCGCATTGGCGATTTAAAGTGGATCTCCATTTGAACGCTCATTTACGTGCCATATATTTAGTATAAGCAGAAGCCTGTGCTTTATACAGTGGCGGCGTAAAGAAATGCATATACTATTGTTCAGGGTGTGTAACTGAACGAAATATTCTACATATATATTTATAGAAAGCAGGAGCCTTGGTGTCATTCAACACGACGGCGTAAGTAAATGCATAATCGGAAGTGCAGTAATTGGAAATTGCAGAAAGCAGGGAGCCTTCGCATCATACGATGCGACGACAAAGGTAAATTACATGGCCTGTGCGATATAGGACGCATCGGCAGAATCAACAGATATACACCTAGATTCGTGTCCAATGATAGTTATGAGGCGAGCGGGTGAACACGAAAATGATCTAAAGGACTCAACCAAAAACTAAAGCGAGATACCATTTTGAAGAACGCATATACCGCGTATTTAAACATATATATCCGACGATAGTTACGAGACGAGCGGGTGAACACCGAAGTGTCCAAAAAGGGCACAATCAAGAACTAAAGCAAGATACTACTTTAGAAAGTATATGCTATATACAAACAATCAAATACTTGAGAGAGATGGATTAATGAAGCGAACTTACTTCAAATCGTGGAAGAAACGTCTCCGGGTTGCTCCTTTGGCTTCGAGTCTTCCTTCGAGAGGTCAGACTAAGTCAGATGAAGCTGACTTAGTTGAGAAAGAGGTAGAGTAGGTCAAGCTACTCAACTTAAGTGGTTTGAACCAAAAAGGGTTCGGTCCAAGTCAACTGGGTTCAGCAGGTTTGAACTCAGCTCAAGTAGGCTAAGCCTGGGTTCAGAAATCCAAACCGAAATCTGGACAAAAAAGGACTTTGACTTTGACTTTAAACCCAGCTAGGTTCAAGTCAAGTCAACTAGGTTTGGACCAGGTCAAGTGGGTTCAGACCCAAGTCAGGTGAGCTAGGACCAGGTCAGGCAAGCTCAGACCAGGTCAGGTGGGTTCAGGCCAGGTCAGGTGGGCTCAGACTCACTTGGGCTCACTAGGGGAGGTTTAGGAGAGAGAGAGAAGGCAAGAGAGAGAGGGGGGGCCGAAATTATGAGAAGAGAGAGAGTGGGGAGGGCTATTTATAGCCCAAGCCCACCTCCTTTAAGGATTTTTCCATTCTCGTTTTGCCCTTAGCTTTATTTTAAATTTTAAGAGGTTCCTTTTGAGGTGGGGCCCACTAGATATTTCCATAGGATATTTTGTGGGTCCCAAAAGATATTTTCTGAGGAATATTTTTGTGGGTCCCACCAACATTTCCATGGGTCCCGCAAAAATTTCGGGTTTTCAGCAATTTTTTTCGAAAAATTTTTAGTACGCTATTCTCTTCGTATTAACGTAACTAAGAAAGTTGGTTCGTAGAAATCTCTTGATTTCGTTTAGGTAGGAAGTTATGGTTTCTAGAGTGTTTGAGCATATATTCGTGAAGATACGAATATCCTAAGTATATTTGGGTCGCAGGAATCGGTTCGATTCGCTTTACGGAAAAAATGCTATTTTTCACTGGAGAATGCCTCAAGAATTTCTTCAGATATTTTCTGAAAAATTGCGGGTCTTACATCATTACCCCCTTAAAGGAATTTCGTCCGCGAAATTCAGTTAAGAGTACAAAGTGCGTAACTCAGGATATTTCCCCCATATGTTAGATTCATAATTGTATTCACTTAGTTGAACATCGTATTTATTCCAATCATAACCTCGTATCATAATTCATGATCGATGAGGTATGCTTCTCATATCTGCGTTTAAATTACACTACAACCACGATAGTTTTATTGAATCAATGTTCTTCCAACCGGCTATCAACTTAGCCATCTTGTGTAACTATTTCATACACATAGATCATTCTTATTAGAATTTAACCATTTTGGAACAAGTCCCATGTCAGACTACCTGGTATTGGAAACGTACCTCCTCACAGGTTCGCCCTCGTCAGACTTACCTGATATTGGATCAGTACACCCTCACAGAATCAAACTAGTCAAGCTACTGATTTTGGAACATATACACTCGCACGGAGCTGTATACCCTCATAGGCTCACTCTAGCTAGACGATCTGATCTTGAATATGTAAAACCTCACAGGACTCTCTTATTGGGAACAATTCCTCGATGGTTTATTTTATTATGTGACTTTTAGCGTTCAAATTACGCAGACTTAATTTCTCAATCATGAGGTCTATAGCCATAACTTTTGGGCATAAGCACTTAAGATTTAATTTAACAAATCCAACATTACTTTTGAGAACAAGGATACACAACGATCCAGATGACCGTACACAAGGTCATACGCCTCTTGTCTCAAGCATTCATTGGATCTTGTCTTTCGATAGCTTTTTACCCATTACAACTCTATCTATCAAGGTATTAAGATTCCTTGATACGATCATTATCCATGACTTGTTCGGCTGTCACCGCATAGATACGACCTGCCACAGGTTTCTGCTCTACCCTGGGTAGTGGCAGTCGTTGTTGTTGAGAGGGTTCTCCAGATCCCATATTTCTCCGTTGAAGATTTGAGGCCTTCTTGCGACATTCTCTTACACGATGCTCTGGTTTGCCGCAATATAGGCAACCTCCTGTATCGCGAGGGCAAACCCCTCCGGGATGATCTGAGCTACACCTCGGGCATCGAAAATTAGATGGTTGGTAGGGCTGATTGGCTTCTACCATCTGCAATGGCCGCTCGGCCGGTGGAGTAAAATGGTTCTCCCGAAAATCCCTCTTATAAAAAGGTTGTGATTCCTGGCCACCGGAGAACGTCTTCCTATTGTTCCCATTACTTGTTACTGGTCTCTTTACCACGATCCCTTTGCATCGCTCCCAGTCTGTGCTAATCTTCGAAGTTGCTGCCACAGCGGCTTGAAAAATCTGGGGTATGCTGGTTATAACTCGAGATCGTAACCCTTCCAAAAATCCGTTGATATATTTATCGGCTCTTTCCTGGTCTGTGTCAAATAACCGAGAGCAGTACCGCTCAAGGTATTGAAACTTGGTAGTATAGTCGATGAGACTCATACTACCCTGCTCTAGTTCCAGGAACTCCATCTTTTTCTTATTTCTGGAGTGCAACGGGAAGTAGTTATTCAAGAAAGTTCTCCGAAAATCATCCCAAGGGATGACTTCAAGCTGAGAGAACTGGATGATCTTAGTGGTATCCCACCACTTTCGTGCATTATCCTTCAGCCTATATGTGCTGAAGTTTGTCTTTTTCTCTTTCGGTACTCCAAGTACCAGGAATGCGTGCTCTGTCTCCTCGATCCAACTTTCTGCAAGCTCTGGATCGGCACTGCCAATGAAAACCGGTGGGTCAAGCTTGAGGAACTTCTCATAAGTTATTTCTCCCAGATTCTCGTTGTGAGGCGGGGCTGGTGCTTTGTTATCGTCGCGAAATTTTTTCCCGTCTTCCCTTCCTTGCGGAAGAGAGAGAGGGAAATGCTTTCGCGCTTCAAACTTGACCGGATTTTGGAAATTATTTTGAAATACTCGCCTCCGTTTTGAAAATTGCGGGAAAATCTATGGGATGGGGCTCGACCTGTCGGTACGAGGTTCGACCGTTCCTGCCGCCTTTAACAGGGGTAATCGAACCAAGGACCAAAATTGTCCTTGACTTAGTTAAATCATCAAAATCGTGTTCTATCCTATATGCACAAAGAATTCAGGCATGTGCTATGAAATTTTGGAAAATGCAGCTTGGGAAAACATGATGTATGCTTGGAAAATATTTGGAGTTGAAAAGATTCTCTCAGGAAAAAGCTGAAAGTCAATTTCTCAGGAAACTCAGATGAAAAAGATTTGAAATCTCGGGAAAGTTCATAAAGTTGTGGGTAAATCATGAATGGTTGAAAATCCTGGGAAAATAGAAGTGATTCTTGAGAAAAAGGTGAACATTTGAAAAGGGAAACACTTCTCAGGAAAAAAAACTTGAACTTTGGGAATTTTCTTAGGAAAATGGTGGAAAATTTATAGGAAAACTCATTGGAGAAGGAAATTCAAAACTTGGGAAATTGAAATCCTGGGAATCTTAGCCTTAAAACACTTGGAAATTGAGTTTGATCTTTGAGGAAAATTGGAAACTTTTTTTGGAAATCTTAAGAAAATAACATTTTCCAGGGAAAATCGAGGGAAAGCTTTGATTTTGGAAATCCAACTTAGAAGTTTCTTGAGAAACTGGTTTCCATGGAAAACTGTGAAAACTTGACTTTGGGAAAACCGATTTTGGAAAATACTCAAAGTTTCTTGAGAAATCGATTTCTAGAGAATGAAGTTTTCTTGAGAAAATGATTTCATGATGCAAATGACATGAGTGAATGAATGCCCTTTGAAAAGATTTTCTGAGGAATTGGTTGAAAAATGTGCATTAAGTCCAAATAAATCCTTCACATATTCTGACTGTGGTCATGAATATGTTCAGAACTTAGTTGATTTGATGCACATGACTTTGAAAACTTTGGAAATATGATGTGCATTTTAAGATAGCCTAAGAGTGTGGGCTCTATGTGACTAGTAGAAAGATGATGGATCTGGGTCTCGTCCATATTCCGACTAGGGCCGTAAATATGGATCCCACCGAGTCCATCAACTCCCTAAGAGTTGGTGCACGTGCCATTCGTGAACATCCATAGTGCTTTTGAAATAAAATGCATGAATCATATAATCAGGATATTGCATAAATTTAAACTATATGATATGCATCCTAGTCTAAGCAGGAAATTAACTCTCTTATTCCAAAATTTACATTATTACATCACTAAATAAAGGAAATAAAAGAAATTTGCAGACTTCAGCTCCTTCTTTTGATTGTTCCTGCCAAACTTGAAATAGGGTTAGCTCAACTGTGTGGGTTTTTCCAAGATTTTCCAATAATATTATGAAATTATTGGATTTAATTGGATATAAACCCTATTCTCATGCTTCCTTGATATTTTGAAATGATGAAAATGCAGGAAATTCAGTAGAAAATAGTTTGAAATTCGGAATGGTGGTCAAAATGACCAAAATACCCCTAATTATAAAGTTATACCTTTAAAATCAGGGTTTTTTGAAGGAAAACTTGGTAAAATTGAGATTTTGAAGTTCAAATTGAATCAAATGATGATGAAATGCAGTATGACATGCTGATAAACACATTAGGACTGTAAAATCAGAATTTGGTATTTTGCAATTTATCAAAAATAACGATTTTTGCTTGTTTTTCTCTTGGATCCGGGTCCTGCGGGACCCTGTTTTGGTATTACGGATAATCCGAACCTCAAATCGATTCCAAATTGCACCAAATTCGGTATGAAGCCTCTACTTACTCTGATAAACAGCCTAGAATGCTAAAAATCACGAAATGATATGATTTAAATGCTAAAATTCAAAGAAAGTCCTAAAATGGTGGATTTTGCCTATGGATCCGAACCAAATGCAATGCCTAATATGATAATACAAGATCTACATTATGGAAACTTATGATATTTTGCAGACTGCTAAAAGACCCGAAATGGAACATTTTTGGTTTTTACAGCCTCGGGATTTGAGCCATGGTGAGTTCGTAAACAGGGATTTAGTTCTGACAGAGGTAAAAATCACCCTAATCTGATGTAAAATGCTAAAAAAATATAAACATGCCATGGAAATTTATGAAATTAATCAGAGCTATGCACGACACCTACATGAACAACTTTCATGTTTATGACTTTGGCATTTGATCAACGGAAACACATATAAAAATATAACTATTCCTGCCTAAACTAACAGAACAGACAAATGTAGCAAAACAGGGGACTGACAAAACAAATCTGAGGCAGGTATCAACGCTGTTCTAAAAATCACAGGCTTTCAGATGCAAACAGAGGACACCTCAGACATAACTTTCACTTTTTACAGTTTTGGATTTGGAGCAACACACAAAGATAACCCATCGACCAAGTCGATCCAAAATCTCAGAGGCCCAAATTAGGCTCTGACACGTGTCCCAAACTCTCGGTTTTTTGTCAGACATTAACAGAAATCATAAAAATCGGAAAAAATCATATTCAAAACTAGACATTCTCCCGAGTTCAGAACAACTTTCGGATTGAAAATCAGATCTCCCATGAGGGATATCTCGATTTTACAAGTCGGCAAATGATTTTCAAAACGCATCCTGGGTAACAAAACCCGACTTGCCATTTTGAATGTTTACCACAGTAAACAAATTCAAATGCCTTCGAATTTTTGGCAACATTTCAGGGACACCTAAGGGCGCATTTCGTGATTTTTTGGAGATTTTTAATAAAAAATAAATGCATGCAATGACATGTGGACTGACTGACAAAAATAGATAATTACTGAAAATGAGCAGAATTGAAATAAATGCTAAATTAATCCTAATTAATTCATGAAACATGCTAAATTAACAAAATAAAATGAAAATTAAATCTAGCTAAATGCATGAATGCTAAAAATCATCAAGAAAGCATAATCATGTATTTTTATATATGCCGTTTCATGAGAATAGCTCAATCCATCTCTCGGATGAGCTCTTTCTTCAAACGACTCCCGAATCGAATTATGAAATCAAATCAAGAGGAAAAGAGGTGCACCTTGCTTCGTTACGCAGCTTTGAAACTCTTGAAAGGGACTGCTACCAAGGGCTTTGTTCGTCCTTCGCTCCGGGCTTTGGATGATTCACCAAAATCGACCCACTGCACCTTCTCTACTGAGCCCAAGGGAGGCGTGAATTCCAAAGTGCAAAATCGGGTTCTCAAGAAGGCTAGGTCGAATTTTCAAGTCCAACAGGAGTTCTCAAAAGATGGTCTCCCTAGGCTGGGCATGGAGCCTTGTTTTTATAGATTTTTCTGAAAAATTTGAATTTCAAACAGGCTCAATCTGAGCCCTCCATGTGGCGCCATCTCAGGGGGTGCCATCTAGGGGTTTTGAAATTCGAATTTGGCTTTTGCAGGGAGCCCTCAGGTGGCGCCACCTCATGTGGCTACTTTTATTAAAAATAAAATAAAAATAAAATTTTGAAGCCAAGTGGGACTGTGGATTGGTGCCACCTCAAAAGGAGATTTGAGGTGTAAAGCTGGAAACAATAGGAGCATGCCATGTGGCGCCACATCTGGAGGCTCTTGACATGTGTCAGAAGGACAGGAGTGGAGGAAGCAGGCTGTGCCACCTTAGAGGAATTCAAATTTTACTTTTCTACAGGAAAGGAGAGGCTGACATGTGGCATTTCCTCAGAGTGGCTCCTACGATGCCATGTGGCAGGAGAACATGAATGGAGGAAGCAAAATGCACCACCTCAGAGGGGGGGTTTTCTACTTTTTCTGATGCAGGGAGGTCTGGACATGTGGCAGACAAGTGTCAGCTGTCTGGAGAGGCCTTCTCAAATGGCGCCACCTCAGAAGGTGAATTTGAATTTCAAATGGAGGTTGGCTTTGGAGGAATGAAGGATGGACATGTGGCGCCACCTCAGGGTGGCTCCTACAATGCCATGTGGCAAGAGGGATAGGCAAGGGACATGTGGCGTCCTTAGAGGCCATCTGGAAAAATCAGAGCTCTGGATTTGCGCCACCTAGGAGGAGATTTGAATATTTGAATGGTTTGCTTTTTCTGAAGAAAGCCAGGAGTGACATGTGTCTCCCACTTTTCTGAAAAGAGTAGGGAGAAGACATGTGTCCTCTACTTTTTCTGAAGGAGGTAGAAGGAGACATGTGTCACCTGCTTTTTCTGAAAGAAGCAGAGAATGACACGTGGCAGAGGGGAGAGAAGGAGGGCCAAGCCATGTGGCGCCATCTCAGACAACATGGAAAAGGTAGGAGTTCAAGATCTGCGCCACCTATGAGGAGATTTGAATATTTGAATTCTAGCTTTTCTGAAGAGAGCAGGAAGTGACACGTGGCATTTACTTTTTCTGAGAAGAGCAGAGAATGACACATGGCATTTGCTTTTTCTGAGGAAATGAGAGATTGACATGTGTCCTTTGCAGGAGACACTCCAAATGGCGCCACCTGAGAGGGGACAAGCCTACTTTTTCTGAAGGAAGCTAGGAGTGACACGTGTCTCCTACTTTTCTGAGAAAAGTAGGGAGAGACATGTGTCAGGCTACTTTTCTGAAAGAGGGAGAGGTTGACACGTGTCCTCTGCAGGAGACACTCTTCAAATGGCGCCACCTCAGAGGAGACAAGCTCCACTTTTTTTCTAGACAGGACAACCTATGACACTTGGCATCTCCTGGTAATCTTGGAATGACACATGGCGCAGGATGGATAGGGTGACACGTGGCAGATAAATGGGATGACATGTGGCGGCTTCTTAGGGTAGCCCCACACTGACACTTGGCATGGAAATGGGAGGAGAGAGAAAAGACAAGTGGCACCAATCCAGAGGACAAGGCTCCTATATTTTTGGGTTTTTCAAAATTCAAATTTTCAAAAGAAAAGCCTATGTGACACCACCTTAATGTGGGTCCCACATTGCTTCTTTATTGAAATAGGGATAAAACAACAACTTCTTTTTGGAATTTTCATAAAATCTGGACTAATTGGTAAAACAGGAATTTTTGGAAAGAGTTGGCCCCTGTAGGGCAATTTTGTAAAAGGAAGATATTTGAAATTGTCAAAAGGGAAAAATCTGAGTTGAAATTTATTGAAAATTATCCAGATTGTTTTCCTGAGGAAATATTTTGAAATTCAGAGCCCTGGGGGTAAAATGGGAACAATTGATAACTTTGAAGACCCAGGGTTTTGAAATCAATTTTGAAAAGAGTTAAAATTCTAATCTGGATTGAAAATTTTGAAATCAAGAGTTCTGGACCTCGAAATGACATGCTGTGCAGTGCAGTGATATGAGATGCTCATGCAATGATATGCAATGCCATGTCTTATGAAATGCAATCTTCAACCAAGACTTGGAGATGTCTGTCTCCTGTCAGGAGTAAAATTTTGAACATCTGAGCTGAAAATAGAGAAATTTTGAGAGTTGCAGATGAAATTTTGACTTTTGTAAGGTTCGGGCTCAGAAAATGACCATTTTGCCCTCCAGCGATTTCAGAGGCTGGATGATGATGCTTGGTGGAAATTTCGGGGAGGTGAATGAAAATTTGGGGTGTTTACAGATGCCCCTCTTTGCTACTAAGCCGGCTCATTGCCGAGCTTTGTGGCAAAGAAAAACACACCAAATTTGGGCTATACATAAAAAAATGCCCCAGTTAGAAGGATCTGACTGGGTGTGAAGAAATTAGCCCGAGGAAGATGGTAGATATGAAGCGAAGAGTGGAGAGAAAAGACTCACTCTGTGAGAGTGAAATTCAGGTTTTATGCCCTTAACCTGGATGGGACAGAAATACCTCATATGGAACGAAGCTCAGGTTTGGCCCTTAACCTGATTGGGGATGAAATATCTCCTAACATGAGACTCAGGTTTGTACCCTTAACCTGATCGGGCGGAAAATGAAATGCCTCTTTGTTTGAGGCTCAGGTTTGTACCCTTATCCTGATCGGGCGGAAAATGAAATACCTTTTTGGATGAGGCTCAGGTTTGTACCCTTATCCTGATTGGGCGGAAAATGAAATACCTCTTTGGTTGAGGTTCAGGTTTATACCCTTAACCTGATTGGGCGGAAAATGAAATACCTCTTTGGATGAGGCTCAGGTTTGTACCATTATCCTGATTGGGCGGAAAATGAAATACCTCTTTGGTTGAGGCTCTGGTTTATACCCTTAACCTGATTGGGCGGAAAATGAAATACCTCTTTAGATGAGGCTCAGGTTTGTACCCTTGACCTGATTGGGCGGAAAATGGAATACCTCTTTGATTGAGGCTCAGGTTTGTACCCTTATCCTGATCGGGCAGAAGATGAAATACCTCTTTGATTGAGGCTCAGGTTTGTACCCTTATCCTGATCAGGCCGAAAATGGATGGAATCCTCGAAAGAAGAGACCATGATGGAACCTTTGGATTCGGCACAATAAATCCAATAGGGTTTTTGCAAAAGGAAGGAAAATGGGGTCCCTAAAGCTTTGAAAAGGGATTGATTTTGGGCGTCTCATTGCTGAGACTAAAATCAGCTTTTGAAATTGCCTTTCGCGAGAAAATGATTGGTGGTTCGACCTCGAACCGAAATGGGACTGTCTATAGTGGGACAGTGGGGACACAGGGAAGTGTGTGAATCTGAGAGCTCGCGCTCTCAAAGAAGGGAAGGAATCAAGTCCTTAAGAGAGATTTAAATTGGTGTCTGGATGTATCAAAGACGGATATCAAGCTCTCACTTCATGTCAGGATAACTAGAAAATATTGTCAAAATGTTGGAAATTTTGCTGTTGATTCAAAAATTTTGAAAATGTTGCACATGGTTGCAAAGATATTCTTTCTTTTCTACCCAAAGCATTACCTCTAAATAAGGTTCACTTTGTAGAATCGAGACTTGAAATCCAAATTGCTCGCAATTGACCTTCTCCAAGGAAGTTATCAATTTCCTTGATATGAGCAGGAAAGAGAATTTGATATTGTAAAAGCAGTTGATGAAAGAGTATTGATAATAGAATTTCACAAATTTAAAGAGGATTCTTGATAGATCTGGCAGTTTGATATCCTGAGGGCTTCTCTCATGATAATCTTTCTGCACTCTTTTGGCTCTCTGGTGTTTTGCTACATTCTCCTTCATTTTGGAGATGTTCTAACTTTTTTTCTCTCTTTCTTTTTCCTCTCTTGCTCTCTTTTGGAGAAGGGTACGTCACAAACTCCTTCAACTTGGAGATGTTTCGATCCTTCTTTGATGATATTGGCTCATGGGTTATGTTGATGATATTGGCTGGAAGATCTTTAGCTGAAATTAAATACCTTTTAGGGATTGTCGAGGGGTTCATCGCATCTGCCTTCATCTTGACAGTGCTTTGGACCTTCCCTGGAAGGATCCGTCACAAACTCCGTCATCTTGGAGATGTTTTGAATCTTCTTTGGCCCCGGGGGTCTACTCGCCTAATTCGCCTTCATCTTGACGACAGGTGAGAGATCCCTTTTGCGGATATTTAATTGCAGCTTAGGTGATTCTGAGGAGACAGGGTTTAGATGAATGCTCTCTTTTTCTAGCACTCAGGATATTTTCACTGCCTCGTCCTTACAAGAATAGCCTTTAAAGATGCGCCATTGACTGCGATCAATATCGATCATCTGCGGCTTTTCAATAACATTGAATCTTCTTTTCTGGCCATATTGAGGATTTATCCTTCATCCTTTTGGTTGGCCAATAGAAAGAATTTGAGTTTTGAATCTCTTTTCGCAAAAGCTTCACTCTTTTGAAAGTGATGCTGAAGGTAAATTGAGATAGAGATTAGTGCAATAAAGATTCTGAAATCAACAAATAATTTGATTGACAACTTTGACAAATTTTCTTGAAATCCCTAGTGAAAATGAGTATTTGAAATCCGGCTCAACACATCCGTGACGAAAATTCTCCTCTCTTTTTCCCCAAAAAGAGAGACTCAGGCTTAGCCCTTACCTGAATGGGAAATGGGAAATACTCCTCTCTTTCCTGAAGAGGAGGTGTTTGCAAAACGAACTTTCGAAGAGAAATTGAGCTTTCGTCAAAGCTCCCTAATATTAGGCTTCTCTTATGGAAAGGGGGCCGATAATAGTGAGGTCTGAAAATTGGGTCATGAAAGGAACGAGTCCATCACACTCTCCCTGCAAAGAGGGTCTTTCATGACGAAAATGGCCTAGTATGAAATTGGGGGGTCATAAGAAAAGCGAGTCTCCGTCGAGCCTCTCCCTTAAAAAGGGTTCCTCGTGTGAAATTGGAAATTGTTTTGCAAACGGTTCACAAAGACGCGAGTCCCTTCCAACTCTCCCTAAAAAGGGGCTAAGTGAACAAATTGGATAGCATGCGAAAAGAACGAGCTCCCTCGAACTCTCCCTAAAAAGGGTCTTTCGCAAGAGGAAATGATTGAAATTGGATATTGAGATTGATTGACTCGAAGGTCGAAATTGGAAATTGGAAAATTGGTTGCTGGAAATTGAATGACCCGAAGGTCACAAATTTGGATGACCTGGCGGTCGAAATTGAGAATTGATTTGACCAAAAAGGTCGAAATTGAGAATTGGTTGACCGAAAGGTCGAAATTGTGTGACCTGAAGGTCGAAATTGAGAGTTGAGTGACCTAAAGGTCGAAATTGGGAAATGAAGGTCAAAGATTGGAAATTGATTGACCCGAAGGTCAAAATTTGGAAATTGATTGACCCGAAGGTCGAAAATTGGAAATTGATTGACCCGAAGGTCGAAAATTGGAAATTGGTTGACCCGAAGGTCGAAATTGAGATTGAGAATTGAAAATTGGGTGACCCAGAGGTCGAAATTGGAGAATTGCCTGATTTGAAGATTTAAATTGGAATTTGGAGGGCAAAATATCAAATTCGAGCAATTGACATACCCTGATGATTGAAATGACTTGGATCAATAAAGGAGAATAATGAGTTCGAGTCAGAGCTCGAATAAAATACAGAGATCGCGAGTCGGAACCCGGATCAACACAAGAAAATGAAAAGCTTGAATCAGAACTCGAATGATGTAGAGAGATCACGAGTCGGAACCCGGATCAACAAAGGAAAATGAAAGGCTCGAGTCAGAGCTTGAATAGATAATGAGATCATGAGTCGGAACTCGGATCAACAGAGAAAAAAATGAAGAGCTCGAATAAAGTAATGAGATCACGAGTCGGAACTCGGATCAACAAAATGAAGAGCTCAAATCAGAGCTCGAATGAGGTAATGAGATCACGAGTCGGAACCCGGATCAACAAAGGAAAATGAAGTGCTTGAATTAGAGCTTGGATAAGATAAAGAGATCACGAGTCGGAACTCGGATCAACAAAGGAAAATGAAGTGCTTGAATTAGAGCTCAAATGGATAAAGCGATCTCGAGTCGGAACCCGGATCAACAAATGAAGATAAAGAGCTCGAATCTAAGCTCGAATAAATAGAGAGATCTCGAGTCGGAACCCGGATCAACAAAAGAAAATGAGGAGCTCGAATCTGAGCTCGAATAAAGTAAAGAGATCTCGAGTCGGAACCTAGATCAACAAAAGAAAATGAGGAGCTCGAATCTGAGCTCGAATAAAGTAAAGAGATCTCGAGTCGGAACCCGGATCAACAAAAGAAAATGAGGAGCTCGAATCTGAGCTCGAATAAATAGAGAGATCTCGAGTCGGAACCTTGATCAACAAATGAAAATGAAGAGCTCGAATAAAGTAAAGAGATCTCGAGTCGGAACCCGGATCAACAAAAGAAAATGAGGAGCTCGAATCTGAGCTCGAATAAATAGAGAGATCTCGAGTCGGAACCTGGATTAACAAAAGAAAAATGAAGAGCTCGCATCTGAGCTCAAATGGATAGAGAGATCACGAGTCGGAACCCGGATCAACAAAAGAGAATGATTTGAATAAAAAACCCGAGTCGGAACTCGGTTTTGGGATTTTGAAAATGTACCAGTTTGAATACTGGATTTTGAAATAATACCAGTTCGAGCGCTGGGTTTTGGTTCAGTATGGGTGATGACCTTTCAATTTTGAATCATTAGGAATTGTGATGGGACTGTTTGTTGAAATCTCAATACTGACCAGATTGTTGTTAATGCAGTTGAATGCAAATGAATATGAATTGATGCATATGAATGCATAAGTGCGTGAAATGAGGAATTTGTTTATCCTGCCTGCATACAGAACAAAATTTTAAAAATGCCCCAGTGTAACTGGGAAAGAAAGTTGGATCATTATTTGAAGGAAACAGGAAGGATTACAAGAGGAGAATAAACGTTTCAAGTATAAAACTTTTTCAAGTGTCGAGCATTAATAGGATCTGGCAATTCTACCCCATCGGCATTGATGAGCCGATATGAGTTTCGGGGTAATGCTTCTTTGACAACATAGGGGCCTTCCCAATTTGGCGACCATTTGCCGCTGGGATGATGCTTGAGATAAGTTGTGGATCGAAGTACTAAATCATTGACTTTGAATATTCTTTCGATGATAGACTTCGCGTATTGCCTGGCTACTCTCTGGCGATAAGATTGAGCATGCTCTGCTGCTTTTAGCCTTCTCTCGTCGAGTAAGTCTAGCTGCACTAGTCGCTGCTGCTGGTATTGATCAAGAGGTAATTGCAGAAGTGAAGCAAATTTCAAAGCGGGCTTCTGAACATGTAGCGGCAATACTACTTCTGTTCCGTAGACCAATTCTGATGGAGTAGCATTCGTTGGTGTACGAATGGTGGTCCGATAGGCCCATAGGGCATCGTGGATCTTCTCATGCCAGTCACGACCTGTTTCCACAGTTCGCTCCAAGATACGAATTAAAATCTTATTGGTGGCCTCTGCCTGACCATTCCCTTGAGGATAATATGGAGCGGAAAAATGATGATAGATTTTGAATTTTGAGCAGAATGTCTTCATCTTTTCATTCTTGAAATGACTGCCATTGTCTGACACAATGTCATGTGGGATGCCGAAACGGCAAAGGATGTTCTTGTGAATGAAAGAGACCATGTGTCGTCCTTCTACGGTGCGAAGAGTGATAGCTTCTACCCACTTGGTGAAGTATTCTGTTGCGGCAAGGAAGTATTTGTGGCCATTTGAAGCTGAAGGAGTGATGGGACCTACGACGTCGAAGGCCCACATAGAAAATGGCCATGGAGAAACAACGGACTGCAAATAAGTTGCCGGAGCATGAATAGAAGGTGCGTGTATCTGGCATTGCACACACTTCTTCACATAATGATAACAGTCTTGTTGCATAGTCTTCCAGTAGTAACCTGCTCTGACGATCTATTTGACAAGGGTTTGGTAGCCGACGTGGCCACCACAAATGGCTTCGTGTGCTTCTCGCACGACTTCTTTGGCTTCGTCTTCATCTAAACATCTGGAATACTCTGAACTGAATCCACGACGATAGAGGACATATAAGACCCACAATTTTTCAGAAAAATCTGAATAAAATTCATGAGGCATTCACCGGTAAAAATAGCATTTCTTCTCAGAATGCGAAACGAATCAATTCCTGCGAGCCAGTTATACTTAGGATATTCGTCGAATCACGAATATATCCTCAAACACTCTGGAAGCCATAACTTCCTAACTAAACGAAATCAATAGATTCGTACGAGCCAACTTTCTTAGTTACGTCAATACGAAGAAAATGACGTACTCAGAATTTTTCGGAAAAAAATCGCCGGAAACCCGAAATTCTTGCGGGACCCACAGAAATATTGGTGGGACCCACAGAAATATTCCTCAGAAAATATCTCGTGGGACCCACAAAATATCCTATAGAAATATCTTGTGGGCCCCACCTCAAAAGGAACCTCCAGGAATTTAAAAGAAGCCAAGGGGTAAAAGGGGCATGGAAAAACCCAAGAGGAGGTGGGCTTGGGCTATAAATAGCCCTCCCCACTCTCTCTCTTCTCATAATTTCGACCCCCCCTCTCTCTCTTGCCTTCTCTCTCTCTCCTAAACCTCCCCTACCTAGCCTAGCCCACCTGAGCCCACCTGACCTGGTCTGAGCCTGCCTGACTTAGCCTGAGCCTGCCTGACCTGGTCCTAACCCACCTGACCTGGGTCTGAACCCACTTGACCTGGTCCAAACCCAGTTGACTTGACTTGAACCTAGTTGGGTTTAAAGTCAAAGTCAAAGTCCTTTTTGGTCCAGATTCCGGTTTGGATTTCTGAACCTAGACCTAGCCTACTTGAGCTGAGCTCGAACCTGCTGAACCCAGTTGACTTGGACCGAACCCTGTTTGGTTCAAACCACTTAGGTTGAGTAGCTTGACCTACTCTACCTCTTTCTCAACTAAGTCAGCTTCATCTGACTTAGTCTGACCTCTCGAAGGAAGGCTCGAAGCCAAAGAAGCAACCCGGAGCCGTTTCTTCCACGATTTGAAGTAAGTTCGCTTCATTAAACCATCTCTCTCAAGTATTTGATTGTTTGTATATAGCATATACTTTCTGAAGTAGTATCTTGCTTTAGTTCTTGGTTGAGCCCTCTAGGACGCTTCGGTGTTCACGCGCTCGCCTCGTAACTATCGTCGAATATATATGTTCGAATGCGCAGTATATGCGTTCTTCAAAAATAGTATCTCGCCCTAGTTCTTGGTTGAGCCCTCTAGGACACTTCGGTGTTCACTCGCTCGCCTCGTAACTATCGTTGGATACAGATCTAGGTGTATATCTGCTGATTCTGCCGACGCGTCTTATATCGCACAGGCTATGTAATTTACCTTTGCCGTCGTGTCGTATGATGCCAAGGCTCCCTGTTTTCTGCACTTCCGATTATGCATTTACTTACGCCGTCGCGTCGAACGATGCCAAGGCTCCTGCTTTCTGCAATGTATTTACTTACGCCGTCGCGTCGAACGATGCCAAGGCTTCTGCTTTGTTATATATGTAGAATATTTCGTTCAGTTACACACCCTGAACAATAGTATATGCATTTCTTTACGCCGCTGCTGTATAAAGCTCAGGCTTCTGCTTATACTACATATATAGCGCATAAATGAGCGTTCAAATAGAGATCAACTCCAAATCGCCCATGCGATTCCTTGACCGCTCCTCGTTCAAGATTCTGCTTGACGAATGAAGCCCCTATTGGAAAGCCTTCGCTTTTTGGCAAAATGCTCTTTACGTAAAGACTAAGTCAATTACGTACGGCCTGGCTATGGCCAAGGGTTCCTGCAACCTTGATGGATGCAAAGTACGCACAACGGTGCGCATCCATTTCCCCGAATTAAGCGTGGCGATTTCCTACCAAAGAGGGGAGATGCCGCTGAAATGGATAAAAGAAACGCAGGCTTTCTCCGTAAAAGAGAGGAAGTGCTGCTGAAATTTCTGAAGAAGCTAAGAATAGCTCAGAAAGAACGTAGCAGGATACTCTGACATATAGCAGAGTGCTACCCAGTTCATGGTTTGCCCTCTACAACGTAGAAGGGTTCGTCGCACCACTGCCGGTAGAGCAGGGGAGGTGCTGACGAAATGGTCGGCAGAAGAGCTGCCGGAACCAATGGAACGGCATAATGATGTCCGTTGATGGAACGAGGCCAGATCGGCTCGTATCCTTGTGCCTGCAAGGGCACCTTGCTCGTAAGGGCCGCTGAGCCGGAGTAGAGGTTGCGCCTTGGCTAGGTTGGACTCGTTGCGTAAAAATACGCCGAGTAGCCGATCTATTTAGATCGAGTCATATGCATGCTCATTGAGAACGGTTACACAACCAGACTCGTAAGGGCCGAAGAGCCAGAGTGTGTTGTTTCCACCCAAAGAGGTGTGATGCTCGTGGTGGCCGAAGTGCCAAAGAGCGGTGTTCTGCATGCATATGAATAAGACTTAAGGTCGCACATACCCCGCGGTTGAAGATCGTGTTAGGGGTACCCCCTCAGTAATGACTGTGTTGGGGAAAACTGAATGGGGTCGGGTACATACTCCCGTAGTACTGAAAGCACGGGCTGCCTAAATGGCATGCAGATTCTGTCCAAGTAATTGTAAGACTGGCAGACCCCTTCACGAATTATGCTCACTGTGGAATGACAGTGATGGTACAGCCTTGAGTGACATGTATTTTACTTTGGACCTGATAGAGTCCACGATGGCCTCAGTCACTCATGGGTTTTGGGGTCGTGGTTATCCTTAAGATCTAAGGATTGAACCCAACTACTGCAAGTAGAGGATGCATCCGAATATGGGCCTAGTAGGGTTCTCCCAGTTGAAACACACTGTCCTACTATGGATAGGGTCAACAGGCCTCTGGGGTATCTAAAATACATAGAATAATCAACCCCCAGAACGTCGCGTTGATGCCCGGACAATAGCTCTACCTGCGTACCAAAGGCGGGAGCGGTTAATTTTCAAACAATGCATTAGTTCTAGGTACAGCGATGCTTTGAATGTATGAGTGGATGACGTGTTGAGTCAGTCCTGCATAACCTTTGTGAAGGTGTCATGTTCGGTATACTACTGGACCGACTGGGCAAAGACCCGTGTTGTATCCGCACGACTAAGCGAAGCTCGAGGAATTGTCCTTAGATGCGTGGGATACGGATGTGCCAAGTATGAAGACTTGAGCTAGACATCACTTGAGACCGGGAAGAGGTCATGGCTAAGTCGTGGAGACTTAAGCAGCTATTCAAATCACAGCCCTGAAAAGGCTTGCTCTAAGTCATGAGGACTCGAGCGGATGTTCAACTCATAGCCCTACGGAGGCTCTTGCGATATACGCTAAGTCTTGGAGGCTTGAGCGTCGTTATTGCGCATTGTGACCCTGAGTGGTCATTATCGTACTTGAGTTGAATGGATGTATGACTGCATGCTTACCAGACCATTAGTGGTTCTGACCCCATTTTATGGGGATTTCAGGTGTTGAACCTGCGTGGCGATATGCGGAGCAAGGCGGCATCGAGTTCCTGGGTTTCTCTAGACAGAGTTGTACTGCTTCCTTTTTATTGAACCTACACTGCTTTTCTAAGCAGTAGTGTTGTAATAAACATGTGGTTTTCGATAAATGGAACACTTTGGTGGTCAATGTGTTGCTTGGCCACATACCTGCAACGTGCTCGGAGTTTTCTAAAACTGACGACTCATTATCGTCTGATTCCGCTGCTAAAAGCTTTTCTAAATTCCGCTGCAAAGAAAAAAAAAAGAAATTCATGAAAATTTTAACTTAGCTTCATTTTGGAAATACGGGGCGTTACAGAATTGGTATCAAAGCATGAGTCTGAGAAACCTGGTTCAAGATCCGTCATGTTCACGATATCGCACTGTAAGTATATTTTATACTTCTTGTTCTGATCTGGGTGCATCTTTGTATAGATGGCAACTCACGATTCACAAGGCTACTGCTATCGTTGCGGGATTATGCACGATGAGTGGGTGTGCCCACATGAGGTACAAGACTGCCAGTTTTGTGGCGAAGAGGGGCATTCCGCCAACGAATGCCAAATGAAACATACCGCCGATATGGGTCGGCGGGGATCGCTTGGTCTTAGGGACGAGACCTCGCGTGTTAGTGGGCCACATTAGTTCAGTAGAGGGAGTAGCCGTACTCCAGCAACTTCTGATGAACTACCGTCTCTAGTAGGATTTGACTTGAACTTCCTTGAGGGATTCGGTCAATCGCAAGGCTATCAACAGGCATCACGTACGCCTAGCTTGCACAGTCGGGATGAGGGATGCAACAACTCCTTCTATAATCCCATTATGATTTCAGATTCCTCGAATCAAAGTACTATTATATGGGGGAACAGAGCGGCTTCACCAACGCCGAGTCTGAATGGCCAGGAAGAGGGATACAACCCCTATCATCCCGTTATGGTATCGGATTCCCCGAGCCATGATGCCACTGAATGGGCAAGTGGACCGGCATCACTGATCTACCCACAAGATTTGCTTGAGAGTGCGGAAGTGCCGCCCAAGCCAAAACTAGTAGTGCCTGCACCAAGGCAATGTGGAAGCAAACGATACTTCGGGTTGTTTGGGTCAAGAAAGAAATCCAGTTCCTAGAAGAGACTGGTAGTGTGTTAGAGTCAATAGACTAATGTACATAGTTTCTCAACGCCTAAAGTCTGCCAGTGCGGCATGACGTTTTGTTTAAGGCGATGCTTGTGTAAATGTGATGTATATTAAGTAAATAAAGCCTTTACTTCAATATATACATTGAGAAACTAAAAACAAGTGCTTGTGTGTGCATAGATAAATGGCTCCTACGACGAGGAGGACCATGCCGAGCGAGGAGGACCATACTCAAGGATTCCTGCTAGAAACGCTCAACAACCTGGTTACAGCCATCCGTGAAACGAGGCCAGAACCAGTCGCACCACGAAACGAGCACCTGAGAGGAGTGACTTATGAGAAGTTCCTCAAGCTTGATCCGCCAGTTTTCATTGGCAGAGCCGATCCTGAGCTCGCAGAGAGTTGGATCGAAGAGACAGAACGTGCCTTCTCGGTACTGAGAGTACCAGAAGAGAAAAAGACCAACTTTGGCACGTATCGGTTGAAAGACAATGCATGGAAGTGGTGGGATACCACTAAACTTATCCAGTTCTCACAAGTCGAAGTCATTCCTTGGACTGACTTTCGGAGGACTTTTATGGATAACTACTTCCCGTTGCATTCCAGAAACAAGAAAAAGATGGAGTTTCTGGAGTTGGAACAGGGCGGTATGAGTCTAATGGACTATACCACCAAATTTCAGAATCTAGAGCGCTACTGCTCTCGATTGTTCGAAACAGACCAAGAAAGGGCCGACAAATATGTGAATGGTCTGCGCGAAGGGCTGCGATCCCGAGTGATAACAAGCATGCCTTCGACTTTTCAGGCTGCGGTAGCAGCAGCTTCAAAAATCCAAGAGGACTGGGCATGATCTAAAGTGATCGTAGCAAAGAAGCTCATAGTGAATGGTGGGAATCATAAAAGGACGTTCCCAAGTGGCCAGGGTTCACGACAACCCTTTCAAAAGAAGAAGTTCCAAGGAGGGAACAACACTCAACAAGTCGTGAGGCCAAGGCAGAACACAACTCCGAATGGTCAGCAGTCCAACTTCGGCTGCCCAAGGTGTTGTGTGAACCACCCCGGAAAGCCATGTCCTCGTGACATGGGTGGTTGCTTGTATTGTGGCAAGATGGGCCACTTTATAAGAGATTGTGCCAAGAAGGCTGCAGATGAACAGAGGAGTAATGCCGGATCTGCCGGATCCTCTCGACCAGCACCATAGCGTTCGCAGTTCCAACGACCGCCCCCTAGGATCGAACAAAGGCCTGCTACAGGTCGTGTATATGCTGTAACGACTGAACAAGTCGAAAATGGTGACCTGATTGAAGGCACCATACCTGTTAATGGACATGCAGCTTACGTCTTGTTTGATTGTGGTGCTACTCATACGTTTATCTCTGACGATTTCACCGAACAACTCCACGCCTCGGTGCAACCGATTGATAAAATAATCGAAGTATATAACCCGTTGGGTTCACGCACCAAATGTATCCGGTGTGTGAAAAATTTGGATATTGAGATAGCAGGGCAACACTTGCCTACTGATGCCATCCTGATCGATATGATACAGTACGATGTCATTTTGGGAATGAATTGGTTGGCTCAGAATAATGCCAAGATTCTGTGCCGCGAGGGCAGAGTGATTCTATCTCGACCCGGATTGCCTAAGATGGAGTACCGGTTATCCAAACCAGTTTCACAGAAAAGGCTCATATCAACACTTAAGGTACAAAAATACCTTAGGAAGGGTTGTGTGGCCTTCCTGTTGAGTCTCTCGGTGGAAAAATCCAACGACCAACCCCTTGAGAGTTTGGAAGTGGTGCGGGAGTTTCCCGATGTGTTTCCTGAGGAATTGCCAGGACTTCCGCCACTTCGTGAGGTTGAATTTGGAATTCAATCCTTACCTGGAACAGCGCCGATATCCAAAGCCCCGTATCGAATGGCGCCTACTGAACTTAGTGAGTTAAAGTGTCAGTTGGAAGAACTGATGGAACAAGGGTTCATCCGACCGAGTGTATCACCGTGGGGAGCCCCGGTACTGTTTGTAAAGAAGAAGGATGGATCCCTTCGGTTATGCATCGATTATCGGATGCTTAACCAGGCAACTGTTAAAAATAAGTACCCGTTGCCTCGGATTGAGGACTTATTCGATCAACTCAGAACAGCGAGGGTGTTCTCTAAGATCGACCTCAGGTCTGGGTATCATCAGCTCAGAGTGAAAGAAGAAGATATACCTAAGACTGCCTTCAGAACGAGATATGGCCATTATGAGTTCATAGTAATGCCCTTCGGACTCACTAATGCGCCTGCTGCCTTTATGGATCTAATGAACCGGATATTTAGACCATATTTGGATAGCTTTGTCATTGTCTTCATCGATGACATTCTCGTATATTCAGAGAACAAGGAACAGCACGTAGAGCACTTAAGAATTGTCTTGAAAACCCTTCAAGATAACCAACTCTATGCTAAGTTTTCAAAATGTGAATTCTGGCTAGATAAAGTGATGTTCCTTGGTCATGTGATCTCAAAAGATGGAATCGCAGTGGATCCTGCGAAGGTGGAAGTTGTGATGGACTGGAAGCAGCCAGAAAATATCACTGAGGTCCGTAGCTTCCTTGGACTTGCTGGATATTATCGGAAGTTCATACAAGACTTCTCCCGAATCGCCGTACCGATGACGAAATTACTTAAAAAGGGAGTCAAGTTTGAATGGACTGACCAGTGTAAGGAGTGCTTTGAGGTTCTCAAACAGAGGCTTACCACTGCCCCTGTCCTTACCTTACCTTCTGGTCAGGGAGGCTTCGTGGCGTATACCGATGCCTCAGGAACGGGTCTGGGTTGTGTGTTGATGCAGCATGGCAAAGTAATCGCCTATGCATCACAACAGTTGAGAGTCCATGAGAAAAACTATCCAACCCACGACTTGGAGCTTGCCGCGGTAGTGTTCGCGCTTAAAATCTGGCGACACTACCTGTATGGAGAGAAATTTGAGGTCATGTCGGACCATAAAAGCCTAAAATACCTCTTTTCTCAAAAAGAACTCAATATGCGGCAACGGCGATGGCTGGAATTCCTTAAAGACTATGAATTCACGCTTTCCTATCACCCTGGAAAGGCGAATGTTGTAGCAGATGCCCTTAGTCGCAAGACTGTTGGCACTCTGGCCAGCCTAACTGGACAATGGAAGTTGATGGAGGATTTCGTCAAGTGGAAGCCATTTTTGGCTGATTCTGGTAGAATCCAAATGTCATGTTTGATGATCCACATTGAGTTCCTCGATCGCATCGTAGCCGAACAATTCAAGGATCCCCAGTACTTGGAATTGAAAGCTCGCGCTGAAAAGGATGATACTTTCTTCCATTTGAAAAAAGATGGAGGAATATGGATGGAAGAAAGGATTTGGGTTCCAAATAACCCTGAGCTAAGACAGGAAGTACTCCAGGAAGCTCATAGTACCAAATACACTATCCACCCTGGAGGTACAAAAATGTTCCAGGACTTGCAGAGAAAGTACTGGTGGAGGGGTAGGAAGCGTGATGTGGCTACGTTTGTCTCGAAGTGTTTGATCTGCCAGCAAGTTAAGATCGAACATCAGCGACCTGGTGGAAAGATGCAACGGATCGAGATTCCAGAATGGAAATGGGAAGGCATTACGATGGATTTCATCGTTGGATTGCCTCGATCCAAGAGACAACATAACTCAATATGGGTGATCGTGGACAGACTCACCAAGTCTGCTCACTTCCTGCCAATCAACACTCGATACTCAACTGAACGATTGGCAGAGATCTACATTCGGGAAATCGTTAGACTCCATGGAGTGCCGATTTCGATCATATCTGATCGTGACCCGAAGTTTACCTCTCACTTCTGGGAGCAGCTTCAGAGAGCCCTGGGGACGAAACTCAAGTTCAGTACAGCATTCCATCCCCAAACAGATGGGCAATCTGAATGAACCATACAGACTCTTGAAGATATGTTAAGAGCCTGTATGCTGGAATGGAAAGGTGATTGGGATTCCCATCTAGCGTTGTCTGAATTTGCTTATAATAATAGCCACCACGCTAGCATTGGGATGGCACCGTATGAAGCCTTGTACGGGCGACCCTGTCGATCACCAATCCATTGGGGTGAAGTGGGTGAGCGAACCTTGGACTCGCCCATTGTGTTGCAGCATTACACTGAGCAGGTCCACATGATCAGAAAGAAGCTACTGACTGCTCAGAGTCGACAGAAGAGCTACGCCGATCAGCGGCGTAGGGAACTCACTTTTGCGGTTGGAGATAAGGTTTTTATCAAGGTCTCTCCAACCAAGAGTGTGTTTCGCTTTGGAAAGAAGGGGAAACTCAGCCCCAGATTCGTTGGTCCCTTCGAAGTTTTGAGCCGAATCGGAGAGACTGCCTACCGTGTAGCATTGCCACCGCAATACGCGCAAATACATGATGTATTTCACGTGTCAATGCTTAGAAAGTACGTTCATGATCCTTCTCACGTCATTCAACATGAAGATATTGACATTCGAGAAGATATGACGGTGGAAGAAAGGCCAGTAGAGATCATGGACCGCCGGGAGCAAGTGCTAAGGACGAAGGTCATTCCACTTGTTAAAGTGAGGTGGCAGCATCATGGAATCGATGATTGCACTTGGGAGCCGAATCGGATATGCGGGATAAATATCCTCAACTCTTCACTTTCTACTCTTAGCTGAATTTCGCGGACGAAATTCCTTTAAGGGGGTAATGATGTAAGACCCGCAATTTTTCAAAAAAATCTGAATAAAATTCATGAGGCATTCACCGGTAAAAATAGCATTTCTTCTCAGAATGCGAAACGAATCAATTCCTGCGAGCCAGTTATACTTAGGATATTCGTCGAATCACGAATATATCCTCAAACACTCTGGAAGCCATAACTTCCTAACTAAACGAAATCAATAGATTCGTACGAGCCAACTTTCTTAGTTACGTCAATACGAAGAAAATGACGTACTCAGAATTTTTCGGAAAAAAATCGCCGGAAACCCGAAATTCTTGCGGGACCCACAGAAATATTGGTGGGACCCACAGAAATATTCCTCAGAAAATATCTCGTGGGACCCACAAAATATCCTATAGAAATATCTTGTGGGCCCCACCTCAAAAGGAACCTCCAGGAATTTAAAAGAAGCCAAGGGGTAAAAGGGGCATGGAAAAACCCAAGAGGAGGTGGGCTTGGGCTATAAATAGCCCTCCCCACTCTCTCTCTTCTCATAATTTCGACCCCCCCTCTCTCTCTTGCCTTCTCTCTCTCTCCTAAACCTCCCCTACCTAGCCTAGCCCACCTGAGCCCACCTGACCTGGTCTGAGCCTGCCTGACTTAGCCTGAGCCTGCCTGACCTGGTCCTAACCCACCTGACCTGGGTCTGAACCCACTTGACCTGGTCCAAACCCAGTTGACTTGACTTGAACCTAGTTGGGTTTAAAGTCAAAGTCAAAGTCCTTTTTGGTCCAGATTCCGGTTTGGATTTCTGAACCCAGACCTAGCCTACTTGAGCTGAGCTCGAACCTGCTGAACCCAGTTGACTTGGACCGAACCCTGTTTGGTTCAAACCACTTAGGTTGAGTAGCTTGACCTACTCTACCTCTTTCTCAACTAAGTCAGCTTCATCTGACTTAGTCTGACCTCTCGAAGGAAGGCTCGAAGCCAAAGAAGCAACCCGGAGCCGTTTCTTCCACGATTTGAAGTAAGTTCGCTTCATTAAACCATCTCTCTCAAGTATTTGATTGTTTGTATATAGCATATACTTTCTGAAGTAGTATCTTGCTTTAGTTCTTGGTTGAGCCCTCTAGGACGCTTCGGTGTTCACGCACTCGCCTCGTAACTATCGTCGGATATATATGTTCGAATGCGCAGTATATGCGTTCTTCAAAAATAGTATCTCGCCCTAGTTCTTGGTTGAGCCCTCTAGGACACTTCGGTGTTCACTCGCTCGCCTCGTAACTATCGTTGGATACAGATCTAGGTGTATATCTGCTGATTCTGCCGACGCGTCTTATATCGCACAGGCTATGTAATTTACCTTTGCCGTCGCGTCGTATGATGCCAAGGCTCCCTGTTTTCTGCACTTCCGATTACTGCACTTCCGATTATGCATTTACTTACGCCGTCGCGTCGAACGATGCCAAGGCTCCTGCTTTCTGCAATGTATTTACTTACGCCGTCGCGTAGAATGATGCCAAGTCTTCTGCTTTGTTATATATGTAGAATATTTCGTTCAGTTACACACCCTGAACAATAGTATATGCATTTCTTTACGCCGCCGCTGTATAAAGCACAGGCTTCTACTTATACTACATATATAGCGCATAAATGAGCGTTCAAATGGAGATCAACTCCAAATCGCCCATGCGATTCCTTGACCGCTCCTCGTTCAAGATTCTGCTTGACGAATGAAGCCCCTATTGGAAAGCCTTCGCTTTTTGGCAAAATGCTCTTTACGTAAAGACTAAGTCAATTACGTACGGCCTGGCTATGGCCAAGGGTTCCTGCAACCTTGATGGATGCAAAGTACGCACAACGGTGCGCATCCATTTCCCCGAATTAAGCGTGGCGATTTCCTACCAAAGAGGGGAGATGCCGCTGAAATGGATAAAAGAAACGCAGGCTTTCTCCGTAAAAGAGAGGAAGTGCTGCTGAAATTTCTGAAGAAGCTAAGAATAGCTCAGAAAGAACGTAGCAGGATACTCTGACATATAGCAGAGTGCTACCCAGTTCATGGTTTGCCCTCTACAACGTAGAAGGGTTCGTCGCACCACTGCCGGTAGAGCAGGGGAGGTGCTGACGAAATGGTCGGCAGAAGAGCTGCCGGAACCAATAGAACGGCATAATGATGTCCGTTGATGGAACGAGGCCAGATCGGCTCGTATCCTTGTGCCTACAAGGGCACCTTGCTCGTAAGGGCCGCTGAGCCGGAGTAGAGGTTGCGCCTTGGCTAGGTTGGACTCGTTGCGTAAAAATACGTCGAGTAGCCGATCTATTTAGATCGAGTCATATGCATGCTCATTGAGAACGGTTACACAACCAGACTCGTAAGGGCCGAAGAGCCAGAGTGTGTTGTTTCCACCCAAAGAGGTGTGATGCTCGTGGTGGCCGAAGTGCCAAAGAGCGGTGTTCTGCATGCATATGAATAAGACTTAAGGTCGCACATACCCCGCGGTTGAAGATCGTGTTAGGGGTACCCCCTCAGTAATGACTGTGTTGGGGAAAACTGAATGGGGTCGGGTACATACTCCCGTAGTGCTGAAAGCATGGGCTGCCTAAATGGCATGCAGATTCTGTCCAAGTAATTGTAAGACTGGCAGACCCCTTCAGGAATTATGCTCACTGTGGAATGACAGTGATGGTACAGCCTTGAGTGACATGTATTTTACTTTGGACCTGATAGAGTCCACGATGGCCTCAGTCACTCATGGGTTTTGGGGTCGTGGTTATCCTTAAGATCTAAGGATTGAACCCAACTACTGCAAGTAGATGATGCATCCGAATATGGGCCTAGTAGGGTTCTCCCAGTTGAAACACACTGCCCTACTATGGATAGGGTCCACAGGCCTCTGGGGTATCTAAAATACATAGAATAATCAACCCCCAGAATGTCGCGTTGATGCCCGGACAATAGCTCTACCTGCGTACCAAAGGCGAGAGCGGTTAATTATCAAACAATGCATTAGTTCTAGGTACAACGATGCTTTGAATGTATGAGTAGATGACGTGTTGAGTCAGTCCTGCATAACCTTTGTGAAGGTGTCATGTTCGGTATACTACTGGACCGACTGGGCAAAGACCCGTGTTGTATCCGCACGACTAAGCGAAGCTCGAGGAGTTGTCCTTAGATGCGTGGGATACGGATGTGCCAAGTATGAAGACTTGAGCTAGACATCACTTGAGACCCGGAAGAGGTCATGGCTAAGTCGTGGAGACTTAAGCGGCTATTCAAATCACAGCCCTGAAAAGGCTTGCTCTAAGTCATGAGGACTCGAGCGGATGTTCAACTCATAGCCCTACGGAGGCTCTTGCGATATACGCTAAGTCTTGGAGGCTTGAGCGTCGTTATTGCGCATTGCGTCCCTGAGTGGTCATTATCGTACTTGAGTTGAATGGATGTATGACTGCATGCTTACCAGACCATCAGTGGTTCTGACCCCGTTTTATGGGGATTTCAGGTGTTGAACCGGCGTGGCGATATGCGGAGCAAGGCGGCATCGAGTTCCAGGGTTTCTCTAGACAGAGTTGTACTGCTTCCTTTTTATTGAACCTACACTGCTTTTCTAAGCAGTAGTGTTGTAATAAACATGTGGTTTTCAATAAATGGAACACTTTGGTGGTCAATGAGTTGCTTGGCCACATACCTGCAACGTGCTCGGAGTTTTCTAAAACTGACGACTCATTATCGTCTGATTCCGCTGCTAAAAGCTTTTCTAAATTCCGCTGCAAAGAAAAAAAAAAAGAAATTCATGAAAATTTTAACTTAGCTTCGTTTTGGAAATCCGGGGCATTACAGGACATTTGCCAGAATGAAGTATCGAGTAGACATACGCTGGATTGCTCGTTGCTCTTTCTTTGAAAGTTCTGGAGGAAATTCACCTGTTTCTACGAAAGTTTTGATATTGTAATACCAAGGCTTTTTCTTTTGCTCAGCCTGGTTTACTTGCTCCGCTGGAAGGAAGGCAGGTTGGTCAAGTCTGCCAATTTCAAAAGAGCGACAAGATTCTCCATTCTTGAATGCCATAATGGAGCCTAAACTGGCTAGGCTATCGGCCACTTGATTAAAATCTCTCTTGATGTGAAATAACTGAAATTCTTCGAACTTGCTGACAAGAGCTGAAACAATTTTCTGATAGGGAAATAGCTTCTGATCTTTGACTTGCCATTCGGCTCGAACTTGATTGACAACAAGTAATGAGTCGCCATAAGCATGCACTCTCTTAACATTGAAGTCTAGTAGAATCTTTAGACCTTGAATCAGGGCTTCATATTCAGCCATATTGTGTGTACATTGAAAATTTAACTTGAGAGAAAATGGAATCATCTCCTTCTCAGGAGTGATTAATAAGATCCCAATGCCTATTCCAGCCATATTCTTGGAACCATCGAAAAATAAATTCCAGACTGGAAATTGCTGGATATTGCAAATCTGCTCATCAGGGAAGTCATCTTCGGCTTTCACCTCTTCTGCCAGAGGAAAATCCGCCAATTGATCTGCAATTGCTTGGCCTTTGATTGATTGCTGCGAGACATATTCTAAGTCATACTGCATTAGTAAGACTTGCCATTTTGCTACTCGTCCGCTGAGGAAAGGTTGTTCTAAGATATACTTGAGGGGATTGAGTTTAGACAAAATTTTGACTTCTGACGCTAGCAGGTAGTGTCTTAGCTTCTGGCACATCCATACCAGAGCTAGGCAGGTCTTCTCTATTTGAGAGTATCTCTTTTCATAATCTATGAAAGTCTTACTCACGTAATAAATGGCGTGTTCTATCAGGCTGCCTTCTTTGTATTGCGCCAAGAATCCACCGCATGCGACTTGATTAACTGAGATGTATAACAGAAGAGGTTTTCCCAATTCTGGCGGCTTCAGGATGGGAGGATTGAGAAGATACTTCTTGATTTGATCGAACGATTGCTGACACTCTGGTCCCCATTCGAACTTAACTCCTTTTCTGAGTAAGTGGTTGAAGGGCTCACATCTCATCGCCAAATTGGAAATGAATCGCCGGATTGATTGCATACGTCCTTGAAGGCTACATAGTTCTTTGAGATTCTTCGGGGGTGGCATATCAATGATAGCCTTTGCTTTGGCCGGGTCAACTTCAATTCCCTTTTTGCTGACCAGAAAACCCAACAGTTTGCCTGATTCGACTCCAAAGACACACTTTTGCGGGTTAAGCCTTAACTTGTAAAGAATAAGTCTTTTAAAGACTTGATCAAGTGCTTCGAGGTGATCTTCTCCCTCTTTAGATTTCACGAGGATATCGTCAACATACGCATCCATGATTTTGCGCATCTGATCGTGAAATATAACGGCCATTGCCCGTTGATATGTTGCTCCAGCATTCTTGAGCCCAAAAGGCATGACTGTATAGCAAAAAGTGCCCCAAGGCGTGGTGAAAGAAGTTTTGGATTGGTCGCAGGCGACCAACTTAATCTGATTGCAGCCGGAATAGCTATCCATGAAAGAGAACATAGCATGTCCTGCCGTGCTATCGACTAGAAGATCGATGCTTGGAAGTGGATAATCATCCTTCGGAGTTGCCTTATTGAGGTCTCTGAAGTCTATGCAAATCCTTACTTTGCCGCTTTTCTTTGGGACAACGACGATATTGGCTAACCAATCTGGGTAGTCAATAGCTCGAATAAATCCTGCTTTGAGCAGATCTTCGAGTCCTTCCTTGACTTGCTGTTCTATTCTGGGATCCATTTTTCTCAGCTTCTGCTTGACTGGCTTAGCATCCGGCTTTAAGACAAGACGGTGTTCGACTAATTTGGGGTCTAAGCTCGGCATGTCTTCATACGTCTATGCGAACACTTCTTCATGCCGCTTGAGAAAATCTGTAAGCCTTTTCTTTTCTTCTGAACTCAGACTGGTTCCGATCTGGAGAATTTTTGGATCTTCCTCTGAACCGATATTGACACCTTCAGTTGGATCTTGTACTAGAGGAGATGGTTCGTCCTGCTTCTAAACTGCGGCGAACTCCAGTAATTCCTGAAGAGACTGATCATATTCTGCACAATCATCCGACTGCTTTGCACTCTTGTCATTTCCGGTGCTTGCTTTGACTCAGTGAATTGCTGCCGTCTTCTGCAAGGCCTTGGGATTGAGAACGAGCTTCTTGATTGTCCGAGAAGTCATTCTGAAATTTTGGAGAAGAAATCTGGTTCAGACAAATCGGCCTATAGTAAGACAAGTAATCATTTGAAGAGAACTATGCATAAAATGGCATTGAATTATAAAACGATGAGATAGACGGAAAGGGAGTAGATGGCATCTGGATAGACAAAGAAACTTGGAATTTTATTGATTGAATTGATCAGTGACATTGGTAAAATGAGACATTTATTTGGAAAAGAATAGAAAGAAAATAACAAATGGTCTTCATTGTGCTCCTTTGACAAAAACAGTCTTCCTTGATGAGCTTCCTCCGGAGAACCCTAGTCCTGCTCTGTGGGGACGATGCTTCTGGATCATTGGCTCGATGCGGCCATCTTCGTTCTTGCCGAGTCCCTTGAAGGGTTGATAGCCATGCTTCAGGAGTAAATCGAATCCCTTTCTTGACTTCATGAATTGAGGAATAGCAAGTGACACATGTCACCCTCTGCTCTTCTCAGAAAAAGCAAGGGACACGTGTCTCTCTCTGCTTTCTTCAGAAAAAGCAAGTGACACATGTCACTTTCTGCCTCCTTCAGAGAAAGCTGGAGATGATGGGATTAGAAGGACATGACAAAAATTTTGGATAAAATTTGGAAGATATACTGGAAGATAGGGAAAAGTTTTTGAAGATATAAGCAAAATTTGAAATTTCAAAAATTTGCAGGCAGGATTGGAATAAGGCTGGAAGTTCGAGATCCAGTAGAACGAGAGAATAGAAAATCACCTGGAGTTTTGGAAGAAATTAGATATTTGGAGAAATCATCCAGGGTTTGAGAAAATAAAGGGAAAAGATGAGAATTTGAAAATATTTTGGGGAAAATATGAGGGAAATAAAAGTAGCATACAATCACATCCTGCACAAACATTTATGCACATACAGCACTCCCTAAAAGGCTGACTCTAGATGCATCACTTTGAAAATAGTTGTAGGACCTTAATCCTAACTCTAGACTCAGATCATCTTTGTCCAATCCAGTTATGCCGATATACTCGAATCGAAATCCGAGGTACGTGGCATATAATTTCAACTCCGGTTCTAAGGTAAGGTTTTCCAACATCCTTGAGCGCCTACCGATATACTTCGGACTGTGGCCCGCGGTACGTGGTAGGGGGGTGTTAACCCAAATAGTTGGCCCAGTAGTGAGGCTCTGTCCCGAACTATGGTTCTGGAAGAGAGCCTAGCAACGTGAAGACCGGGTAATGATAGGTAATGGATATTTTGAAAAATGATCACATGCAAGAAATAGAGGGCTCTAAATCCTAGAGAGATAGATTTTGAAAACTTTGAAGAAGCATACATTGTTTGCATTCAGATCCTAAATTGAGGAGAGTTGTATTTAGACCTAAGTCTATGTGAACATGAAAATATCTCCTCAATCTGGTCCTACCAAACCATGCCTAAGCTATATGCAGTCAATGTCAGCTAGATCATAATCTAGGCTCCTAGGTTCGCATGATAGCAAAAGTAAAAAGCTGACATGTTGTGAACATAATTTCGATGATTGAACTAAGTCAAGCATAATTTAGGTCAGACAAGGATAGGTCCCATCACGGTCGCCAAACCTGTTATCGTCGCGAAATTTTTCCCCGTCTTCCCTTCCTTGTGGAAGAGAGAGAGGGAAACGCTTTCGCGCTTCAAACTTGACTGGATTTTGGAAATTATTTTGAAATACTCGCCTCCGTTTTGAAAATTGCGGGAAAATCCATGGGATGGGGCTCGACCTGTCGGTACGAGGTTCGACCGTTCCTGCCGCCTTTAACAGGGGTAATCGAACCAAGGATCAAAATTGTGCTTGACTTAGTTAAATCATCAAAATCGTGTTCTATCCTATATGCACAAAGAATTCAGGCATGTGCTATGAAATTTTGGAAAATGCAGCTTGGGTAAACATGATGTATGCTTGGAAAATATTTGGAGTTGAAAAGATTCTCTCAGGAAAAAGCTGAAAGTCAATTTCTCAGGAAACTCAGATGAAAAGGATTTGAAATCTCGGGAAAGTTCATAAAGTTGTGGGAAAATCATGAATGGTTGAAAATTCTGGGAAAATAGAAGTGATTCTTGAGAAAAAGGTGAACATTTGAAAAGGGAAACACTTCTCAGGAAAAAAAACTTGAACTTTGGGAATTTTCTTAGGAAAATGGTGGAAAATTTATAGGAAAACTCATTGGAGAAGGAAATTCAAAACTTGGGAAATTGAAATCCTGGGAATCTTAGCCTTAAAACACTTGGAAATTGAGTTTGATCTTTGAGGAAAATTGGAAACTTTTTTTGGAAATCTTAAGAAAATAACATTTTCCAGGGAAAATCGAGGGAAAGCTTTGATTTTGGAAATCCAACTTAGAAGTTTCTTGAGAAACTGGTTTCCATGGAAAACTGTGAAAACTTGACTTTGGGAAAACCGATTTTGGAAAATACTCAGAGTTTCTTGAGAAATCGATTTCTTGAGAATGAAGTTTTCTTGAGAAAATGATTTCATGATGCAAATGACATGAGTGAATGAATGCCCTTTGAAAAGATTTTCTGAGGAATTGGTTGGAAAATGTGCATTAAGTCCAAATAAATCCTTCACATATTCTGACTGTGGTCATGAATATGTTCAGAACTTAGTTGATTTGATGCACATGACTTTGAAAACTTTGGAAATATGATGTGCATTTTAAGATAGCCTAAGAGTGTAGGCTCTATGTGACTAGTAGAAAGATGATGGATCTGGGTCTCGTCCATATTCCGACTAGGGCCGTAAATATGGATCCCACCGAGTCCATCAACTCCCTAAGAGTTGGTGCACGTGCCATTCGTGAACATCCATAGTGCTTTTGAAATAAAATGCATGAATCATATAATCAGGATATTGCATAAATTTAAACTATATGATATGCATCCTAGTCTAAGCAGGAAATTAACTCTCTTATTCCAAAAATTACATTATTACATCACTAAATAAAGGAAATAAAAGAAATTTGCAGACTTCAGCTCCTTCTTTTGATTGTTCCTGCCAAACTTGAAATAGGGTTAGCTCAACTGTGTGGGTTTTTCCAAGATTTTCCAATAATATTATGAAATTATTGGATTTAATTGGATATAAACCCTATTCTCATGCTTCCTTGATATTTTGAAATGATGAAAATTCAGGAAATTCAGTAGAAAATAGTTTGAAATTCGGAATGGTGGTCAAAATGACCAAAATACCCCTAATTATAAAGTTATACCTTTAAAATCAGGGTTTTTTGAAGGAAAACTTGGTAAAATTGAGATTTTGAAGTTCAAATTGAATCAAATGATGATGAAATGCAGTATGACATGCTGATAAACACATTAGGACTGTAAAATCAGAATTTGGTATTTTGCAATTTATCAAAAATAACGATTTTTGCTTATTTTTCTCTTGGATCCGGGTCCTGCGGGACCCTGTTTTGGTATTACGGATAATCCGAACCTCAAATCGATTCCAAATTGCACCAAATTCGGTATGAAGCCTCTACTTACTCTGATAAACAGCCTAGAATGCTAAAAATCACGAAATGATATGATTTAAATGCTAAAATTCAAAGAAAGTCCTAAAATGGTGGATTTTGCCTATGGATCCGAACCAAATGCAATGCCTAATATGATAATGCAAGATCTACACCATGGAAACTTATGATATTTTGCAGACTGCTAAAAGACCCGAAATGGAACATTTTTGGTTTTTACAGCCTCGGGATTTGAGCCATGGTGAGTTCGGAAACAGGGATTTAGTTCTGACAGAGGTAAAAATCACCCTAATCTGATGTAAAATGCTAAAAAAATATAAACAAGCCATGAAAATTTATGAAATTAATCAGAGCTATGCACGACACCTACATGAACAACTTTCATGTTTATGACTTCGGCATTTGATCAACGGAAATACATATAAAAATATAACTATTCCTGCCTAAACTAACAGAACAGACAAATGTAGCAAAACAGGGGACTAACAAAACAAATCTGAGGCAGGTATCAACGCTGTTCTAAAAATCACAGGCTTTCACATGCAAACAGAGGACACCTCGGACATAACTTTCACTTTTTACAGTTTTGGATTTGGAGCAACACACAAAGATAACCCATCGACCAAGTCGATCCAAAATCTCAAAGGCCCAAATTAGGCTCTGACACGTGTCCCGAACTCTCGGATTTTTGTCAGACATTAAAAAAAATCCTAAAAATCTGAAAAATCATATTCAAAACTAGACATTCTCCCGAGTTCATAACAACTTTCGGATCGAAAATCGAATCTCCCATGAGGGATATCTCGATTTTACAAGTCGGCAAATGATTTTCAAAATGCATCATGGGTAACAAAACCCGACTTTCCATTTTGAATGTTTACCACAGTAAACAAATTCAAATGCCTCCGAATTTTTGGCAAAATTTCAGGAACACCTAAGATCGCATTTCGTGATTTTTTTGGGATTTTTAATAAAAAATAAATGCATGAAATGATGTGTGGACTGACTGACAAAAATAGATAATTACTGAAAATGAGCAGAATTGAAATAAATGCTAAATTAATCCTAATTAATTCATGAAACATGCTAAATTAACAAAATAAAATAAAAATTAAATCTAGGTAAATGCATGAATGCTAAAAATCATCAAGGAAGCATAATCATGTATTTTTATATATGCCGTTTCATGAGAATAGCTCAATCCATCTCTCGGATGAGCTCTTTCTTCAAACGACTCCCGAATCGAATTATGAAATCAAATCAAGAGGAAAAGAGGTGCACCTTGCTTCGTTACACAACTTTGAAACTCTTGAAAGGGACTGCTACCAAGGGCTTTGTTCGTCCTTCGCTCCGGGCTTCGGATGATTCACCAAAATCGACCCACTGCACCTTCTCTACTGAGCCCAAGGGAGGCGTGAATTCCAAAGTGCAAAATCGGGTTCTCAAGAAGGCTAGGTCGAATTTTCAAGTCCAACAGGAGTTCTCAAAAGATGGTCTCCCTAGGCTGGGCATGGAGCCTTGTTTTCATAGATTTTTTCTGAAAAATTTGAATTTCAAACAGGCTCAATCTGAGCCCTCCATGTGGCGCCATCTCAGGGGGTGCCATCTGGGGGGTTTGAAATTCGAATTTGGCTTTTGCAGGGAGCCCTCAGGTGGCGCCACCTCATGTGGCTACTTTTATTAAAAATAAAATAAAAATAAAATTTTGAAGCCAAGTGGGACTGTGGATTGGTGCCACCTCAAAAGGAGATTTGAGGTGTAAAGCTGGAAACAATAGGAGCATGCCTTGTGGCGCCACATCTGGAGGCTCTTGACATGTGTCAGAAGGACAGGAGTGGAGGAAGCAGGCTGTGCCACCTCAGAGGAATTCAAATTTTACTTTTCTGCAGGAAAGGAGAGGCTGACATGTGGCATTTCCTCAGAGTGGCTCCTGTGATGCCATGTGGCAGGAGAACATGAATGGAGGAAGCAAAATGCACCAATTCAGAGGGGGGTTTTTCTACTTTTTCTGATGCAGGGAGGTCTGGACATGTGGCAGACAAGTGTCAGCTGTCTGGAGAGGCCTTCTCAAATGGCGCCACCTCAGAAGGTGAATTTGAATTTCAAATGGAGGTTGGCTTTGGAGGAATGAAGGATGGACATGTGGCGCCACCTCAGGGTGGCTCCTACAATGCCATGTGGCAAGAGGGATAGGCAAGAGACATGTGGCGTCCTTAGAGGCCATCTGGAAAAATCAGAGCTCTAGATTTGCGCCACCTAGGAGGAGATTTGAATATTTGAATGGTTTGCTTTTTCTGAAGAAAGCCAGGAGTGACATGTGTCTCCCACTTTTCTGAAAAGAGTAGGGAGAAGACATGTGTCCTCTACTTTTTCTGAAGGAGGTAGAAGGAGACATGTGTCACCTGCTTTTTCTGAAAGAAGCAGAGAATGACACGTGGCAGAGGGGAGAGAAGGAGGGCCAAGCCATGTGGCGCCATCTCAGACAACATGGAAAAGGTAGGAGTTCAAGATCTGCGCCACCTATGAGGAGATTTGAATATTTGAATTCTAGCTTTTCTGAAGAGAGCAGGAAGTGACACATGGCATTTACTTTTTCTGAGAAGAGCAGAGAATGACACATGGCATTTGCTTTTTCTGAGGAAATGAGAGATTGACATGTGTCCTCTGCAGGAGACACACTCCAAATGGCGCCACCTCAGAGGGGACAAGCCTACTTTTTCTGAAGAAAGCTAGGAGTGACACGTGTCTCCTACTTTTCTGAGAAAAGTAGGGAGAGACACTTGTCAGGCTACTTTTCTGAAAGAGGGAGAGGTTGACACGTGTCCTCTGCAGGAGACACTCTTCAAATGGTGCCACCTCAGAGGAGACAAGCTCCACTTTTTTTCTAGACAGGACAACCTATGACACTTGGCATCTCCTGGTAATCTTGGAATGACACATGGCGCAGGATGGATAGGGTGACACGTGGCAGATAAATGGGATGACATGTGGCGGCTTCTTAGGGTAGCCCCACACTGACACTTGGCATGGAAATGGGAAGAGAGAGAAAAGACAAGTGGCACCAATCCAGGGGACAAGGCTCCTATATTTTTGGGTTTTTCAAAATTCAAATTTTCAAAAGAAAAGCCTATGTGACACCACCTTAATGTGGGTCCCACATTGCTTCTTTATTGAAATAGGGATAAAACAATAACTTCTTTTTGGAATTTTCATAAAATCTGGACTAATTGGTAAAACAGGAATTTTTGGAAAGAGTTGGCCCCTGTAGGGCAATTTTGTAAAAGGAAGATATTTGAAATTGTCAAAAGGGCAAAATCTGAGTTGAAATTTATTGAAAATTACCCAGATTGTTTTCCTGAGGAAATATTTTGAAATTCAGAGCCCTGGGGGTAAAATGGGAACAATTGATAACTTTGAAGACCCAGGGTTTTGAAATCAATTTTGAAAAGAGTTAAAATTCTAATCTGGATTGAAAATTTTGAAACCAAGAGTTCTGGACCTCGAAATGACATGCCGTGCAGTGCAGTGATATGAGATGCTCATGTAATGATATGCAATGCCATGTCTTGTGAAATGCAATCTTGAACCAAGACTTGGAGATGTCTGTCTCCTGTCAGGAGTAAAATTTTGAACATCTGAGCTGAAAATAGAGAAATTTTGAGAGTTGCAGATGAAATTTTGACTTTTGTAAGGTCCGGGCTCAGAAAATGACCATTTTGCCCTCCAGCGATTTCAGAGGCTGGATGATGATGCTTGGTGGAAATTTCGGGGAGGTGAATGAAAATTTCGGGTGTTTACATGCTTGCCTCGTTTCATGGATAGCTATTACCAGATTATTAAGTGTCTCTAGCAGGAAGCCTTGTGTATGAGACACCTCGCTTGGCATGATCCTCCTCGTCCTAGGAGTCATTTATCTATTCACGCAAATACGCCCAAATCAGCAAAAGTATAAAACTTATACTTACAGTGCGATACCGCAAACACGGCGGATCTTGAACCAGGTTTCTCAAACACATGCTCTGATACCAATTCTGTAATGCCCTGGATTTCCAAAACAAAGCTAAGTTAAAAAAATTCATGAATTCCTTTTTTTTTTCTTTGCAGCGGAACTTAGAAAAGCTTTTAGCAGCGGAATTAGACGATAATGAGTCGTCGGTTTTAAAAAACTCTGAGCACGTTGCAGGTATGTGGCCAAGCAACTCATTGACCATCAAAATGTTCATTTTATCGAAAACCACATGTTTATTACAACATCACTGCTCGAATAAGCAGTATGGCTCAATAAAAGGAAACAATACAACTCTGTCTAGAGAAACCTTGGAACTTGATGCCGCCTTGCTCCGCATATCGCCATGCAGGTACAACACCTGAAATCCCCATTAAACGGGGTCAGAACCACTGATGGTCTGGTAATCATGCAATCATACGTTCATTCAACTCAAGTATATACGATGACCACTTAGGGTCGCAATTCGTAATAACAATGTGTCATCGTCGTAAAATTTTTCCCGTCTTCCCTTCCCTGCGGAAGAGAGAGGAAAATGTTTTCGCGATTCAAACTTGACCGAATTTTGGAAATTTGTTTTGAATTGGTTCCAACACGAGCATTGGACCAAAAGGAAGTCCAAGTCGGAACCCGGAACTTCAGAAATAAGAATATACACAAGGGGAAAATCCGAGTCGGAACCCAGTTTTTCAAAATAAAAGAATGAATGAGAATCAAGTTTGAGAACTCGAATTCTCGATGTAGCAATTGGTTCCAACACGAGCATTGGATCCAAAAGGAAGTCTGAGTCAGAACCCGAAACTTCAAACGAAAGGTAAAAGGGGAAAACCCGAGTCGGGACTCGGATCTTCCAAAAAAAATAAGAAAAATAAAAACAAAACCTGAGTCAGAACTTAGACGGGAAGGAAATAATTCCTACCCAAAAGTCAGATTTCAGAAGGATTGACAAAAAGCGTGAATAGATTCCGACGATGAGGATGAAAAACTTATTCAAGATCCTCGACCCAAGGCGGCCTAAGGTTTGAATTTTATTTAGGATGGTTTTCAGGATTTTGTCCCCTATCCTGCAGAGAATTTGACAACATCAGGGAAGTTTGATAGGGATCGACAAAGGATAAAGAATTAAGGAAAGAGAAGAATTAACGAATTTGATAATAAAAAATTGAAAATGGATTGGTAGAAATAGGCAGAGTTTTGAAGAAAAATTGATGATAAAAGAATTTAGGAGTATCCCTTGTCTTAAAAGAAAATAAAGGGCCTCGCGGGACGAGGTTCAGGTTTTATCCCTTAACCTGAAAGGGAAATACCCCATGAAAATGAAGCATCAGGTCTATCCCTTAACCTGAAAGGGTTTAATGAATAAGAGAATACCACATTGAGAAGAGGCATCAAGTTTATCCCTTAACCTGAAAGGGTTTTATAAAGATTTGATAAAATTTAGTAAAAATCGATAAAACTTGACGAAAATTGATAAAATTGACAACAAATTGATGAAAACTTGATTAAATTAAAAAATGAAATGAATGCAATTTAATAAAGATAACAAGATTAACTGAAAAAGTTGATAAGATTTGTAGAAAAAGATTCGGCTGATCCTGCCTGTATATGATGAAGGAAAATAAGTATAGATCTAAATAAAATGCCCCAGTATCAGGGAGAAGAATGTGAGAATTCAATGAAAGGTTATTGCTTTATTGAAAAAGACTTTTGAAGAGTATAAAATGCTAGGATAAACAATTCAAGTATAAAATCTCTTCAAATGTAGAGCATTGATAGGATCTGGCAGTTCCACCCGATCTGCGTTGATTAGGCAATAGGAATTGCAAGGCAGCACTTCCTTAACCACATAAGGGCCTTCCCAATTAGGTGACCACTTGCCCTGTGGCCGATGCTTGAGATGAGCTGTTGATCTGAGCACAAGATCATTAAAATCTCCTCTCAATAACTGATTTGGCGTAATGTTGAGCTATCCTCTGACGATAGGCTTGAGCGTGCTCTGCTGCCTTGAGTCTTCTCTCGTCTAACATATCAAGTTGTACTAACCTCTGCTGCTGATACTGATCAAGCGGAAGTTCAATGAGCGACGCAAACTTGAGTGCGGGCTTCTGAACGTGGAGAGGTAATACCACCTCGGTCCCATAAACAAGCTTCGAAGGAGTAGCGTTGGTTGGGGTCCGAATGGTGGTTTGGTACACCCAGAGCGCATCATGCATCTTCTCGTGCCAATCACGGCCTGTCTCCACAGTTCTTTCCAGAATGCGGATCAAAATCTTGTTGGTGGCCTCTGCCTGACCATTCCCTTGAGGATAATAAGGAGCTGAGAAGTGGTGATGTAACGCCTCGGATTTCCAAAACAAAGCTAAGTTAAAATTTTCATGAATTTTTTTTTTCTTTGCAGCGGAACTTAGAAAAGCTTTTAGCAGCGAAATAAGACGATAATGAGTCGTCGGTTTTAGAAAACTCTGAGCACGTTGCAGGTATGTGGCCAAGCAACTCATTGACCACCAAAGTGTTCCATTTTATCGAAAACAACATGTTTATTACAATACTACTGTTTAGAAAAGTAGTGTAGGTTCAATAAAAGCAGTACAACTCTGTCTAGAGAAACCCTAGAACTCAATGCCGCCTTACTCTGCATATCGCCACGCAGGTACAACACCTGAAATCCCCATAACACGGGGTCAGAACCACTGAAGGTCTGGTAAGTAAGCAAACACCTATCTATTCAACTCAAGTAAATGCATAGACCACTCAGGGTCACAGTTTGTAATACGACGCTCAAGCCTCCATGACTTAGCGTATATCGCAAGAGCCTCCTCAGGGCTATGAGTTGAACATTCACGCAAGTCTTCATGACTTCGTATAAGCATCTTCAATGCTGTGAGTTAGAATAACTGAAATTCCACTAGAGGGGGGTGAATAGGGAATTACTAAACAGATCGATAAATTAAAAATATAATGCAATAAAGGCACAACACATAAACACAGAATATATACTGGTTCGGTCAAAACCCTGACCTACATCTAGTCCCCAAGCAAACCACTTGAGCTTTCCACTATAACATCCGAGTCACCGGATAAATAGTACAACACCCTCTTCCTAAGAGGTCTTCTTCTCTCAACAGAGAAGGGGCACACCCTCTTCCACAGAGGTCTTCTTCTCTCAACAGAGAAGGGCAACACCCTCTTTCTCAGAGGTCTACTTCTTTCAACAAAGAAGGAAAACAGTGAATAACAAAAAGTTACAATACTTCCTATAGAACCTTCAGAATGATATGAATGCACGAATGAAGGATTCTCAGAATGTTCTGTTCTTTTCACTCAAGAAATTCTCTTTGTCAAAGAGCTATTTTTGACTTTTTCTAGGGTCTCTTTCAAATATCGAATAGGAATTTTTCTCGTTGTAAGCTCACATATGCATTCCCCTGTTTGAATAGTTTATTTGAGTGTGTTTATATAGGTTTAAAAAAGTAGTCGTTACTTATTTGAAATCGTAGTCTTTTTGAGATGTGAAATGTCATGTCATTTCAAAAACCAAATTTATGGGTTTTCGAAAAAGTCTTATTTCCATAAAAGTAAAATATAGGGTACAATAGTCGTTGTAATATTTTAGGTAATATATATTTTATGTAAAAAGTCTATTTCTTACAATAGTATATTGAACGTTGGATTGTAGGCTGTCATGTAGTTTTGTCTTTATCCTAATTAATGATTTATGGTACATAAGTACTTCTTTACTTTAAATGAGTGTAAGTACAATAAATGCTTTGAGATATTTATTTGTACATAGTCATATCAAGAGTTTTCTTTATGATGTGTTTTTCAATGTCTACAGAGAGAATGAAGACTTTAAACAAGTCGACATTCTTGAGATGGATATTAACAAGGATTTCTTACAGGAGGTATTTAATGCTATACAAAGAGAATGATGAATTCAAGTAGGTCGTCATTCTATGGGTTTGTAAAAAGGTAACTAAAGTCTTTTCACCAAGTATTATATTTGTTTTTCTTTGTGTAGCCGATTTCCATGTTTTGTCTTTTTCCTACACATTTGAAATCATTTCTTTAAAAAGGTAACTAAAGTCTTTTCAACAAGTATTATATTTGTTTTTCTTTGTGTAGTCGATTTCCATGTTTTGTCTTTTTCTTACCAATTTGAAATCATTTCTTTTTAAGTTGTCTTATACATGATAGAAGGTACAATTATTGCTTTTTGAAATCATGAATTATATCATGTCAAAATACCTTTTCCATAAAGGTTTGTAAGAAGGTACAATTATTGGTTTTTAAAAAGGTGCTTTTTCAAACTATCATATACTTTTATGAAATAGCTTTTATGAATGAGTATGTAATATGCAATATGCATGCTTCTGAAGGTTCTGTTACATATGACTCTAAAGAAGAAAAAAAGTCTTCAACTTGAGGTAACCGATCTCTTTAGATGGTCTTTAGGAATGCATGGCTCATCAAGCTTTTTCTTCAAGGAGTATGATTGCACCATAGTTGTACTTGAATAGGAGGTCTCCATCTTTTTGAGTGAGATATCCTTGCATCAAATACTCGTTAGATATATGGCAAAACAAATCCAGTCATAATATAACATTTTTCAAGAAGATATATTATCATATTATATAAAATCAAATACGACAGTGTATCATATTATGTGACATCAAAATAGAGTTTCTCAACATTCTCCCCCTTTTTTATGATGACAAAATATGCTCCCCCTGTCAAAAAAACATTATGCATAGAAATAATAAATATCATAAAAACATTGAAAAATGTCAAAGAGAGTATTTTTCTCCAATAATGGAGACAGGTTTTTCTCCCCCTTTGTCATGGACAAAAAGGAAGGGATCAGAGTAATCAGAGTTATTACAGACCAAAATAGTTAAAGTTATTACATTCCAAAATAATAAGTTTACTCCAAAGGTGGAGAGGATTGATGTGTACGGGCGTCTTGATCCTGCTGGAGAGTTTGAAGGGTCTGCTGCATCGAGGCTTGATTCCGAAGGAGAAGATCCTGAGTGTGCTGGACATCCAGGATTGCAGAAAGGTAATCATATTCGGATGAGGGATCCGTGTCATCAGAGTCGGTATTATCAGTGTGCAGGGACCTTGGATTGAAAGAAGTAGCCTTGAGGATCTGCGAAGGATAGAGGATAACTTCATTTTGAAGGGGTACCTTGAAGTATTTTAAAATGGGAGTTATAAAACACCCAAAAAGAAGAGGTTGAAATTTTTGATAGCGAATAAAGTGGGCGAAGATGATGTTGGACCAGTTTATCGGAGTAGAGCAGAAGATTGCGTAGAGGAGGAGAGAGATTTTTCTGGGTACTAATCCCTTGCGAGGAGGCTTGGGATAGAGATTGTGAAGAAGAATATGAGCAAGCAATTGAGCATGGGGTTGGAGATTTCTCATGTGCCAGGGAAGGTGTGTGAAGTGAGTACAGACAAGAATTTTTCGAAGTATCGAGTGGTCGAGTGGTACTATGTTTGTTAGATCGATGCCGGTGGAAGGAAGGTTGAGAATATTGCCTAGTGAGGAAGCATCAAAGAACATCATGCATCCTCGGACCTTGGTGGTGATGGTAGTGCGATTATGATTGGTGGAAAGATTTGTGTAGAAGAGACGAACAAGTTCAGGATAGTAGGAAGCTTGGGATGAAGTATCTAGTAAGTGTTTAAGTTCGGGGAGAGATTGTTCAAGGTCAAAAGAGGTGAAGTCTTCGTAGTGAACCAATTCACCTTCATGAATTGGACGTGAGGAAAGAGAGTTGTAAAAGTGAAATAGATCAGGAAACCTGAGATCAGCGGCAGTGATCAAATTTGTTGAGGAGGAGGCCATTGCAAGAGCTTAGGAAAAACGAGCAAGAGAGAAGAGCTTGGAAGGAGTAGTAGTTTGTAAGAGAATAGAGATATTCGTGGGGAATTGGTGAGAGATGAATCAATCTATTAAATAGAAAGAGAAAAGTAATAGTGATAAGAAATGAATGACATTGGAAGAGAAGGATTTTTAGATTTTAGCTGAAAGAGGAAATGCGTGAGTTGAAAATTAAAAGGCTTGTGAATGACAAATCAAATCAGTTTTTGGATGATAGTGTATTGGATGTTAAGAAGGACATAGTTTTTAAACAATTTTTCTATGTAGAGAAAGGTTTACTATGGGAGAGTTTGTCGAAGTTTGAGATGTGTCACGTGATGCGTATGAACTATCTTATTAGACTTGGATTTTAAAGAGTTTCGTGTGATGAAGAGATGTGAGAAAAGATGTATAGTGAAGGAAATAATGGCCTAATAAAACAAACAACTTTTTAAGCCAAATATTATGTTACTTTATATGAAAGCATACAAAATCCGTGAGAGATGAATTCGGAATAGGACAAACAAGGATGCAATAATTTCTTATTTGAGAAGAATTTTTGTAGGAGAGTAAAAAAAATCATAAAGACAGGTGAGTTGATATATGAATTTTGAAAGAAAGAGAGAGAGAGATTATAAAGGACAACAATCACTTGATGTATGACATAAAGTTATGATTGATGTTTGGCTAAGAGGACATGGTTTTAATGGAGGGAGTTCATGGTTTTTGAAAACGATAAATTTAAATGTATAATGGTCACGGATGGAGATTCACTTTGTATTTGATGAAGAGCGACAAGAAAAGTGTGGTACTTAATAGTACAAGTTTTTGAAAATAATAATTATTCATAAAGAGGTGTGAAGGATGACATGATAGAAATAGAGTGTACGTAATATATGATATAACAAATGATATAGTAAAATTATACGTGAAATACAACAACTTAACTTTTGAAGAAGGTAAAGAAAACTAAAAAGATAATCATTCGATTTTGACTAAAATTTGAAAAGCAAGATTTCTCATAAAATACTATTATTGTTTAAGTTACGTATAGGCAAGTTGAGAGGAATATGTTATCATGTTGAAGGTGAACTAACTTATCGTAAGAGAAGTTTTCACAAAAGGACAAAAGTAATAAAATGTGTTATGAGATGAGTGATGTGAACAAAGTCATGATAGCTTTTACTTAATATAAATAGTTCTTATGGATATGTGTGAAAGGAAATAGGACAAGGAGTCATTATTAATGTATACTTGAAAGATGACAAGTTGAAAGACATAAAGCATGTGTCATGATGAATGTGTTTTTATAAGTGTTTAGATTATACGTGAATATAGAAACATAGTTTGACCTTTTTTTTTAATATATATATATATAAGAGATCGATAAGAATGAAACCGATTAAAAAATTTTAATAGAACTCATAAGATGTTTTAGTCTTAGTAGATGAGATTAATTATAAGTCACTTAGTTTGCATATTCCTAATTCTCTTCTAATTCGTGTAAAGTCTTCATGTTTCAATGATTTAGTGAAGATGTCTGCTAACTGTTGATTAGTGGGTATGAATTCGAGTTTAATTATGTTGTTTAAGACTTGTTCTCTTAAGAAGTGGTGTCTTATTTGAATATGCTTAGTTCGTGAGTGTAAAATAAGATTTTTAGATAGGTTTATAGCACTAGTATTATCACAGAAAATAGTTGTATTTTCAAAATTTAAACCAAAATCTTTCAAAGTTTGTTTCATCCAGATAACTTGTGTACAAGCTAGGCTAGCAGCAATGTATTCAGCTTCAGTAGTTGATAAGGATACACAGTTTTGTTTCTTACTGAACCATGAAACTAGTGAGTGCCCTAGCATATGACATGTTCCACTTGTGCTTTTTCTGTCAGATTTACTTCCAGCAAAGTCAGCATCGCTGTATGAGATTAGATCAAATGTAGAGGATTTTGAATAAAATAATCCAAAATCAACTGTGTCTTTTAAATATCTCATTATTCTTTTTACAGCTTTAAGATGTGATTCTTTTGGATTTGACTGAAATCTAGCACACAAGCAAACACTGAGCATAATATCTGGACGGCTAGCAGTTAAATACAGAAGTGATCCTATCATACCACGGTATACCTTTGTATCAATAGACTTACCATCTTCATCTTTGTCCAAAACAATGGTTGTGCTCATAGGAGTGGTTTTTGAAGCTGTTGAGTTCATGTTGAACCTCTTTAGAAGTTCATGAGCATACTTGGATTGATTGATGAAAACTCCATCCTTGGTTTGCTTAATATGCAGTCCAAGAAAGTAGTTGAGTTCTCCCATCATACTCATTTCGAATTCCTTCTACATGGACTTAGAAAATTCTTCACAGAGAGTGCTGTTACTAGATCCAAAGATGATATCGTCCACATAAACTTGAACAATTAAGGTATGATTATCCACAACTTTTACAAATAGAGTAGAGTCTGCTTTGCCTACCGAAAAACCAGTTTTTAATAAAAAGGTTTTGAGTCTATCATACCAAGCACGAGGTGCTTGTTTTAATCCATATAAGGCACGTTTTAGTTTGAAAACATGATCTGGATATTGTTCATTTTCAAAGCCTGGAGGTTATTTTACATAAACTTCTTCATTTATAAAACCATTAAGAAAGGCACTTTTAACATCCATTTGATAAAGTTTAAAATCCATATAGCTTGCATATGCTAAAAACATCCTAATAGATTCAAGTCTAGCAACAGGAGCAAATGTTTCATCAAAATCAATACCTTCCTCTTGGTTATATCTTTGAGCTACTAGTCTTGCCTTGTTTCTTATAACATTACCTGTTTCATCTAGCTTGTTTCTGAAGATCCATCGTCTCAATGATCTGATGATCCTTTGGTCTTGGTACAAGATCCCAAACTTCATTCCTTTGGAATTGATTCAGTTCTTCAGTCATGGCTAGCATCCAGAACTCATCGATGATGGCTTCATCAATCTTCTTTGGTTCAAGTTGAGAAATGAATGTCATATTTGCAATCCGTTCTAGCTGAGCTCTAGTCTGAACCCCCTTTGTCAGGTCTCCCAAAATCTGCTTTTGAGGATGATCTTTGATTTCGACAAATGTTCTTTGATGATCATCTTCATTAGATTTGGCTGTGTTATCTAGGAACAAATCTGTACTTTCAACATCATCATCGTTAGTCTGTTTAAGAACAGATTGATCAATAGATTCACAAAAACTGACATGCATAGATTCTTCAATAGTATATGAACTCTTATTATAAACTCTATATGCTTTACTATGACTTGAATATCCTAAGAATATGCCTTCAATAGATTTAGCATCAAATTTATCCAGGCTATCTTTTGTGTTAAGGATAAAACATTTACATCCAAAGACTTTGAAATAGTCTATTCTTGGAGTCCTGTCATAGAATAATTCATAGGGAGTTTTATTTAATAAGGGTCTAATAAGAACTCTATTTGTTATATAGCATGCAGTATTAACAGCTTCTGCCCAGAAAGATTTAGCAAGATTATTATGTTGGAGCATAGTTCTAGCAGATTCTTGAAGGGTTCTATTTTTTCTTTCTACTACCCCATTTTGAGGTGCAGCTCTAGGAAAGGCAAAGTTATGAGAAATACCATGCAAGTTACAAAAATTTTCAAAAAGTTCATTTTCAAATTCTCCTCCATGGTCACTACGGATTTTTACAATGGAACAAGATTTTTCATTTTGTAATTTTTTGCACAAAATTTCAAATTGACAAAACGTGTCACTTTTGTTTTTCAAAAATATTACCCAAGTAAATCTTGAGTAGTCATCCACAATGACAAAAACGTATTTATTGTGATTAAGACTAGCTACTCTAGAAGGACCAAAAAGATTCAGGTGGAGAAGCTCTAAAGGTCTTTTGCTTGAAATGATATTTTTTGATTTGAAAGATGATTTTGATAGTTTTCCTAGTTGACATGCATCACAAAAATAATCCTTTTTAAAAGATATTTTGGGTAACCCACGTACTAACTTATCTTTAGCTAATTTAGACATGTATTTGGAGTTGACATGACCCATTCTCATGTGCCATAAATGTTGAGTGTCATTATTAGCTATAAGGCAATGTTCAGTGATGTTTTCTAGGTATAGTTCATATATATTATTTCTTCTTATACTTTTTAAGATGATGTTCTTGTTGGTGTCTGCTATAAGACATGCATCATGATTAAAGCTAACATTATAACCTGTGTCACACATTTGACTAATACTTAGAAGGTTATGTTTTAAGCCTTTAACCAGGAGAACGTCTTTGATAAGAGGTTTATCAATATTACCAATACCAATTATCAAACCTTTGTTGTTATCTCCAAAGGTGACCGTTCCTCCTTCTTTATGATGAAGAACAGCAAAAAGGTCTGGATGTCCTGTCATGTGCTTTGAACATCCACTGTCTAGTATCCATCTGTTCTTCTTCTTTGGAGCCTGCAAAACATTAAGTAAAACTTCTTTTTGGTACCCAGTCGGGTCCCTTTTTGTTAGATTTTGGAACCCAAATCCATTTTGATTTAGGTTTGTCTACAGCTTTAAAGGAGTTTAAGGAATTAAAATTATAATACTCCTTTTTAGGTTCAGAAGAACTTTTCACAAAAGTGGTCTTTTGACTCATACAAGAAGGCTTGTTGAAATGGGAGTAGCCAATACCATTCTTGTAGAAACAGACTTTTTGAGAGGATAGGAGTTTATCCAAGCTCTCTTTTCCTTTAGTAAACTTGAAAACCGTTTTCATAAGGTTCTCAGTTTTACTTTTTAATTCTGAAATTTCTACTTGCAGATTTTTAGTCTTGGAGCTAGTAGAAGAGATTTCAGAAGTAATAAGAAGATTTTTCTTTTGTAACTCAGAATTTTCAATACTGAGTTGTTTATTTTTCAGAATGAGCTCTAGATTCTTAGATTTCAAATGTCTATTTTTGAGAATCGTTTTTCTTGATTCTTCAAAAAGTTCCTGAAAAGCATTTTGAAGTTCTTCAAAGGAGAAATCAAGGGATTCACTTACAGAGCTTTTTGCCATGAAGCACATGTTGGCGGTTTCTGCTTCATCATCATTTGACTCTTCACTTGTGGATGGTTTTGAATCATCCCATTGAGCATACAGAGCCTTTTTCTTGAAGAACCTTTTCTTTGGTTCCTCAGTCTTGGATTTTCTTTTGAGAAGAGGACAGTCACGTCTCAAGTGACCTGGCTTATTACACTGGTAGCACATAGAATCTTCCTTTGGGTCTTTTCTTTCTTTGTGCTTATTTGGAAGCCGGTTCCTTCTCATAAAGTGCTGGAATTTTCTGGTGAGTAGCGCAATCTCAGTTTCTTTTTCTGAGTCCTCATCCTCAGAAAGGGCTGGGAAGGCTAAAGTTTTCTTTAAAGGTTGTTCCTCTTCCCTTCTGTCCTTCATGTGGACTTCATAAGCCATAAGATTGCCTATTAAATCGTCCAGGGTAAGTTTGGACAAATCTTGAGCTTCTTCAATAGCAGTAGTCTTTTTCTCCCAATCAGTTGTGAGAGATCTCAAGATTTTCTTTACCTTTTCTGTCTGAGAGTGGGTTACACCCAGAGATTTCAGATCGTTGGTGATGTTGGTGAATCTGGTGAACATCTCTGTGATGGGTTCATCTTTGTTCATTTTGAACAAATCATATTTTCTGACAAGAGATGAGATTTTGGCTTCTTTCACTTTGTTGGTTCCTTCATGAATAACCTCCAAAAAATGCCAAATATCATATGCAGATTCACATATAGATATTCTATTGAATTCATTCTGATCAATGGCACAATATAAGGCATTCATAGCCTTTGCATTTAGATTTGCCATTTTCTTTTCTTCATCAGACCATAAGCTATAGTCTGTGGATGGAGATGTGTATGGATGCTCAACAATTTTCCACACAGCAAAATCTATGGACTTGAGAAATATAGCCATTCTGCACTTCCAGTATCCATAGTTGGAGCCATTGAAGAAAGGAGGACGAGATGCTTGTTGACCTTCAATATCACGAGCATAGGAGGTAGATGCCATTTGTGCTGGAAGACTTGTTATGTCGAAACCAGCAAACCTGCTCTGATACCAAATGAAATTCCACTAGAGGGTGGGTGAACAGTGAATTACTAAACAGATCGATAAATTAAAAATATAATGCAATAAAGGCACAACACATAAACACAGAATATATACTGGTTCGGTCAAAACCCTGACTTACATCCAGTCCCCAAGCAAACCACTTGAGCTTTCCACTATAACATCTGAGTCACCGGATAAATAGTACAACACCCTCTTCCTCAGAGGTCTTCTTCTCTCAACAGAGAAGGGGCACACCCTCTTCCACAGAGGTCTTCTTCTCTCAACAGAGAAGGGCAACACCCTCTTTCTCAGAGGTCTACTTCTTTCAACAAAGAAGGAAAACAGTGAATAACAGAAAGTTACAATACTTCCTATAGAACCTTCAGAATGATATGAATGCACGAATGAAGGATTCTCAGAATGTTCTGTTCTTTTCACTCAGAAGATACTCTTTGTCAAAGAGCTATTTTTGACTTTTTCTCTTTCTTTTCTTTTTCTTTTTCTAGGCTCTCTTTCAAATATCGAATAGAAATTTTTCTCGTTGTAAGCTCACATATCCATTCCCCTGTTTGAATAGTTTATTTGAGTGTGTTTATATAGCTTTAAAAAAGTAGTCGTTACTTATTTGAAATCGTAGTCTTTTTGAGATGTGAAATGTCATGTCATTTTAAAAACCAAATTTATGGGTTTTCGAAAAAATCTTCTTTCTATAAAAGTAAAATATAGGGTACAATAGTCGTTGTAATATTTTAGGTAATATATATTTTATGTAAAAAGTCTATTTCTTACAATAGTACATTGAACGTTGGATTGTAGGCTGTCATGTAGTTTTGTCTTTATCCTAATTAATGATTTGTGGTACATAAGTACTTCTTTACTTTAAATGAGTGTAAGTACAATAAATGCTTTGAGATATTTATTTGTACATAGTCATATCACGAGTTTTCTTTATGATGTGTTTTTCAATGTCTACAGAGAGAATGAAGACTTTAAACAAGTCGACATTCTTGAGATGGATATTAACAAGGATTTCTTACAGGAGGTATTTAATGCTATACAAAGAGAATCATGACTTCAAGTAGGTCGACATTCTATGGGTTTGTAAAAAGGTAACTAAAGTCTTTTCACCAAGTATTATATTTGTTTTTCTTTGTGTAGCCGATTTCCATGTTTTGTCTTTTTCCTACACATTTGAAATCATTTCTTTAAAAAGGTAACTAAAGTCTTTTCAACAAGTATTATATTTGTTTTTCTTTGTGTAGCCGATTTCCATGTTTTGTCTTTTTCCTACCCATTTGAAATCATTTCTTTTTAAGTTGTCTTATACATGATAGAAGGTACAATTATTGCTTTTTGAAATCATGAATTATATCATGTCAAAATACCTTTTCCATAAAGGTTTGTAAGAAGGTACAATTATTGGTTTTCAAAAAGGTGCTTTTTGAAACTATCGTATACTTTTATGAAATAGCTTTTATGAATGAGTATGTAATATGCAATATGCATGCTTCTGAAGGTTCTGTTACATATGACTCTAAAGAAGAAAAAAAGTCTTCAACCTGAGGTAGCCGATCTCTTTAGATGGTCTTTAGGAATGCATGGCTCATCAAGCTTTTTCTTCAAGGAGTATGATTGCACCATAGTTGTACTTGAACAGGAGGTCTCCATCATTTTGAGTGAGATATTCTTGCATCAAATACTCGTTAGATATATGGCAAAACATATCCAGTCATAATATAACAATTTTCAAGAAGACATATTATCATATTATATAAAATCAAATACGACAGTGTATCATATTATGTGACATCAAAATAGAGTTTCTCAACAATAACCGCTTAAGTCTTTACGACTTAGCTTTGACCTCTTCAGGGTCAAGAATGGATGTCTAGCTCAAGTCTTTATGCTTGGCACATCCGTATCCTACGAATCTAAGGACAACTCTCCGAGCTTCGCATAGTCGTACGGATATCAATGGGGTTCTTTCCATATCGGTCCAGTAGTATACCGACCATGACACCTTCACAAAGGTTATGCAGGACTGACTCAACATCGTACATACACGCATACATTCAAAGTATCGTTGTACCTAAGCTAATGCTTTGTTTCGATAATTGCACCTTCCCCTGGGCTTAGGGGACTCATATCTGGGCGACAACGCGATGATCTGGGGGTTGATTATTCTATGTATTTTAGATACCTCAGAGGCCTGTTGACCCCATCCCCCTAGTAGGATGGTACAACATACCAGAAGAGATCCTTACTAGGTATCTGAATGCATTCTGCTATTGCAGTAGTTGGGTTCAATCCTTAGATATTTAAGGATAACCACGACCTCCATACCTCTGAGTGACGGAGGCCATCAATGAACTCTATCAGGTTCGGGTGAAATGTATGTCACTCAAGGCTGCGCCATCACCGTCTTCCTCGGTGAGAAATTCTGAAATGGGCCTGCCAGTCTTACAATTACTTGACGAATATTGCATGCCTATAGGGCAGCCTTTGAGAAGTATGTACCCGACCCCAATCAACCACACGGTTTTCACCGTGGAACAAAGGTTTTATTCATATGCATGCTAAACTCTGCTCTCGGCACTTCGGCCTTGACGAGCACTTCACCTCTTTTGGTGGAAACAACACACTCCGGCTCAGCGGCCCTTACGAGTTTGGTTGTCTGATAATTCTCAATGAGCATGCACATGACTCGATCTCTATGGATCGGCTACTCGGCGTATTTTTACGCAACGAGCTCAGGACCTCGTCAAGGCGCTACCCCTACTTTGGCGCAACGGCTCTTACAAGTATGGTGCCCTTGCAGGTGTCAGGGAGACGAGTCATTCTAACATCGTTCCAACAAAGGGCATCGTTAAGCCACTTAACTGGTTCTGGCAGCTCTTTTGCCAACCATTCCGTCAGTACCTCCTCTGCTTTATCGGCAGTGGCGTGACAAACCTTTTTACATCGTAGAAGGCGTTCCATGAACTGGGTAGCACTCCTTCTACGTTCTTTCTGAGTTATTCTTAACTCCTTCAGAAACTTCAGCAGCACTTCCTCTCTTTAACGGAGAAAGCGTGCGTTTTCTTTTATCCATTTCAGCGGCATCTCCCCTCTTTGGTGGGAAATCGCTACGCTTAACTCGGGAAATGGATGCGCACCGTTGTGCGTACTTTGCATCCATTAAGGTTGCAGGAACCCTGGGCCATAGCCAAGCCATACGTAATTGACTTAGTCTTTACGTAAAGAGCATTTTGCCAAAAACCGAAGCCTTTCCAATAGGGGCTTCATTCGTCAAGCAGAATCTTGAACGAGGAGCGGTAAGGGAATCACATTGGCGATTTGGAGTTGATCTCCATTTGAACGCTTATTTACGCGCCATATATGTAGTATAAGCAGAAGCTTGTGCTTTATACAGCGGCGGCGTAAAGGAAATGCATATACTATTGTTCAGGGTGTGTAACTGAACGAAATACTCTACATATATAACAAAACAGGAGCCTTGGCATCGTCCGACGCGACGGCGTAAGTAAATACATTGCAGAAAGCAGGAGCCTTGGCATCGTTCGACGTGACGGCGTAAGTAAACGCATAATCGGAAGTGCATTAATCGGAAAGTGTAGAAAGCAGGGAGCCTTGGCATCATACGACGCGACGGCAAAGGTAAATTACATAGCCTGTGCGATATAGGACGCGTCGGCAGAATCAGCATATATACACCTAGATCTGTATCCAACGATAGTTACGAGGTGAGCGAGTGAACACCGAAGTGTCCTAGAGGGCTCAACCAAGAACTAGGGCGAGATACTATTTTTGAAGAACGCATATACTGCGCATTCGAACATATATATCTGACAATAGTTACGAGGCGAGCGCGTGAACACCGAAGCGTCCTAGAGGGCTCAACCAAGAACTAAAGCAAGATACTACTTCAGAAAGTATATGCTATATACAAACAATCAAATACTTGAGAGAGATGTATTAATGAAGCGAACTTACTTCAATTTGAGGAAGAAACAACTCCGATTGCTTCAAACGCTTCGAACGAGGCTCGACTTCGAAAAAGGATCAACTCCGGACTTCGAACGAAAAAGGACTTGGACTTTGACTTTGAACCAAACCAGTTCAAGTCAAGTAAACTAGGTTCAGACTTAGGTCAAGTAGGTTCAGACCTAGGTCAGGCAGGCTAAGACCAGATCAGGCAGGCTCAGGCTGAGTCAGGCAGGCTCAGACTAAGTCAGGCAGGCTCAGACCAGGTCCGGTGGGCTAGGCTAGGTAGGAGAGGTTTGGAAAAGGAGGAGAGAGAGAGGGTTTGGAGATTTTCTAAAGGAGGGGTTATCCCCTATTTATAGATTCTGAAACTTGATCCCCAAGTTTCAGAATTTCCATTTTAGTCCATGGCTTTTTCAAAAATTACTTTTGATCTTATCCATCTGACTGTTTGATCTTATCCAGAAAGAATATTCCATGGAATATTCCTTGGAAGGTGCTGGAAGGTCCTGGAATATTCTAGAATATTCTAGAATATTTTTCGAGAAATATTTATGTAGGTCCCACCAATGTTTTCGAGGGTCCCGCAAAAAAGTTGAGTTTTCGGCATTTTTTTCCGAAAATTTCTGAGTAGGCCATTATCTTCGTATTGATGTAACTAAGAAAGTTGGCTCGCAGGAATCCTTTGATTTCGTTCAGATAGGAAGTTATGGCTTACAGAGTGTTTGAGCATATATTCGCGATTCGACGAATATCCTAAGTATAACTGGCTCGCAGGAATTGATTTGTTTCGCATTCTGAGAAAAAATGCTATTTTTACCGATAAATGCCTCATGAATTTATTCAGATATTTTCTGAAAAATTGCGGGTCTTACATCATTACCCCCTTAAAGGAATTTCGTCCGCGAAATTCAGTTAAGAGTACAAAGCGAAGAGTTCAGGATATTTATCCCGCATATCCGATTCGGGCTCCCAAGTGCAATCATCGACTCCGTGATGTTGCCATCTCACTTTAACAAGTGGAATGACCTTCGACCTAAGCACTTGTTCTCGATGGTCCACGATCTCGACAGGTATTTCTTCCACAGTCATATCTTCCTGGATGTCAATATCTTCATGTTGGATGACGTGGGAAGGGTCGTGAACGTATTTTCTAAGCATTGACACATGAAATACGTTGTGTATCTATGTATACTGCGGTGGCAATGCTACTCTGTAGGCGGTCTCTCCTATCCGGCTCAAAACCTCGAAGAGACCAACGAATATGGGGCTGAGTTTTCCCTTCTTTCCAAAACGGAAAACACTTTTGGTTGGAGAGACTTTGACGAAGACCTTGTCTCCAACCGCAAAAGTGAGTTCCCTACGTCGCTGATCGGCGTAGCTTTTCTGTCGACTCTGAGCAGTCAGTAGTTTCTTTCTGATCATGTGGACCTGCTCAGTGTAATGCTGCAAGACAATGGGCGAGTCCAAGGTTCGCTCACCCACTTCGCCCCAATGGATTGGTGATCGGCAGGGTCGTCCATACAGGGCTTCATATGGTGCCATCCCAATACTAGCATGGTGGCTATTATTATAAGCAAATTCAGCCAACGCTAGGTGGGAATCCCAATCACCCTTCTATTCTAGCATACAGGCTCTTAGCATATCTTCAAGAGTCTGTATGGTTCGTTCTGATTGCCCATCTGTTTGGGGATGAAAAGTTGTACTGAACTTGAGTTTCGTCCCAGGGTTCTTTGAAGCTGCTCCCAAAAGTGAGAGGTGAACTTTGGGTCACGATCAGATATGATCGAAATCGGCACTCCATGGAGTCTAACAATTTCCCGAATGTAGATTTCTGCCAATCGTTCAGTTGAGTATCGAGTGTTGATTGGCAGGAAGTGAGCAAACTTGGTGAGTCTGTCCACGATCACCCATATTGAGTCATGTTGTCTCTTGGATCGAGGCAATCCAACGATGAAATCCATCGTAATGCCTTCCCATTTCCATTCTGGAATCTCGATCTGTTGCATCTTTCCACCAGGTCGTTGATGTTCGATCTTAACTTGCTGGCAGATCAAACACTTTGAGACAAACGTAGCCACATCACGTTTCATACCCCTCCACCAGTACTTTCTCTGTAAATCTCTGAACATCTTGGTACCTCCAGGGTGGATAGTGTACTTGCTACTATGAGCTTCCTAGAGTACTTCCTCTCTGAGCTCAGGGTTATTTGGCACCCAAATCCTTTCTTCCATCCATATTCCTCCATCTTCTTTTAAATGGAAGAAGGTATCATCTTTTTCAGCACGAGCTTTTAATTCCAAGTACTGGGGGTCCTTGAACTGTTCGGCTACGATGCGATCGAGGATCTCGATATGGATCGTCAGGCATGACAATCGAATCTTTCATGGATTAGCCAGGAATGGCTTCCAACTGACGAAATCCTCCATCAGCTTTCATTGTCCTGTGAGGCTGGCCAGAGTGCCAACAGTCTTGCGACTAAGGGCATCTGCTACGACATTCGCCTTTCCAGGGTGATAGGAAAGCGTGAATTCATAGTCTTTGAGGAATTCCAGCCATCGTCGTTGCCGCATATTGAGTTCTTGTTGAGAAAAGAGGTATTTTAGGCTTTTATGGTCCGACATGACCTCACATTTCTCTCCATACAGGTAGTGCCAGATTTTAAGTGCGAACACCACCGCGGCAAGCTCCAAGTCGTGGGTTGGATAGTTTTTCTCATGGACTCTCAACTGTCGTAACGCATAGGCGATTACTTTGCCATGTCGCATCAACACACAACCCAGACCTGTTCCTGAGGCATTGGTATAAGCCATGAAGCCTCCCTGACCAGAAGTTTAGGTAAGGACAGGGGCAGTGGTAAGCCTCTGTTTGAGAACCTCAAAGCACTCCTTACACTGGTTAGTCCATTCAAATTTAACTCCCTTTTTCAGTAATTTCGTCATGGGTACGGCGATTCGGGAGAAGTCTTGTATGAACTTCCGATAATAACCGGCAAGTCCAAGGAAGCTACGGACCTCAGTGATATTTTCTGGTTGCTTCCAGTCCATCACAGCTTCGACCTTCGCAGGATCTAATGCGATTCCATCTTTTGAGATCACATGGCCAAGGAACATCACTTTGTCTAGCCAGAATTCACATTTTGAAAACTTGGTATATAACTGATTATCTTGAAGGGTTTTCAAGACGATTCTTAAGTGCTCCTTGTGCTGTTCCTCATTCTCTGAATATACGAGAATGTCATCGATGAAGACGATGACAAAGCTATCCAAATATGGTCTAAATATCTGGTTCCTTAGATCCATAAAGACAGCAGGTTCATTAGTGAGTCCGAAGGGCATTACTACGAACTCATAATGGCCATATCTCGTTCTAAAAGCAGTCTTAGGTATATCCTCTTCCTTAACTTTGAGCTGATGGTACCCAGACCTGAGGTCGATCTTGGAGAACACTCTCGTTGTTCTGAGCTGATCGAATAAGTCCTCAATCCGAGGCAACAGATACTTATTTTTAACGGTTGCCTGGTTAAGCATCCGATAATCGATGCATAACCGAAGGGATCCATCCTTCTTCTTACAAACAACACCGGGGCTCCCCATGGTGACATACTTGGTCGGATGAACCCTTGTTCCATCAGTTCTTCCAACTGACACTTCAACTCGCTGAGTTCAGCAGGCGCCATTCGATATGGGGCTTTGGATATCGGCGCAGTTCCAGGTAAGGATTGAATTCCAAATTCAACCTCACGAAGTGGTGGAAGTCCTGGCAATTCCTCAGGAAACACTTCGGGAAATTCCCGAACCACTTCCAAACTCTCAAGGGATTGAATATTTGAGCCTTCAGCTGAAAGGCTACACAACCCTTCCTAAGGTATTTCTGAACCTTAAGAGCTGATATAAGCCGCTTTTGTGGAACTGGCTTGGATATCCGGTATTCTATCTTAGGCATTCTCGGTCGTGATAGAATCACCCTGCCCTCTCGGCATAAGATCCTGGCATGGTTCTGGGCTAACCAATTCATTTCCAGAATGACATCGTATTGTACCATATCGATTAGGATGGCATCGGTAGGCAAGTGTTGCCCAGCTATCTCTATATCCAAATTCTTGATGCAATGGATACATTTGGTGCGTGAACCCAACGGGTTGTATACTTCGATCATTTTATCCACCGGTTGTACCGAAGCGTGGAGTTGTTCGGTAAAATCATTGGAGATAAAGGTATGAGTAGCACCACAATCAAACAAGACGTAAGCTGCATGTCCATTAACAGGTACGGTGCCTTCAATGAGGTCACCGGTTTCGACTTGTTGAGTCGTTACAGCGTATACACGACCTGCAGCAGGCCTTTGTTCTACTCTAGGTGGGGGTCGTTGGACTTGTGTTCGCTGTGGTATTTGTTGAGAGGGTCCGGCAGATCCGGCATTCCTCCTTTGCTGGTCAGCAAGCTTCTTCCTGCACTGTCTTGCAATGTGGCACACTTTGCCACAGTAGAAGCATCCACCTGTGTCACGTGGACATGGTCCTCTTGCGTGATTTACCTGGCATTTTGGGCAGTTTGGGTTGGACTGCAGATTGTTTGGAGCCATGTTCTGCCTTGGCCTTACGACCTGTTGAGTAACATTCCCACCTTGGAACCTTTTCTTTTGAAAGGGTTGTCGTGAACCCTGGCCACTGGGAAACATTCTCTTCTTGTTCCCACCATCAACTACGGGCCTTTTCGCTATGATCACTTTTGATCGCTCCCAATCCACTTGTATTTTCGAAGTTGCTGCCACAGCCGTTTGAAAAGTTTGGGGCATGCTGGTGATAACCCGTGACCTTAGCCCTTCTCGTAGTCTGTTGATGTACTTGTCGGCCCTTTCTTGGTCGTTCTCAAATAACCGGGAGCAGTACCGTTCAAGATTTTGAAATTTGGTGGTATAGTCAATCAGACTCATGCCACCCTGCTCCAATTCCAGAAACTCCATTTTCTTCTTGTTTCTGGAGTGTAACGGGAAGTAATTATCCATGAAAGCTCTCCAGAAGTCAGTCCAAGGAATGACTTCAACTTCCGAGAACTGGATAATCTTAGTGGTATCCCACCACTTTCGTGCGTTGTCTTTCAACCTGTACGTGCCAAAGTTGGTCTTCTTTTCTTCTGGTACTCCTAGTACCAGGAAGGCACGTTCTGTCTCTTCGACCCAACTCTCTGTCAGTTCAGGATCGGCTCTACCGGCGAAGACTGGCGGATCGAGCTTAAGGAATTTTTCATAGGTTATTCCCCCAAGGTTTTCGTTTCGAGGTGCGACTGGTTCTGGCCTTGTTTCACGGATGGCAGTAACCAGATTGTTGAGCGTTTCCAGTAGGAATCCTTGAGTATGGGACTCCTCGCTCGGCATGGTTCTCCTTGTCGTAGGAGCCATTTATCTATCACATACAAGCAACGTGTTTTAGTTTCTCAATGTATATATCAAAGCAAAGTTTCATTTACTTAATATACATCACATTTACACAAGCATCGCCTTAAACAAAACGTCATGCCGCACTGGCAGACTTTTAGGCGTTAAGAAACTATATACATGAGTCTATTGACTCAAAAACACTACCAGTCTCTTCTAGGAACTGGGTTTCTTTCTTGACCCAAACAACTCGAAGTATCGTTTGCTTCCACATTGCCTTGGTGCAGGCACAACTAGTTTTGGCTTGGGCGGCACTTCCGCACTCTCAAGCGACTCTTGTGGATAGATCAGTGATGCCGGTCCACTTGCCCATTCAGTAGCATCATGGCTCGGGGAATCCGAGACCATAATGGGATGATATAGGTTGTATCCCTCTCCTTGGCCATTCAGGCTCGGCGTTTGTGAAGCCGCTCCGTTACCCCATATAATGGCACTATGATTCGAAGAATCCTAAATCATAATGGGATTATAGAAGGAGTTATTGCATCCCTCATCCCGACTGTGCAAGCTAGGCGTACATGATGCCTGTTGATAGCCTTGCGATTGACCGAATCCCTCAAGGAAGTTCAAGTCAAATTCTACCAGAGATGGTAGCTCATCTGAAGTCGATGGGGTGTGACTACTCCCAACACTTGTATGGTGTGATCCACTAACACGCGAGGTCTTGTCCCTAAGACCAAGCGATCCCCGCCGACCCATATCGGCAGTATATTTCCTTTGGCATTCGTTGGCGGAATGCCCCTCTTCGCCACAAAACTGGCAGTCTTGTACCTCATATGGGCATACCCACTCATCGTGCATAATCCCGCAACGATAGCAGTAGCCTCGTGAGTCGTGAGTTGTCATCTATACAAAGATGCACCCAGATCAGAACAAGAAGTGTAAAATATACTTACAGTGCGATATGGTGGACAAGACGGATCTCGAACCAGGTTTCTCAGACTCTTGCTCTGATACCAATTCTATAACGCCCCAGATTTCCAAAACAAAGCTAAGTTAAAATTTTTATGAATTTCTTTTTTTTTTTTTTCTTTGCAGCGGAACTTAGAAAAGCTTTTAGCATCGAAATAAGACGATAATGAGTCGTCAATTTTAGAAAACTCTGAGCACGTTGCAGGTATGTGGCCAAGCAACTCATTGACCACCAAAGTGTTCCATTTTATCGAAAACCACATGTTTATTACAACACTACTCTTTAGAAAAGCAGTGTAGGTTCAATAAAATCAGTACAACTCTGTCTAGAGAAACCCTAGAACTCGATGCCGCATTACTCCGCATATCGCCACGCAGGTACAACACCTGAAATCCCCATAACACGGGGTCAGAACCACTGAAGGTCTGGTAAGTAAGCAAACACCTATATATTCAACTCAAGTAAATGCATAGACCACTCAGGGTCGCAGTTCGTAATACGACGCTCAAGCCTCCATGACTAAGCGTATATCGCAAGAGCCTCCTCAGAGCTATGAGTTGAACATTCACGCAAGTTTCATGACTTCGTATGAGCCTCTTCAATGTTGTGAGTTAGAATAATCGCTTAAGTCTTTACGACTTAGCTTTGACCTCTTTAGGGTCACAAATGGATGTCTAGCTCAAGTCTTTATGCTTGGCACATCCGTATCCTATGAATCTAAGGACAACTCTCCGAGCTTCGCATAGTCATACGGATATCAATGGGGTTCTTTTCCAATCGGTCCAGTAGTATACCGACCATGACACCTTCACAAAGGTTATACAAGACTGACTCAACATCGTACACACACGCATACATTCAAAGTATCGTTGTACCTAAGCTAATGCTTTGTTTCGATAATTGCACCTCTTCCTGGGCTTAGGGGACTCATATCTGGGCGACAACGCGACGATCTGGGGGTTGATTATTCTATATATTTTAGATACCTCAGAGGCCTGTTGACCCCATCTCCCTAGTAGGACGGTACAACATACCAGAAGAGATCCTTACTAGGTATCCGAATGCATTCTGCTACTGCAGTAGTTGGGTTCAATCCTTAGATATTTAAGGATAACCACGACCTCCATACCTCTAAGTGACGGAGGCCATCAATGAACTCTATCAGGTTCGGGTGAAATGTTTGTCACTCAAGGCTGCGCCATCACCTTCTTCCTCGGTGAGAAATTCTGAAAGGGGCCTGCCGGTCTTACAATTACTTGACGAACATTGCATGCCTATAAGGCAGCCTTTGAGAAGTATGTACCCAACCCCAATCAACCACACGGTTTTCACCGTGGAACAAAGGTTTTATTCATATGCATGCTTAACTCTGCTCTCGGCACGTCGGCCTTGACGAGCACTTCACCTCTTTCGGTGGAAACAACACACTCCGGCTCAGCGGCCCTTACGAGTCTGGTTGTCTGATAATTCTCAATGACCATGCACATGACTCAATCTCTACGAATCGGCTACTCGGCGTATTTTTACGCAACGAGCTCAGGACCTCGTCAAGGCGCTACCCCTACTTTGGCACAACGGCTCTTACAAGTATGGTGCCCTTGCAGGTGTCAGGGAGACGAGTCATTCTAACATCGTTCCAACAAAGGGCATCGTTGTGCCACTTAAATGGTTCTGGCAGCTCTTTTGTCAACCAATCCATCAGTACCTCCTCTGCTTTATCAGCAGTGGCGTGATGAACCTTTCTACGTCGTAGAAGGCGTTCCATGAACTGGGTAGCACTCCTGCTATGTTCTTTCTGAGCTATTCTTAGCTCCTTCAGGAACTTCAGCAGCACTTCCTCTCTTTAACGGAGAAAACGTGCATTTTTTTTTATCCATTTCAGCGGCATCTCCCCTCTTTGGTGGGAAATCGCTACGCTTAACTCGGGAAATGGATGCGCACCGTTGTGTGTACTTTGCATCCATTAATGTTGCAGGAACCCTGGGCCATAGCCAGGCCATACGTAATTGACTTAGTCTTTACGTAAAGAGCATTTTGCCAAAAAACCGAAGCCTTTCCAATAGAGGCTTCATTCGTCAAGCAGAATCTTGAACGAGGAGCGGTAAGGGAATCGCATTGGCGATTTGGAGTTGATTTCCATTTGAATGCTTATTTACGCGCCATATATGTAGTATAAGCATAAGTCTGTGCTTTATACAGCGGCGGCATAAAGGAAATGCATATACTATTGTTCAGGGTGTGTAACTGAACGAAATATTCTACATATATAACAAAACAGGAGCCTTGGTGTAACGCCCCGGATTTCCAAAACAAAGCTAAGTTAAAATTTTCATGAATTTCTCTTTTTTTTTTTCTGCAGCGGAACTTAGAAAAGCTTTTAGCAGCGGAATAAGACGATAATGAGTCGTCGGTTTTAGAAAACTCCGAGCACGTTGCAGGTATGTGGCCAAGCAATTCATTGACCACCAAGGTGTTCCATTTTAT